>NC_056055.1:95279869-95609189 GCF_016772045.2 Ovis aries
AAGAATATTGCATGGTGTGTGTGTGGTCAGTTGCTCAGTTGTGTCCAGGTCTTTGCGGCTCCTTGGATTGTAGCCTGCCAGGGTACTCTGTCCATGGAATTCTCCAGGCAAGAATACTGGAATGGGTTGCCATTTCCTATTCCAGGGGATCTTCCCGACCCAAGGTTCAAATCCATGTCTCCTGCATCTCCTGAACTGGCAGCCAGACTCTTTACCATGTTGAATGATGGCTTCACACGAAATTTATCAGATTTGCTATAATTTTTTATAGTGGATTCATTGCCTATATGAAAGAAATAGGATAAGGCAATCTCTTGACAAAAATATACAGAAAGGGGTTCCAATCTTAAATTTGATGTGCAAATTGTGCCCCTCCCCAAAGAACGTGATAATGATGACGTCTGCAGGATTATGTCAGTGAGCAAGACATAATTCTGGGGCTCTGAGGCAACTGGATTCAGCTGATGATCCTTAGGGGTTAATTGCACAATGTACATTACCGACATGGGATAAACCTACAAGGATATTTCAATAGGGGATAGATTTTTGTATTACAAATTTGGATCTGAGATCATGGAACAAAAGCAACCCTGAATTTGTAAGAAGCTAAGAATCTTCTCCTCACTCTACAAGCATCTGCACCTTGAATTTAGTCTTCACTACCTCATCTGCCACCATCTCACAAGGTGACTGAGATAATCAAAAGGGATAATGTATCTGGGGGTGCTCTGAAACACCACACAAATGTGAGGAATCATCATCACCTTTATTACAGTAGATATTCAAGACTCTTCCCAGCTAACGACCTTCAGAAGTCAGAGAAGAATGCCTGGGGGAAAAAATACAGAGTTTTTATTAATTCATTTAGGCTTTGTGCCAACCGAATCTAACTCTAGAACTATTTCCTGTAATTATGATTTAGTAGTGCCAGAAACAAATATAGCTATCAAGTTCAACCACTTGCCTGGAGAACAAATTAGTTCATAAAACGTAGTGGATTTTATCTCCAAATTGAAAATTTGGCCTAAGTCAGTAACAGACACTAAGTCATTTGATTTTGTTCTCAGTAGGGTAAGTTTGGCCAGGTGGTATTTTCAGGGGGGAAAAAAGTAGCCATTAAAAGTTAATGTAATTAGAAGAAAAATATATTCCCATGTAATGTTCAAAAAAGAGTCCATTTATGATATTAGTATTTTGATCCATTTTTTAAAGACTATAATTCCATCTGGTCACTGGGATCAATGAAGGTGGTTGCAGCAATGAAATTAAAAGATGCTTGCTCCTTGGAAGGAAAGCTATGACAAAACTAGACAGTCTATTAAAAAGCAGAGACATCACTTTGCCATCAAAGGTCCATAGAATCAAAGCTATGGTTTTTCCAGGAGTCATGTAAGGATGTGAGAGTTAGACCATAAAGAAGGCTGAGCACCGAAGAACTGATGCTTTTGAATTTTAGCACTGGAGAAGACTCTTGAGAGTCCCTTGGACTGCAAGGAGATCAAACCAGTCAATCCTAAGGGAGTGAGTGAAAGTTGCTCAGTCGTGTCTGACTTTTTGCAACCCCATGGACTATACAGTCCATGGAATTCTCCAGGCCAGAATACTGGAATGAGTAGCCTTTCCCTTCTCCAGGGGATCTTCCCAACCCAGGGACTGAACCCAGGTCTCCCACATTGCAGGCGGATTCTTTACCAGCTTAGGCACAAGGGAAGCCTGAGGGAAATCAGCCCTCAATATTCATTGGAAGGACTGACCAAAGCTCTGAGACTTTGGTCTCCTGATGCAAAGAGCCAACTCATGGGAAAAGACCCTGATGCTGGGAAAGATTAAAAGCAAAAAGAGAAGAGGGTGACAGAAGGTAAGATGGTTAGATAGCATCACCAACTCAATGGACATGAATCTGAGCAAATTCCAGGAGACAGTGGAGGACAGGGAAGCCTTAGACTGTGATGCAGTCTATGGGGTCACAAAGAGTCAGATATGACTTAGTGACTCAACAACAACATCAATTATTCCAATAACTTTAGTAAGCAAAAATATCACCATGTTTTATATCCATGCATTTATTTTTCAGCCCAGGGCAGGACCAGGGATTCTCCATTGTTAATAAGAATCTCAAGTACTTTTGATGGAGGAGGTCCCCAGAATCACTGCTGGAGATCAGAGGTATGCAAACTCAAACTAGTCTCCTATCTAGACCAGGGCAAGGGAGGCAGCAGAAATGAGTAAAGCAAGCTCAACAGGGATCATGGTAACAGAGGATGCTTTTTCTCTTCTATGGGATGCAGTAGGTACTTGGCATAAGTCACTTTTCCCTCCAAAGAAATAAATACACAGTTTCCAGGTGTTTCAGTATTTTAAGAGATGTCAAAGCTGTATTTGTGTGTGTGTAAAATATTCTGATTTTCAAATGTTTGCTCAACATTTAAAACACTATATAGATGAAACAAAGCACTGGCAGGCTACACTTAATCAGTGAAAGGCTATTCTAGAACCTCGATTCTAGGCTAGAACTACTTGCAGGTTATAGAGTATGGGCCTTTGCCATGAATGAATGAATGGTATGCCAACTCTTTAGGACTGCTGCCCTTACCTTGCAGCTGAAGCAAAGTGCTATCCTAGCTCCTGAAAAAATTTAAAATGACCATCCCATTGTTTTCAGTGGTGGGAACTGTCCCATAAAACAGCAGTACACTTGCTCATTGGGCGCATGTTCTGCCCTCAACAGTAACATTTTATTTTGTTTCTGGACTGTTGTCTACCTATCTTTCACGGTGAAGCTCATTGCATTTTTAAAAGATGTTTTTTCCAGGAGCTAATTGAGCTTTATCTATGTGAGTGGGCTAGAATCTGTCACTGACAGCCTGCAGAAGGCCATTTCTTCAATTGCTTGGAAGAACTAAAGAGTCAGACATGACAAACTGCAGCCCGGAATACCTGGCAGCCAGCCCATTAGAGCTGCTGTGGTAAGATGCAGTAATAAATTACTTAGAGAACACAGACTCACTTTATTTCCATCATGAAACTCACCACCCTAAAACCAAAAGAAAAGATTTTATTTTATTTTTTTTTCTATCATGGTTTGTCAGGGCCTTTTGGAAACAGAATGCATTATTTATTTTCTACAAAACATAATTGCTGGCAAAAACACTCTAGACTATGGAAACAGCTTTCTTTTGTTTCTTGTATGATTTCTTGAGAAACAAACCTTCGGCTTTCTTTATACCCCTTATGTTCTGCCAAGAAGCAACTGTTAACACAGTAGCAACTGTAGCGAATAAAAAAATCAAACTGTGCATTTCTTTCCAATCCTGTTTTATAAACTGAATCCTATTGCCTCTGCATTCCTTCCAACCTACCAGACAATTAACGTTTTCCTAAGGGGTGAAGCAAAAGTACCCCTTTTACCAGGATGTTATCAACCACTGCCTTAAAGGATTAAGAATAAACTGTAAAAGGTATCTGCCAGTATCCTAGGGATTTGCTCTGTTTAGTTTGGATCAAATCCTCCCATAGGCAAAGCAGGCCATATAGGAGTCTCGATTTGAAATGGATGGGTTTCTCCCTAGATGATTTTCTGAACTGACTGCTTTTTCTGTCTTCATCCTAGTTCTAATGTTTATTTCTGATCATATAGCATGTTACAACCTCACAGATTTTGGTGTTCACCTTTGTGCAGTACTGGGTGTTGATAAAGCCTTGCCATCACTGAATCACTGTGGCCAGGGAAAGAAGATTCTCTGACTGGCCAGCCTAGGTGGAGGAATCTTTTGAAGGACAATATGCAGTGGGGAAGCAGTGATGCCCCAAAGGAGAAGGAGGTTGTTACTGCCGGTTGATAGCCGGTAGAACGTAAGCCATGAAGAGTTGTCAGTTTGGTGGTGGTTTAGCTGCTCAGTCGTGTCCAACTCCTGCGACCCCGTGGACTGTAGCCCATCAGGCTCCTCTGTTCATTGGATTCTCCAGGAAAGAATACTGAAGTGGGTTGCCACGTCCTCCTCCAGAGGATCATCCCACGCCAAGGATCATACTTGCATCACTTTTATCTCCTGCATTGGCAAGCAGGTTCTTTACCACTAGCACCACCAGGGAAGCAAATGTTCTTGAACAATGGAAGCCTCATAGGAGTAAGTGGGCAGATTCCCAAGACATCTTTGGCACAGATACGAATATTTATTTGGAGGTAAGAGTTCTTGTAACAAGTACAAGTGCAACCTCAGTATTATTTGCTGCTGCTGCTGCTGCTGCTGCTGCTAAGTCACTTCAGTTGTGTCCGACTCTGTGCGACCCCATGGACTGCAGCCTACCAGGCTCCTCTGCCCATGGGATTTTCCAGGCAAGAGTACTGGAGTGGGTTGCCATTGCCTTCTCCGATTATTTGCTAGAACACTGTAAATATTATCAAACTGACAGAGACAGGTGGGCTATCAGAGGACTTGAAGCATCTTCTTTAGCTTTTCCTCACTGGTCATTCATTTGGTGTAGTCTTCCAAGAAGATCATCCTGACAGTGAAGGAAGCAGCAGTCCAGCCACCACCTCCCAGGGAGAGGAGGTGAAGAATCTGCAAGGGTTCCTGTGCTCGCTCACTTACCCTGCTGACTGAGCCCCAAGGAGTCATGCCATTTGTATCCACAACCCAGGACAAGGATGCACTGAAGTTACCATTTAGTAACTTCAGTCTCTGTGCTCTGAGCTGCCCTGCATTGAGACAGGAATAGAAAGAAGAGGGAAATGGGAAAACATAATTCTGGTACTCATACTTTTTGACAGTCTCCAAGTTCAGAAGAAGTGCCCTTTCTCACAGGCTTACATCACATACAAGCCTCTTCCAAGGACTTTTGCTGCAGCTTTGAGAGAGAGGTCTCATGCAGCTTACCCTCCTCTCTAGGCAAGCTTGCTGCTGCTGCTGCTAAATCACTTCAGTCATCCGACTCTGTGCGACCCCATAGATGGCAGCCCACCAGGCTCCCCCATCCCTGGGATTCTGCAGGCAAGAATACTCACCTACATTTCCCATAAAAAAAAGAGTCCTTCACTCTTTGCCCCCTGGCTCGCCTTTTTAGGGTCACTTAGACATCCCTCCACTGAGAAATACCTACTTTTCTGTGCTGTGTGTCTGCAGGCAAACTGGCAGCTACAAGAATACAACCAGAACTGAGTATTCTGTTGTGTTCCTCCAGCCAGTTCACTCTGCTCAAGGTGTTTCCTATCATCCTCCATTTTCAATTTTTCTGAAATGAGTTCCTCTACATGCTGTTACTCTGTCTTTCTGGTGGATTCAATCCCTTCTTCAGAAAATATTCATTTTGTACTTTTTTTTATTCTCATGCTGGGTAGCGAGAATAAACAATACATTATTTAATTCAACCAAAATGTATGTGCCAGGCACAGTTCCAATATTCTAGCAATCTCACAGCCTGATAGGGATACTAAGCAAACCAGAAGATATATGTAAAATAGAGAGAGGCAAATGATGCTATCCTGAGCACAGTGCACTTGGGAAACAGAACGGAAGTGGGACTCCACAAAGTGGACGGACACAACTTAGCGACTACACAACAACACAGCACTCACTCTCCTGAGAGCTGAGTAACACAAGAAAGAAGAGTTGCAATGGACATACCCATGGTAGCATGTGCCGGAGCACCACTGAGTTGTATGTCAGTGGGGAAGAAGGCTGAGAAGTTTTGGCATCCTGTTCCATTTTTCTGAAACACCTCCCTCCACTAATTTGCTGTCAAGTATCTGCTATTTCCTCCAGCCTCAATTCATATAAACACAAAAAACATCCTCAAATGCCAGTGAACAACAAACAGCTCCCTCTTCATTCTGTCCATCACAGATGAATCATTTTTGCCATGTTGTACAGCGAACCAGATGCCGGTCTCTCTCCCCAACTTCTCCGCAGGACCCTGTGAGCAGGGACTGTACCTTTCTCCTTTCTGTACCCCAAACACCAACCCCAGTTCTTTGACTGTAACAGAGACTTCCGAGCAGTGAGTTTGTGGGTTAGACTGTGCCTCACTGCACCATGCACATGTCTTTAGCCTAGGTTGCCACTGCATAAACACCTTGCCCATGAAATGAACAGTCAGCATTCACTTGGTGAGAACTATTGACTACTCTGCTGCAGGTAGGGAGCTAGAAGCTGAGAATACAAAGACGAACTTCACTGTGTCTCTTCTCACGCAAGAGAGAGCCGTCCAGGATTCCTAGAAGGGGTGATACCTGTATTCGGTGTGCTGCTTTAAAAGGACCTACCAAGAGGAAGAAGAGGCAAAGGTGAGTCTAGATCTACGCCTCTCAAAGTGTGGGCTGAAAATCAGCAGCAACAGCACCACTGGGGAATTTGTTAGAAATGCAGAAGGTCAAACCTCACTTGAAACCTACAAAATCAGATGCTGCAATATGACCAGGCCCCCAGGTGTACAACAGGCACGACAACCAGGCACATTGTTGTTTAGTTGCTAAGTCAAGTCTGACTTTCGTGACCCCATGGACCATAGCCCGCCAGCCTCCTCTGTCCATGGGATTTTCAAGGCAAGAATATTGGAGGGGGTTGCCATTTCCTTCTCCAATGGACATTACAGCTTGACAAACATTGATGGAAGCAGTGAGACAGAGTGGGAAAAAGCAAGAAGGGAGGCTGACACGTGGCTTTTCAGTTGGGCCCCATAAGTTGTTCCACACAGCTGGAGAAAAGGCACAAATGTGGGAGCGGGTAAAACTATCACTGGAAAGGTAGGGACGGGCAGATCTTGAGGCGCTACCTGTCACCCTGGGAGTGGGAATTTTGTCCCATACATGAAAGCTGTGAGGGTTCAAGGAGAATGGTACGCAGGAGAGCAACACGGTCACACATGTAGAAAGATCACTTGGAGGGCTGAGGGGACAGGGCTGGGAAGGGAGAGTCTACAGGTAAAGACTAATTCAGAAACTGCTTAAACAGTTGAATTAACACAATTGTATTCATGGTGGTGGGAGAGGCATTTCAAAAAGAAGAAAAGCTTCAGTGTATAATTAAGGGAGTAGAAGTCTTTTTATATTCATGTTCGATTATTCCTTAGATTTAAACATTTTAATTTTGTAGCCTTTATTGAGATTGTTACTATGATGAGGAACTGTATTTAATTGTTGGGTAACAAAAACAGAGAAGACACGGTCCCAGTCAGGAAAGTTTATGCTCTTAGAGGAGAAGGCAGACAAAAAAATCATTAGCAGACCATCTATTAGATGTGAACAGAAACTGTAGAATCACAGAGGTGGGCAAGAATTACTAAATCCTGACCGAGCCAGTAAGGGAAAGCTTCACAGAGGAGATTACCTATGGGCAACTGAATAAAACACAATAAGGAAGGTAACATAAATCATGGTTCAGAGCATGAGTTCTGGAGCCAGACTTTTTAGGTTTCAATAAACCATCTACAGGTACTTGCTTAGGCTGAATAAACCATCTATACGGACCAGCCCTACACAATCTTATTGTGGTTCAATCGCTAAGTCATGTCTGCCTCTTACTGACCCCATGGACTGCAGCACGCCAGGCTTCCTTTTCCTTCACTGTCTCCCAGTGTTTGCTCAAATTCATGTCCGTTGAGTCGGTAATGCTACTGAGTTTGCTCAAATTCATGTCCATTGAGACAGTGTTGCTATCTAACCATCTCACCCTCTGCCACCTCCTTCTCCTTTTGCCGTCAGTCTTTCCCAGCATCAAGGTCTTTTCCAACGAGTCAGCTCATTCCAGCAAGTGGCCAAAAATACTGAAACTTCAGCTTCAGCATCCGTCCTTCCAATGAATATTCAGGGTTGCATACTATCTTCTGCGAAGTATTTAATCTTTGTTTCATCTTTACAGTGGGGATGATAATAAACGCAGGCTGTCACGTGACCCTTTCACTAACATCATATTAGAAAGAATAAGCAAGGGAGGCAAATCAGTAGATTTACTTGGAGTGTCAAGCTAATAGTTAGAGATTCTATCGCTATGCTGTGCTGGAAGGATACAGGAGATCCTGGGGAAAGAAGCAGCAATCTCTGCCATAACCAGACAAGGAATAGGGCAGGGAAGCAAGCTCAACTGAGGGCAAAATAAAAATTGAGATGAAGGTATCTATGGGGACAGGTAATGAAAAGCACCAAGGAGGTAGTTGGTGGCATGTCTCTAGAGATTAGGAGAGTGGTGTGAAGACATAGATAAGAAGCTTACATTCCTTTGCTCCCGCTTCCAGCTGTTGTGAAATAAACCTCTGAGGTACCGAAAGTAGCCAATTTATTCCATCCATAGAGGAATTTGTTGGCATGAAAATAAACCCAAAGCAGAAATTATTATATTATGATGGTCAACAATACACAGTAATTCACAAGGTTTACAGGTAAGAATCTTCTCCCAGGATTGCTCCATAGCTCTGCTATTGATGCCTATGGGCTCATCATATTTTTCCCATGTTGGATTTTGGAGCTGACATTTGCTTCTTGAATTTGAGGCTACGATCATTTGAAATCCCTTATAGCAACTTCTTTAAAACAAACCTCATATCCCAGTGCTTATGCTGTGTCAGGAACAACATTTATTTTCATGGCTCTAAAATGACAGAATTTGAGAGACAGAATTCCTAGATTTCATGATACCTGGAAAGCATGAGTATCCTCTCCCTGTCCCCACCTGTGACACCCTCAGATCAAAGGTCAGTCAATACTGTCCCCAATCTGACCTTGTATTCCTAAGGGACTCCTCATATATTTCTGTGAACAACTCATACGGTGAAAGTCAAGTGCATACGGGATAGTTTGAGAAATCTTGAGAAGGGGGAAGCTGAGCAGGATTTTAAGATTCCAATATCAGAAACATGGGCAAGAAACACACTTATCTATAAAATGGCACCAAAAGGAAAAAGTTCTGCAGCAGTAGACCGAGCCTAAAGGTAGACAGCCTAACATTTGAAAATAACTTACTGAAAAAAATTTCTTTAGCAAAATAAGAGAATAGGAGGGCATGCCTGATGTAGGAAAGACTACACGGCAACAATAAAACACTAGAGGCATTTCCATTCAAATCAGAAACTAAACAATGATGCTTACTGTTGACACTTTGACATTATTCTGTAAATTCTAGAGACTGAAATGCAACAATAAAAGAAATAAGGTGCATAATCACTGGAAAGGAAGTAACAAAAAATTAATTACTTGCCGATGGTACAATAAATAGTTTTACCCAGAAATCTCAAGCAAATCAACTGAAAAGCTATTTGCGCAAATAACATTTTAGGAGGATAGCCAAGTAGGAAAAAATGTAGACTACCAATAGCTTGTCTATATATCAGTAGTGACGAATTAGAATATGTAGTGGGAAAGGATCCCACTAGTAATAGAATGACAAATATCAATTTCTTGTAATACACCTCACAGTTTGCTGTTCTAAGCGCAGGGGCTCAGAAGCAGAGAGCAGAATCCATCTGATCCCCAAGCTCTCACTATCATGATGAGCACCAGACTTAGGCTGAGCTGGGCCCCAGGAGAAAGCCCTGGCCCCACAAGCACGTCACTTATTTATGTGGGCGAGGAGGGGCAGAGGGAAATACCAACCGTCTTTGCAGTGTGTGCTAAGTCACTTCAGCTGAAGTCATGCTCTCCTCCAGGCGATCTTCCCAACCCAGGGAGCAAAGTCTCATCTCTTAAGTCTCCGGCATTGGCAAGCGTGTTCTTTACCACTAGCACCACCTGGGAAGCCCTTAATGTGAGTTAAATGTGTTTTGAGAAAGAGCCTTCTTATAAAAAGTAGAGTTGAGGCACCCTGAGCTCGGCCTAGAGATACTGAAAATCAGCACTGTCTGGATCAGTCAGAGATGTTGCTGTCCTACAGACAAGCCTGCACAGACCTCTGTTAGCTCACAGCGAAGCTACCAAACAGGGGGATGCCACTGCCTCTGAGGCCACACAGGAGACAAAACTTCTGTCCCTCATTACAAGTAAATAGCAATGTCTCCAAAATTCTCTGAAGCATCATAGACTTTGGCAATGTTTTCATTCTATTTACTCATCCATTCACTGAGAAGCAATATTTTGAGGCCCTACTCTCCTGACCACTGTCACAAGTGCCAGATATCTAACGGAGAAGCTCCGGGAGCTTGAGGTTCAGTGGGAAAGCGAGTTAATACACAATAAGCAAAGGACGAAACGTTATAATTGAAATGATGATAAACATTAGAAATCAAATAGAGGGCAGTACTAAAGAGTAACCCAGACAATGGGACAGGGAGGTAGGCTACTTTAGACACTCTGAAAAGACAATAAGAGAAAAGAACATTTATAGTGGGACTGGATGCATTAGAAAGAGTCTATCACTAAAGAGCCAGAAAAACAGTCTCTTAAGAAGAAGAGGTATCATGAGCAAGGTCTGAGTTCAAGAAGAGCTAGAGGTTTTCAAAGAACAGGGGGCAGGAAGGCCGATTTCATTAGAGATCAGTGGGCAAAAAGAATAGTGGTGTGAGACAAAAATGGAGAAATGAATGAGAGTGGCTTTGCCATGCTCAGTCACTAAGTCGTGTCCCACCCTTGGTGAGTCCGTGGACTGTAGCCCTCCATGCACCTCTGTCCATGGAATTTTGCAGACAAGAATACTGGAGAGGGGTGACAGTTCTTCTCCAGGGTATCTTCCCAACCCAAGGGTCAAACTTGCATTTCCTGCACTTGTAGGTGGATTCTTTACCTCTGAGCCCAGGTGGCCTTGGAGACTATATTAAACAAGACGGACTTTATTTTATGTGCAGTGGGAAGTCATTGATGGTCAATACACAGAAGAGTCAGATTACCAGGTTTTTGGTTTAAAAAAATTACTTTGGCTCAGCAGGCACAATGAATCAGAGACCATTAAGAACCGTACGATTAGAATACAAGAAAAAAAATGATCATGGCCTAAAATAAAGTGCCAACAATGAAGCTAGAAAGATGAGAATAAATGCAGGTAATATCCTAGAAATAGAATCAAAAGGAATTCTTTGGGATTATATGTGCAAGGTGAAAGAGGAAAAGAAATCAAGGAAGACTTCCAGCCTTCTGGACTGAACACAGGTTCTGGTGAAGTGGCAAAGAGAAGACACGGAAGAGTCTAGGGGAAGAAAGCCCGAGAGTTTACTTTTGCACATCATAACTTTAAGGAGGCTGTGAGATGTCCAGGAGGAGCTGTCAAGTAGGCAGTCAGTTAGAAGAGCCTGAACTCCAAGGAGAGGTTTAAGCTAAAGACACAAGTGAGGCTGTCAGCATAGCATATTTAGCCAGGAAGAGAATATAATTGCCTTGGAGAGTGGTTCTAAACTGAGTCATGCTCTTTGCCATATCTGTGTAGCAGCACATCTATGTACTTTATTCACTTAATACTTTTTCTAGAAATCAACTGAAATCAACATTCACTTAAATACACACTTTAATCTCTTTCAAAGTACCTGTAAAATCTCTTGTTTAATATGATAGTTACATTCCAGTTTAACATGCATCTAAAATTAACTTTAATTATAGAAGGAGAATGCATAATTCAGGAAATATTGACTGAAGCAAAAGAAATGTTAAGAGGAAGTACTAGAGAACCTAGGAGGTTCTCTTATAGTTGAATATTTAGAGTTGTGGTCCAGGGGAAAGAAATCTGCAAAACATGTGCAAAGACTGAGCATCCAGAGATGAGGGAGGCACACCAGAAGAGAGGAGTGTAACGTGCTATCTAGAGCCCCCTTTAGGACTGGAGGACTTACTCCTTCCACTCAGGAAATCTGCATCATCTGGAGAGAACTACCTTCTCTGGGGTTATGCCTCCTCCTCAGGGGGCAGACACATCTCATGATAGTCATATCCAGTGGCTGCCCAGAGGTTCTAAAGACTACGCCCATCAGCTCAACTTGAGACAACTCTAAAGGGTTTTAGAACTCTCACAAGGTTGGCCAGAGTATTTGTGAGCCCCAATATTTTCCACTCCATCCTGTTTCCTTCCCTTCTTCACAGATAACAATTCCAAGAGCACTCCCTAATCAATTTCCTGCAGGCTGATCTCAGTCTCAAAGTCATCTTCCTGGTAAATGCATCCTTCATCTATCTTGTGATACCTCAGAAGGCAATGAAAAAGCATGCTTCAAGGAAAAATAGAAGGATACTGGAAAGTCAAGTAAGAAGTTATAACCTTATTCTTTGTGGGAAGTCTCAATAATTGCAAAGTATACATTTTTACCAAATTAAATGTGGGTATTGTTTGTTGTTGTTCAGTCACTAAGTCATCTCCTACTTTTTTGTGGCCCCATGGAGTGCAGCACACCCGACTCCCCTGAGCTTCACTATCTCTCAGAGTTTGTTCAAATTCATATCCATTGAGTTGGTGACACTATACAACCATCTCATCCTTTGCCTTCCCCTTCTCCTTTTGCCGTCAATCTTTCTCAGCATCCGGATCTTTTCCAATGAGTCAGCTCTTTGCATCAGGTGGCCAAAATATTGGAGCTTCAACTTCAGCATCAGTCCTTCCAAAGAATATTCAGGGTTGATTTCCTTTAGGATTGACTGGTTTGATCTCCTTGCAGTCCAAGGGACTCTCAAGAGCCTTCTCCAACACCACAATTTAAAAGCATCAATTCTTTTACACTCAACTTTCTTTATGGACCAACTCTCACATCCATACATGACTACTTAAAAACCATAGCTTTGCCAAGACGGTAATGTCAGCAAGGTAATGTCTCTGTTTTTTAATGAGCTGTCTAGGTTTTCCACAGCTTTTCTTCCAAGGAGAAAGCATCTTTTAATTTCATGGCTGCAGTCACCACCTGCAGTGATTTTGAAGCCCAAGAAAAGAAAATCTGTCATTGTTTCCACTTTTTCTCCTTCTATTTGCCATGATGGGACAGAATGCCATGATCTTAAGTTTTTTTGAATGTTGAGTTTTAAGCCAGCTTTTTCACTCTTCTCTTTCACTGTCAAGAGTCTCTTTTGTTCCTCTTTTTTGCCATTAAAGTGGTATCACCTGCACATCTGAGGTTGTTATTTCTCCTATCAATCGTCATTTCAGCTTATGATTCATCCAGCCTGGCATTTTGCATGATGTACTCTGCATAGAGGTTAAATAAGCAGTATGACAATATGCAGACTTGATGTGCTTCTTTTCCAGTTTTGAACCAGTCTGTTGTTCCATGTCCAGTTCTAACTGCTGCTTCTTGACCTGCATACAGGATTCTCAGGAGACAGATTAGGTGGTCTGGTAGTCTCATCTCTTTAAGAATTTTCCACATTTTGTTGTGATCCACATGGTCAAAGGCTTTAACATAGTACATGAAGCAGAAGTAGATGTTTTTTCTGAATTCCCTTGCTTTCTCTATGATCCAATGGTGGTGTTTGGAAGAGGAAAAATGAATTTCAGATCCAACAGGAAGTAAAGAAGTGAGAAACATTTTTTTTGAAAATCTTTGAAAAGGAAAAAAGAGATCTTCATGCCTCTAGTGTGCTTAGTCGCTCAGTCGTGTCCAACTATTTGCAACCCCATGGACTGCAGCCCGCCAGGCTTCTCTGTCCATGGGGTTTCTCCAGGCAAGAATACTGTAGTGGGTTGCCATGTTCCCCTCCAGGGGATCTTCCCAACCCAGGGATCAAACCCAGGTCTCCCACATTGCAGACTCTGAGCCACCAGGGAAGCCCTAGAATTAATATATATTCATGTCTCTAGAATCTATATTAAAATGCACTGAAAAGTATAGTAAGTCATACAGAATGGGACTGATAACTAAATAAAGCAGACTAAGATAAATAAACAAAAAGCTCAAATTGGATCCAATATATATATAAATACATAAGGATAAGTAAGAGTTACTCAGGCAAATGTGAGAGAGAGTGAGTTATCCAGCAATGGAATTTATATTTGCAAGACCCCAGAAGTTTGAGAGAGAAAAAGAGTTCAACAAAAAATTTATTATACCTAGCACCAAAGCAAAGGAGGCCACGGCATGAGATAAAACAAAAGGGATAGTCATATCAAGAGCCTACTGAATCAGACCAAAGACTTTGGATTTTGTTCTAAAAGCAATGGGAAACCATGTAAGGCTGTGGTGGCCCACGTGTTAGTCACTGACACCGTGAGCCAAGCTTGTATTTCAAATACCATTAGTTTGAATAGAGAGATGCTGCAAGTATAAAATACACACCAAATATTTTGAAAAAAATTTTATATAAAACGTATGTAAGGACTTTCTTGATGGTATAGTGGATAAGAATTTCCCTGACAATGCAGGGGCCACAGGTTCCATCCCTGACCTGGGAAGATTCCACATGCTTCAGGCAACCCCACCACAGCTATGGAGCCTGCTCTCTGCAGCCTGCAAGTCGCAACTGCTGAGCCTGTGTGCTGCAACTACTGAATCCTGCTCACCGAGAGCCCACGCTCCATAACAAGGGAAACCACTGCCATGAGTAGCCTGTGCACTGCAACGAAGAGTAGCCCCTGCTCACTGCAACTAGAGAAAGCCCAAGAGCAGCAATGAAGACCCAGTGCAACTATAAATGAATAAGAAATCAATACTTTATCAATACTTTTTGTGTTGATTATGCTTTGAAATCATAATATTTCACTAAATGGGCTGCTGCTGCTGCTGCTAAGTCGCCTCAGTCGTGTCCAACTCTGTGCGACCCCATAGACGGCAGCCCACCAGGCTCCCCCGTCCCTGGGAGTCTGCAGGCAAGAACACTGGAGTGGGTTGCCATTTCCTTCTCCAATGCGTGAAAGTGAAGTCGCTCAGTCGTGCCCGACTCTAGCGACCCCATGGACTGCAGCCCACCAGGCTCCTCCGTCCATGGGATTTTCCAGGCAAAAGTACTGGAGTGGGGTGCCATTGCCTTCTCCGACTATATGGGCTAAGTATAATATATTCCTAGAACTCATTTAACCTAGTTTTTACCTGTTTTAATTTGGGCTTCCCAGGTGGCTCAGTGGTAGAGAATCAGCCTGCCAACGCAGGAGATGCAGGAGATGTGGGTTGGATCCCATTCCTGTGCAGCACCTCCTCCCTTCACTTTATCCTCCTGGGAAAGGTCTTATCCTAGTATAATATATACCAGGCCATTTGCTAAAGATTTCAGGTGTTGTCATTGCTGTTTAATTGCAGAAGGTAAGACTGTATCCCTTTAGGAAAGAAAGGCAAGTATGGGGAAGCATTGAAGACAGATACACAACATAGCACGTGGCATCCCCTCACGCTGCTGAGTGCCCCCTCCCTACCCAGAAGACCATGAGCACACAGTCATTTTCCCATGGTGGGCACTACCTCTCCAACCCCAAAGTTCAACCGTCCCCTATAGGCTGGCCAATACCAAATCAGTCCTTCCCTCATCAGCATCTTACTTCTCCACTTCACCACTGCTCACAGCTCCCAAGGAACTCCAGAAATGTCTTGAGGGAAGAGATCTGAGGCCTGTGTGTGGAAAGGCCCCTCCTCCTCCATTGCTACTGCTAAGTCACTTCAGTCGTGTCCGACTCTGTGCGACCCCATAGATGGCAGCCCACCAGGCTCCCCCATCCCTGGGATTCTCCAGGCAAGAACACTGGAGTGGGTTGCCATTTCCTTCTCCAATGCATGAAAGTGAAAAGTGAAAGTGGAGCCACTCAGTCGTGTCTGACTCTTAGCGACCCCATGGACTGCAGCCCACCAGGCTCCTCTGCCCATTGGATTTTCCAGGCAAGAGTACTGGAGAGGGGTGCCATTGCCTTCTCCACCTCCTCCATTAGTTTAGGGCATTTCAAGCAGTTAATTCAGGGAGTTCAAGAGTAACTTTAACCTGACCTTTACCAACTCTGGCCATAGACTTTCCTTATAAATCAAAGCTTTGGGGGGTTTCAGGGGTGGGGGTGTTTGACACCTTCTGGCAGTGGTCATGGAGGGTCTCAGTTAACCTTCTTAGGGATATCAGATAAGATTTAATCTCTCCTGGATGATTAAGTGGTTGTACAGTAAGCTCAAGTTTGGAAAAGTCAATGTATATGAAAACACAGTAACTGACGCCCTAGAAAGCATTTGATAATTGCTGTTGAATCTGAACCTGCACTGCCTTCAAGGGCCCATTGCTGTTAAAGAGCTTTGATCATAACTAATGGGCTAGGGGTTGGAGGGAAGACCGCATAATCTTCAAAGCAAGGCAAGAGGCCAGGGCTGCTCTTTTCTAGTTGGGGGTGGCAAACTGAAAAGCCTACCAGAACTAGAGAGGACATATGAAAGAATGAAGCAGCCAACCCTGAAAATGGAAAGCACACCCCCAGTGTTTGTGAAACCCTACAATTCAATCCACAAGTCTTCTCAGTTTTTAAAGCATTTGGATGCTGAGATCGGTTTTATATGAAATACTGGAGTGGGTGGCCCTTCCCTTCTCCAGGGGATCTTCCAAACCCAGGGATTAAACCCAGGTCTCCCACATTGCAGATGGATTCTTTACCAACTGAGCTACAAGGGAAGCCCAAGAATACCAGAGTGGGTAGCCTATCCCTTCTCCAGGGGATCTTCCCAACCCAGGAATCAAACTGGGGTCTCCTGCATTGCAGGTGGATTCTTTACCAACTGAGCTATATGAATCCACTAAATACACATACACACCAACATCTACATACACAAACATTCATACACACATACCTCTATGCAGAAACAATGAAATTCACCTAAGGACTCCTATCTAGAGCTAACCAGTCTTTTGCTTACCTGGCCAGGTAGTATGACAGCTTTGGATCAGTGATTTCTAACTTGTGGTCTTTAAATCTTTGACTGCTATTGTGTTTATGTGTTATATTTGCTGAAAAGTGAAAGTGTTAATTGCTCAGTGGTGTCTGACTCTTTGCAAACCCATGGATTATAGCCCACCAGGCTCCTCTGTCCATGGAATTCTCCAGGCAAGAATACTGCAGTGGGTAGCCATTCCCTTCTCCAGGGGATCTTTCAGACCCACGGATCAAACCTTGGTCTCCTACACTGTAGGCAGATTCTTTGCCCTCTGAGTCAGTAACAAAGCCCTCGTTGAAAAGAATTAGCCATGAAATATGTTAGCATCAGTGTGATTTTTGATATCAGAACTAAAAAGGTAAGTCAAGGCTGTTAGCAAGAGCAAGAGGACTTCAAGCATAGATGACAAAAGACAGAGAAACAAGGACAGTATTAGAAATATGCCTGGTAAGAAATAAGAAGTACCAGACAGATAAGGAAATTAACCTATAAATATGTTTTGCTTCAACTCAGGTTTGGCATTTATTTTTACGTAAACAGTTGTCTCTATTGAGATCAACACATGCGGCTGGCTTATTTGCACATTACACAAACAAGGCCAAAGACTTTAAAAAAAAAAAATGCAACTTGCCACATTGATGGTTCATCCAAAGGGCTCTTCTGATTGAACTCCTGTGTGTGCCTTCTAGGAAAGAGAGCAGAGAGTGGCCCCAGCCTTGCACCCCAATACTTAACTTCTTCCTGAGCAGCTAAATAAGGAGGTGGCAGAGCGGAGGGCAACAGTGTGGTGTCCTGAGGAACCCAGAGCCACATGAACAGAGCCCAAGCCTTCTGCCTTGCTTTTCCCTTGTGCTTCACTTCATGGTGATCCTTTTGGCCATGAGTATTATTAGTCATTCAATATTACTCTTATTTGCTATTAATCCCAACCCTTCAGCTGGATACTTAAAATAGGTCTTAAACAGCTTAACCAACATGTGCTTGCTGTTAATTTATGTGCCTGTGAATCTGGAAGTGATCATACCAGCATAAAAGGATCCACCCATCAGGTGCCAGGATGTACTAGACGCTGGATAGCTGGAGATCCAAAAATAACGAGGACGCTCCCTTGTCTAAAGGAGCTCACATCTTCCTAGTGGCAGAGCATCCATGTAAATGTGCCGAACAGAGAGATTCCCATCTCCCACCTCATTCTTCCCACAGTTGCCGTGTCCCTCCCACTAGAACATTCCATGACACCAAGCCTGGCATTAGTTACATGTTTGTAATTTTCAAGCCCTGAAACTAGAAAGATAGTTAATTTAGGAATGTACCTCCCTACAGTGCCCCAGGAGATTGAGATTCCATAAGGGTACCAAAAAAATCCATATTTAAAATGAAAATCCCCTGAAGGGTTTCTTATGATCACTCAGGCTAGAGCATCCTGATTCCTACCCCTCATTTTGCTCCCCATCCCCAAAGCCCTGACTATTTCTGCTAGTTATTGAACTACCAGCCTCAGGGCCTGAAAATCATACCCACGGCCCTGACATAAAGCTCTGCTCACAAAGACTGTTCAAAGCCATGGAATGCTCTGGCTCTTTCATAATTGTAATAGATATTGAAATGAAACACATTCTATTCTCTCCACAGGGAGAGTTTTTCCTTTTTTCCCCTGCAGCTCAAAGACTCCTCATGGTACCCTGGTAGCATAATAATTTGCCTCTCTCTACAAACTCCTTTGTTTTTGTCCTATTTCAATAAAAATTATTGACACAAACTTTACAGTGAATGGCTCTGATATAACTGATTGTTCTCCTGTTGAGTAATAATACTCATAAAAAAAAATGGAAGGCACAAGAAGAATCAGAGTGGGCAGAAATTGGAATCATAGAGGGAAACTGTTTAGCATTTATAACTTCCATAAACTTAACCTTGTATTTGTGTCAGCTACTTTATAGTTTTCCAATTTACTTTTTAATTGAGTCCTTTTTTTTAGCTATGTTTGGAAGATATAACTCTAAGCCGTCCTTCAAAACCACACCACTTTAGTTCAGTTCAATTGATTGTTCCTTGTATTTATTATTCTTGTGCCCAACATACATCACTTACCATTTGGCCAAGTGCAAATGCAATTCACCATGCATCAAGCCACTTACACGGCAGACCTGTATTAGTTAATATTTTATTTGGAGTGATCTCTTCCATGTTTGCTGTTGTCCCTGATCACGGCCACCTACCATATCGTTTAAGTTATAAGGACGAAAGAATGACCCACGTGAACTGATTTACTTGCTGGCAGTACAGTCTAACTATGGGATATGAGGTTGTTGTTAAAGGCACATAAATGTGAGTGAATTGAACTGACCTTGGTCCCAGATGCTGCGAGAATTCTGCAGAAATGTGAAAACTGCCCTTTCCGGCTTCCTTTTCAGTGTAGCTTATTGGAACTGTCCTGGAGTTGAAAATTTTAATTCAGGTTCTGCTGCCCACATAGTCTGTGACCGTAGGCTCTAGTCTCTGACTTTTCTGTCTACTGCCTGAGGCTGCAACACCCAACGACTGCTTCCTAAAGAGAAGTTTCACTGTCATCTGCCAGAAAGGAGATCCAGAGAAACTGATCAATCCACAAGGAGGGGGATTGAGTGGAGTAGAAAGGGAGACATATGGAACCAAGAAGAGGGAGCCTTTAAAATCCAGGAAAGGGCAACAAGAGACTGGAGGTGGGAGCAGGCAAGCAGGAGGTGGCTCCCTCCAGCCACACAGGTCCCTAGCTCTCTTTAGAGAGAACAGATATGCATGATTCTGGGCATCATGAGTGCCATTCTCAGTGCATTCAGAAAACTGGATCAAAGTTACACAGGATGGCATTTTCATTAAGTGTTTAGCTGGGTGCTGAGGATGCCTTGGTGAACACGGCAGACACATATCCTGCCCTCTCAGGGCTCAGGGTCAGAGACATTTCAATGTAAAGCGAAGGACTATGGAGACACAAGGTGTCACCATGGTTGTTTAGTTCAGTTCAGTTCAGTTCAGTCGCTCAGTCGTGTCCCACTCTTTCCGACCCCATGAATCGCAGCACGCCAGGCCTCCCTGTCCATCACCAACTCCCGGAGTTCACTCAGACTCACGTCCATCGAGTCCGTGATGCCATCCAGCCATCTCAGCCTCTGTCGTCCCCTTCTCCTCCTGCCCCCAATCCCTCCCAGCATCAGAGTCTTTTCCAATGAGTCAACTCTTCGCATGAGGTGACCAAAGTATTGGACTTTCAGCTTTAGCATCAGTCCTTCCAAAGAAATCCCAGGGCTGATCTCCTTAGCGTTGTTGAAATGAGATCAGTCCTGACTTCCCCTGCTAGAAAAGACTAAATTATTTTGAGTTTTTTAAGTAAATGCTACTAAAATATGTTTTACCACTGGGAAGGTAGCACCTTACAGTTTTCAGGGACTTTAATTCAAGTATTCATTCAGCTCCTAGTTTTAATCCTAACCCACTCGTTGAGAAACATATGACCATTCAGTCAGTTTCTCAATCTTAAATTCTACAGAAATTATAGAAATATGTTTAAAACATATACAATTATCTGAAGACAGTTCTGATTTGTTTATACTGGTAAAGTCCCATTTGAGTAAGTGAGTGAAATCACTCAATCGTGTCTGATTCTTTGCGACCCCATGGACTGTAGCCCATCAGGCTGTTCTGTCCATGGAATTCCCCAGGCAAGAATACTAGAGTGGGTTACCATGCCCTTCTCCAGGGAACCTTCCCAATCCAGGGGTCGAACCCAGGCCTCCTGCATTGCAAGTAGATTCTTTACCATTTGAACTACCCAGGAAGCCCTACTTATGCTTTCTTCCTATATGCTCACAACTCTTTCCACTGGTATCTATTTTAGAGATTATCTGATTGTATTGATGATTCCTACTAGCTATTGGAGAACAATCATGTCTCAATTGTTTTTGTGTCACTGGCATCCGATGCAGTTACCAAGCACCCACCATGTGACAGGCACTGTGGAAACCTGGAAAAAATAGAGGAAAAGAGATGAGTCTTTTTCATAGCTCATAATCCAGTGGGCAGACATATTTGCAAACAAATAATTGCAATAATGTATTATGGGTTGCGTGCTGGGGTGCTGCAGTCTATGGGGTCACGAAGATTGGACACAACTTAGTGATTGAACAATTATGGGTTGCAGCATTTAGCATGGTTTAGGTGGCAAGTAACAGAAAAGTCAACTCAAACTGACTTTAACAAAAAGAAATTTCCCTGCCCTTTCCATCCTTACGTCCCTTCCCAACTCCTTTATCTCTCACATTCCCTTCACTTCCCACACTGGGGAAGAGATGCTGACATCTAAAAGAGCTGGCTGAGGAAAAGGTGTGGCATGGAAGCTGCAGAGAAAATATATGACTGGAGTGCTTGGAAACTGAGTAAATAAGTTAACTGATAGAGCAAATAAGTAAATACATCGAGGACAACAGACGTCACTGTCTGAGAAGGTATTGTACAAACATGGAAAAGAGGAGACTAGAAAGAATCTTGAGGTATTAGGCTGGGGGTTTAAGCCTCAGTGTGAACTTGGAAGGTTTTTAATGTATATATTCAGATAAATTGCCTGGAAAACTTCATGGACAGAGGATCCTGGTGGGCTACAGTCCATGGCATCTCAAAGAATCAGATATGACTGGGTGACTATACATTAAACACATTCAGTTAAATATGGAAATAGTGGCTGATGTCAATATGTGTAAAAGTGTATGGAGATATATACATGTATACCTTACTTAATGCTATCCTCTGAGAGCGTCTAGATGCAGGGGTCACTAGTAGCAATGATCACACTGAACACTTAGATGGTTTCTAAATGACATCCTCTACTATAGTCTGCTCATGGGGGAATATCAGGCAGGCCCATACAGGAGTCGATATAAAATGAAAGGTCTATATTCTTTAAGACTGTTAAGGATGTGGGAGACGGGAAAAGACTGAAGAACAGTTTCAAATTGGAGGAAACTGATGAGATGTAACAACTAAACGCAAACATGCTCTTGGATAGAATCTTGGACCAGAAAATAACAAGAAGCATTACTGGGACAGTTGATGTAGGCTAAAGTTAGAACTTAATAAGGGCCTCTGAGTTGCTATTTAAAGATTCAAAACAATGAGACGATTGCCTCCACTGCTTTTAGCACTTGCAAAAGTCTAGTTAGTGACAAAGCTTTCATTTTTCCTCAGATATTTCGCTGCCTTCATAGCGATGAATACTCATTAAAGAAACTTTAATTGACACATCTGATTTTAAAAAGATTCCTCAGTGAACATTATCCCCAAGGTTCACTGCTAATGACAATAAAATGAAGTTACATTTATATTAACACTCAAACCACAATGGCTTAGCACCTCTACCAACTGCACTGCAACTCAAAGCACACACAAACCCACCTTTACTCCTGAGTCTGTGCTCCTCTAGTTCCAGTTCTTCATCAAGCCTCCAGGCTCTGGCCCCTGGACATCTGGTGCAGCACACAGGACACACAGAAGGTTTGGGGAGCTGTGTTGGTCCTGCTGTTGTTGTTGTTTTTGTTTAGTTGCCAAGTCGTATCCGACTCTTTTGTGACCCCATGGCCTGTAGCCCGCCAGGCTCCTCTGTCCATGGAATTTTCCAGGCAAGAATACTGGAGTGGGTTGCCATTTCCTTCTCCAGGGGATCTTCCTGACCCAGGATCAAACCCATGTCTCCCTGTCTCCTGTACTGGCAGGCAGATTCTTTACCCCTGAGCCACCAGGGAAGCCTGTAAGTCTCAAACCCAGGTCTGGGAGAGAACTCTCCCTTGATTATTTACAGCATCACTTAGACCTGTCTTGAATTTCTTTAAAAGTATTGGAAGTTTAAGCATAAGAAGGAAATAACATTATACCTAGTAATGTATTCTTGCAGCTAGATGTGATACTCCAGGAGCCCACGGGCCCCACACATATGCTTGATGTATCCCCTAAAGAATCATGCTGCTGACCTCCCAGCCTGCTTCCAGAAGGCTGACTTTCCCTTATGCTCACCGCTGTGTGCTCGGAGCACAGACTCTAGGGTATGGGGGCTTCAGCAGTTGCTGCTCATGGGCTTCAGAGTGCAAGCTCAGTCATTGTGGTACACGGGCTTAGGTGCCTCACAGCATGTGGGATCTTTCCGGATTGGGGATCAAATTAGTGTCCCCTAACTGCATTGCCAGGAGAAATATCAATAACCTCAGATATGCAGATGACACCACCCAATGGCAGAAAGTGAAGAGGAACTCAAAAGCCTCTTGATGAAAGTGAAAGCAGACAGTGAAAAAGTTGGCTTAAAGCTCAACATTCAGAAGACTAAGATCATGACATCTGGTCCCATCACTTCTTGGGAAATAGATGGAGAAACAGTGGAAACAGTGTCAGACTTAATTTTTTGGGGCTCCAAAATTGCTGCAGATGGTGACTGCAGCCATGAAATTAAAAGACACTTATTCCTTGGAAGAACAGTTATGACCAACCTAGAAAGCATATTCAAAAGCAGAGACATTACTTTGCCGACTAAGGTCCGTCTAGTCAAAGCTATGGTTTTTCCTGTGGTCATGTATGGATGTGAGAGTTGGACTGTGAAGAAGGCTGAGCGACAAAGAATTGATGCTTTTGAACTGTGGAGATGCTTTTGAACTTCTTGGAGAAAACTCTTGAGAGTCCCTTGGACTGCAAGGAGATCCAACCAGTCCATTCTGAAGGAGATCAACCCTGGGATTCCTTTGGAAGGAATGATGCTAAAGCTGAAACTCCAGTACTTTGGCCACCTCATGCAAAGAGCTGACTCATTGGAAAAGACTCTGATGCTGGGAGGGATTGGGGGCAGGAGGAGAAGGGGACGACAGAGGATGAGATGGCTGGATGGCATCACTGACTTGACGGACGCAAGTCTGAGTGAACTCCAGGAGTTGGTGATGGACAGGGAGGCCTGGCGTGCTGTGATTCATGGGGTCGCAAAGAGTTGGACACGACTGAGCGATTGAACTTTACTGAACTGAACTGAACTGCATTGGCAGGCGGATTCTCAACCACTGGACCACCAGGGAAGCCCGAGAGAAAGTCTTTAAAGAATCAACTAAGTTGAATCATTAGGGCAGATCATCACCCAATACCACTGATGTCCTGACAAGAAGAAATTTGGATACAGACACACACACACACACACAGAGAGAGAGAGAGAGAGAGAGAGAGAGAGAGAGAGAGAGAGAGAGAGAGAGAAAGAAATGGTGGAAAGGCAAAGAGAGGAGACAGCCATCAACAAGCCAAGAACAGATTCTTCCCTCACGGTCTTCAGAAGGAACCAACCCTCCTAACACCTAGATCTTAGCCTGGAGCCTCCAGAATTGTGGGAAAATACATTTTTGTTGTTTGAGCCACCCAGTCTGTGGTACTTTGTTACAGGGGTCTAGCAAACAAATACAGATGCCAAGTTTGAATTGTGTCAAACCAAGTCCAGTTTCTTTTTGGTCTTCCTCCCATGGGTAAATAGAAGACAAAACTTTGAGTCTTTGTAGTTTCACAGGTTTTGCCAATGACTACTAAAAGAAAAATGAAATTTTCCACAAAAAAAATGGTTCATACGCACAAAACATTCTAAATGTAAAACTTATATATAGAAAAAAATCATTTTCCTAATCATTCCCCACCTCCCTGAAAAATAATAAAAGCCAGGAGAATCTCCAAAATAGGTTGCTGGCTCAACAATAAATAGCCATTTATGTTTATAGACAAAATACTAAGCTTCTCAGTGTAAAAAAATCTACCTCATGATTTTCCCCAAGTTCCTTTACAAATGTGTAAAACATAACAAAGGAATGATATGCTCCAAAGTAGAATTCAAATCTCCACCTTTCAACAAAGAGAAAAACAGCTTAAAACTTCAAAATACCAACTATGCGCATATTTGACCCATCAGGAAAGAGCTGAAGCTGGTTCATATCACCCCTTCTTATTGCATGGTATGTGAGTTGTATCCAAATTACTGATGAATGAAATAAATGGAGTGACATGGAAAAGGGGAGTATTTATTTCATTCTCTTCTAAGAGACTACCCATGATCAGAGCACAGATTTCCTGAGAACCAGCTTATTTCTCTCCATTCAGGCTCATCCTTTTACCTCCTGTCTCCTCCCTTGTCTGTTTGCATCTCTTCTGCTTACTGAGTCCCCTACATCTTTCCCATTCCTTTCCTCCAACTTTATCACAGCCTTTTCCTTCCCGGTTTCTGTCTGGATGACATGCCTCTGTTTGGAGTTGGAATGCTCTGTTTCTTGGATTCAAAATGACAGAAAAGTCATCAATATCTAGAGCAGCAGTGCTCACAGTGTGGTATATGGACCAATGGTGGCATACGAGGTCATTTTCGGGAGTCCACAAATAAATTTTTAAATTTAATAGCTTTTTAAATCTAAATGTACATTAGAAAAAAAATAGAACTGGCACATCAAATCTTCAAATTCTGACATAAATGAGCAGATGGAGGAAGAATTTAGACGCTGAAGAGAGTTTTCCAGGTGACCTTGAAATCAAACCACATTAGATTTTATAAACCTAAGTGCTTTCTCTGACACATTTAACCACTGAAATAGTGCAGGTCTCCTTCCATAAAGTCTCAGCACCATGCAATTCTCCTTTACAGCACTTAGCCCAATTACAGCCCATTCTTTGTGTAACTGTTTGTCAAGTGGCCATCTTTACTACCAGCCTCCACTCCGAAAATAGTCCCACAACTGCTTGCCTCCTATTGTATCCTTAGCTCTTGCACATTCTCTCATATATAAGCATTCTTTGCGAGTTTGTAGAATAAATGCATGAAGAAATAAATGAACAAGTAAGGCTGACCCTAATTAGATGATAGACACATCACCATCCTAAGATTTCTGAGCAAAAGAAGGAAACCATAATCTATTAAAACATTAGAAGAATTGATGCCTTCAAATTGTGGTGCTGGAGAAGACTCTTGAGAGTCCCTTGGACAGCAAAGAGATCAAATCAGTCAATCCTAAAGGAAATCAACCCTGAATATTCATTGGAAGGACTGATGCTGAAGTTCCAATACTTTGGCCACCTGAGGCAAAGTGCTAAAAGACCCTGATGCTGGGAAAGATTGAAGGTAGGAGGAGAAGGGGACAACAGATGATGAGATGGTTAGATGGCATCACTGACTCAATGGACATGAATTTGTGCAAGGAGACGGTGAAAGACAAGGAAGTCTGGCATGCTGCAGTCCATAGGGTTGCAAATATTTGGGCACAACTGAGCAACTGAACAAATAATCTATGAATTAATGATATACCCATTACCTTCCTATGAAGATTTCTGAGCTAAAGAAGGAAACCATGACCTAAGAACTGGGTCTATCAAAAGACAAATGGGTCAAGTTCATAATGCATGGAAAAGAACAATGGGCTCAGAACCGCAAGACATAGTCTGAGCCTTAACTCTGTCAATAACTAGCTGGTTGAGTGACCTCTTTTTATCTCCTGAGTCATTCCACCTCCTGTGATCTTATTTCCTCATGTGCAGCATGAACAGATACTCTCTAAGACATGCCACTATTTGGGTGCTATGCAGTCAAGTCAAAATAATTCAAGAAGAGATTCCTTAAAGCTGCACCTTTCTTTCCCTCTTTCTGTGTATGTGTGTTCAATGACTATTATTTAGGACTAAAACTTCCATCAAACAATGTTATTATGAGTAGAGAAGATGTCAAACATTTGGCTCACCACCCCAAAAAAAAAAAAAACCTGAAGCCCAGTGGGTTCTGCTGGCAGTAATATAAATGGAGCAACCACCGTGGAAAACAGTTTGAACTTTCCACAAAAAATTAAACATAGAATAATTAGCATATGACCCAGAAATTGGGTCATATGACCCATATGACATTCTACTCCTAGGTATATAGCCAAAAGAATTGAAAGTCAGTATTCAAACAAAAACTTCTACATGAATGTTCAAAGTAGCATTATTCACAATTGACAAATGAGAAAGCAATCCAAATGATGAATGGATAGACTAAATGTGGTTATATCCATAAAATGGCATATTATTCAGTCATAAAAAGGGATAAAGTACTGGTACATGCTAACACATGGATGGATGAGCCTCAGAAACATGCTAAGTGAAAACAGCCATACACACAAGATCACATGTTGTGTGATTCCAGTTAGATAGGATATCCAGAATAGCTAAATCCATAGAGATAGAAAGCAGATTAGCAATCTTCTACCCATGACGGTAACTTTCTGAGCTTTAAAATATGGCCCTTGATATCATTACAGCCACCAAAATCTAAAAATATTCAAATCTACTACTACTAATATTTATTACATTCTTACATGCATGTGTTTAGAAAACCCATACAGGGCTGAATAATTTCAGATTAATTTCTGTCCACTCTCCTCCACAAATTACAAGTGTTATGTTCTGTGAATGTGGCTATAAAATTAAACACTAAACTAAAATGTTCTCAGAAACCCCTTACTTTCTTCACAAACACAATATATAACTCATTCAAAACTCCATATTGGCCCCATATTCCTCTCTTTAGACAGGCAAGGGCTGTGCATGTCAAGCTCTATAGGAGTACATGTAGTTTAAACACTCCAAACTTAGAAAAGCTATGCCTCTGACTGTGAAAAGAGTTTTGCTTAAAAATAGTAGTGTACTATTTTTAAGAGCTTTCTCCCATTCTCCTTTCCTTTGACATTGCCACACAGTCCCAGGAGCAGGGCGGCCATGATTTCCACATGCCAAGAAACTACACTGGTGTGTGGGGACGGGCACCCACCATTAGGCGCACCACCAGCTTACCCAGCACACCTGCCCAGGGCCTTCAGGACCAATAGCAAAGGCAAGCTTCACACTTCATAGAAACTGAAGACAAATCCTTGTTTGAACTGTTTTCTAAATGCTCAGTCAAATGGTTCATTTGATCAGCTTGTGATGCCTTTGTAAACAGCATCTAGGTTTTGTCACGTGACACGTAAAGCCACAATGTGGTACTAAAAACCAGTTCACGATACACCTGTTAAAGAATACCACCTGTATTTTACTCCATCCATATGTCTCTTTTATCACATCCCCTTCCTTGCTTTCTTTTTTCTAACAACAAAAGTAACCTAGGTTCCTGTCAGAAAATTTGAAGAAAACAGAAACAAAGAAAAAAGAAAAATCAACCCAGAGACCCACAGTCTAAATGTATCACTATTAACATTTTAACCATTAATTTATCATCTTTGTCTAATGATTTAGCAAAGTTTTGATCTCCATTTTCCATTCTACTATCTTCCTCTGCAATTGAGGTTGGTCTTTTGGGTAATAAATCGGAATTGTTTTTATATAAGACACTAGAGTTTATGCTACATGCTCAATAAAATATTTTTGGAATAGTACAAGCCCTTTAGAGAAAAAACAGCCTCTATTTTATAATCACCTCTTTGCAAGTCCCAACTTATATGTCACCTCCACTGAGAAACCTTTCTAACTCTCCAGATCAGGTTAAGCCCCCATTTATGTGCTCCCATAACATCCTTTGTTTTTCTCTCATAGCATCTATCACACTTAACCATCTGGAGCATTTCAGCTATTTTCCCCAACTAGAGACTAGGTACTCAGAAGGATGTCACCAAGTCTGTCGTATTCTTCTCTGATTCCCCAACAGTTAAGAGAGTGTTTTCATGTAAAAGAGATTTAGCTAATAGTTAATGGATGGGTGGATCGATGAACCAATGAATCAATGAACCAAGGAACAAACCTTCTAGGGATGTAATCCTGGACCAAGACTGACTGAAGAGACGACATTTGTGTGGCACTGTAATTGCATGAGTAAGAGCTGAATTTATACTGGGATGAGTTTATACTTCTTTGATCCTCCTTCTCAGACACCAGGACTCTGAGGAAAGATCTCTGTTTAGTGTGGAGACTCTGCCCAGGGAACTTACCTGCTGTAATCCATGAAGCAGTGGGACTTCAGTTCTGAACAAGATGGAGTCATGGGGACTGAATTTAGTTTTCCACTTGAAACAACTACAAAAATAAAAAAAAAGATGAAGTATGATTCTCAGACATTGGGCAGGCAGCATAAGATAGTGATTCCTGAGATAAGAAAACAGGTACCGTGAGCCCCATGAATGCCCCACCTTATTGCCTCCAAAGTTTCCAGGCTACAACTCAGGAAAGAACAACCCAAAAGGCATTGATGTTCTCCCTGAGTTTCTTCATTTACAACCTACAGAGTTGCCCAAGTAAAATTAAAAATTGGCTCCTGCACATGAAGAACAGAAAAAAAAAAAAAAAAAAAAAAAAGAAAGAGGCAGACCAGTTCTGATTGGTAGATGGAACTTTTAATAAGCAAAAGAATTTACATATGACGCTTGTCTTAGGAGGCTGCAAGTGAGTAGACATCCACACAGCTCTCCAGAATCTTAACAGTTTACACAGAGGCTTTACATCCACAGCCTGGATGGTCTCAACAACATAGGGCTCTCCCGAGGTTGCTCCTTGAAGTGACTCCAGTTCAGGAGCAGCGCATGGACCACGCACTCCAAGGACAAGTCTTCAAATGCCTGGTCCAGCCGGCAGATCAAGAGGCAGTCATGTCCTCTCGATGACCTCTTCCAACAGAGTGAAGGGGATGACTCATTAATCTTGGAAATTCATGACAGCCAGTGATCACACAGCAGAATACCAGAGAAGAAGAGGGATGCAGAGAGAACTCCAGAGATCTGCAGAGGGTCCCCCCTCAAGTCTACAGCTGAGTCCATGTAAGTGAAGAAATTACCTGAGGACATGGGGAGAATGCCCTGGAGAAGGGAACTGCTACCCACTCCAGTATTCTTGCCTGGAGAATCCTCATGGACAGAGAAGCCTGGCGGGCTACAGTTCAGGGAGTCACAAAGAGTCAGAGCTGAATTAGCAGCTACCACACACACACACGGGAAGAATCACCTAGAGGGATCAGAGGGAACAATTCAGAGTGCTCACACAGGACTAGGGGTCACTCCTGTCCTCAAGGGTTAAGGTGGAAAATCGTCATAATTCACAGGGAGTGGGTAGAATATTAAAGGATAGTGACCAAAAAATGGCCCTAGTCCACAGTGTGTTCCGGCCCCACCAGGTTCAACCCATTCAAGTAACTTGACCGTGTACTATAATAAAGCTCCATAGTACTTATAGGAATACAAAAATATCCAGCACCCAACAAGGTAAAATTCACAGTAGGTAGCATCCAATAAAAGATGATTAGGCTTGTAAATAAGCAGGAATACGTGAGGCGAAAACAGCAATGGGAGAGACAGTATCAGAGGGACGAAACAACGTGAAATCATGACAGACCATCTAACATCACTATTAGAGAGAAAATACGGTATTAAACACTAGCGCAAACATCCAGATTTGTAAACTATCTCCACCATTTCCTAGATAAATCTAACACAAAAATTTATTTTTATAACCACTGGTTCTTCTTATGTTTATTTATGCTCTTATAAGGATTGAAAGAATTCAGATGTATGTACATAGAGAGTGCTTAAATAAAGGCAACAGGAGGTTTTCTATATCGGATGATCAAGCCATCAGCACATCTAATACCCCTCAAGAAAACAAAAACGAACAACTCCCATCACACAGAAAGAAGAGACTGGTATTTTGAAAGAATGGCTACAGTCTAATCAGTATTTGCCTCCAAAGCTTCCGCCCATCAGTCCTGAATTTTGGACTTTTTTTTTTTCTTTGCTAGCAGTTTTCATAACATGATTCAAAGAGGATGGATTTTTCATCAGTTAAGTGACATATCATGTTGCCCTAACATGTCATAAATTTCAAGGATTTCTCAATATCTTGTCATGATGAACCCAAATTTAGCAATATTATCAGCCTGTGTCTCTACATATCAAGATACTTAATGTTTGTGCCAATAACTGAAATTTATCGTTTCTTGAATTTAATGGACTCAGTGCCATTGCTTCTTTCAGATTGTTTCAGCAGGACTAAACTTTTTGAAGTCAATAAACCATTTCCTGTCTTGAAAATAAACTTCAACCATTCTCTCTCAGGTTGTCTCCGTGGCCAAATTATTGCTCTTCACCTCTTGCAATGTGCTTTTTCAAAAAGGACTATACTTTGGATTTTACTCACTGAGACCTAACTGAGTCTCTGAAATGGTCCAAAGTGTGATAAAAGAATTACTAAAGCTATGAGTCCAAACATAAGGACACAATGACAAAAATACCCTTTGGCTAAATGAAAGGTGCCGTACGAATATGCAGTGTCTATTAATGTATCACGCTTCTGAGGGACAGACAGTCAAAGGAAATCACGCCTTTGACACTTGTCTGCTATCCAGCTCAGCTGAAAAGTCTTTGAGAGCACCAGTGGAACAAGGGATGCAACATAGGAGGAAGGGATGATCAAGAAAGCTTGAAATCAAAGGGCAGATCAACAAGGGAAGGAGTAGGCCAAAAGCATGAGGAGTTATGGGAATGAGAACTAGACACACCGCAAATTACAGCATCGCTGAGAAAACAAGGGAACGCATCAAAGTGTCAGGCAGAACTCTCTTTTGTGAATTCCCAATGGCTCTGAAGACCCACATGGCCAACAGATTCAATAAGAAGGACAGGGTGCACAGCTTCTGCTACGGTCCTAGCTATGGGTTAGGACTTTGCATGAGAAAGTAGTCTTGACCATCACTCTGACAACATGTGGGTTGATAATACCTAACTAGGAACACCATAACATGACTGAGGACCATTTAAAAGATGGATTTTCACAGAGGCAGGATGAAGATAGAAATAAATCTTAACATCTAATGAACCACAATGGGACCAAAGAAATCCAAATTTATGCGTGTCTGTGTACACACACACAAACCCCTCAGTCCACTAAGACAGAAAGCCCTCAAGTTGAAGACCTACTGCTTGCTAAAACTGACTTTTCTTGTAAGATATTCTAAAGTCTTCTGAGGAAAGAAGGTAGCCTGAGTCAGAAGAGTTCTTATTTTGAAAATCATATGTGCCAATATGCTTCTAGGTCAAGAAATGATGAAGCTATATGACCCCTTCCTCTGACTTTAAGACACATTGAATGAAATTCAGTGGAGACAGGAGGTGGAAAAAAAGCAGCAAAAGTAAGAAATGAGAGATTATTTCTCACATATTACCATGTCTCTCTCACTAAACTCTAAGCTCCAAATGGCAGAGACAATGTTTATTCTGCTGAACACTGAAAATATAGTGCCTACCAGTAGTCATGTATGGATGTGAGAGTTGGACTGTGAAGAAGGCTGAGCACAGAAGAATTGATGCTTTTGAACTGTGGTGTTGGAGAAGACTCTTCAGAGTCCCTTGGACTGCAAGGAGATCCAACCAGTCATTCTGAAGGAGATCAGCCCTGGGATTTCTTTGGAGGGAATGATGCTGAAGCTGAAACTCCAGTTCTTTGGCCACCTCATGTGAAGAGTTGACTCATTGGAAAAGACTCTGACGCTGGGAGGGATTGGGGGCAGGAGGAGAAGGGGACGACCGAGGATGAGATGGCTGGATGGCATCACGGACTCGATGCACGTGAGTCTGAGTGAACTCCGGGAGTTGGTGATGGAGAGGGAGGCCTGGCGTGCTGCGATTCATGGGGTCGATTGAACTGAACTGAACACAATGCCTGATGCATAGTAGGTATTCAGTGAATACTTATTAAATAAATAAGGATGTAATATTACATAGAACAGGAGGACATGATAAAAACCTCAGTCCTTTAAGGTAGAAATAATACTGGAGGTTGAATTAGTTAGAATTAGTTTGGCTCTGAGTAAAACAGAAATCCAAATCCAAGTGGCTTAAACAAGATAGAATTTTATTTCACATCCACATCTTTAGGAAAGTCTGGATGAACACAATGTTAGGGCAGGTATCCTGTTTCCTCAAAGTGTGCAGGGACCACTGCCACCCCATCTGCTAGCCACTAGGTCTGGCCCTTCTCCTCAAGGTCCAATACCTTTGTTAGAGTTCCTGCCACTACATCTTCATTCCATACAGAGGCAGAAGGATAGAAGGGAGAGAAGGAGCAAAAATAGCACATTACTTGAGAACCTAAACCATACCTCCATTACACTGATTAATCAAAACTTACTCACACTTAACTACAAAGGGGGGCTGGGATAGTCAGCCTTTTAGCCAGAAAGCAGTATTCCAGTTTAAAATCTTTTATGAAAAAAAAAAAAAGAGGATAATAGACACAGGGCATTTTCCACTATAATTTGAGTATTAATTAAAATCTTCTCCAGAAAGAAAGGAGAGAAAATAGAAATTCTTGGGTCAGGAAGATCCCCGGAGAAAGAAATTGCAACCCACTGCAGTCTTCTTGCCTGGAGAATTCCAGGGACAGAGGAGTCTGGCAGACTGCAGTGCATGGGGTTGCAAAGATTTGGAATGACTGGGCACCTGAGCATACGCAAGACTCATTGCTCATTTGTTTCTTCGTTTCGTCCAATATTTCTCCTTTGTTTCTTCCAGTATTTCCAAGAAGCAAATTCTCTTGAAATATACTTAAGGACTGCAAAAATAACTAACCGATGGACAGACCTCTCAGCTAACAAAAGATGGAAGAAAAAGAGTAGATTTTTCCTACTTGGTTCCATTTTTTAAAAACTTTCTCAGCAAGGACTGCTTGAGCGCAGGAGATCAGCCATCTCCATATTTTTGCTCCGGTGATGTTGGAATCTGTCAGATCGGTGGGAGCTTGAACTAGACTGTTCTTTGACCCTGCCAGTCCTTGCCTATCACCAACCCCTTCCAAATGATGTAACTCGCCTACAGCTCAAGATGTTTTTTCACTGCCTCCAGAGGGGAAAAATGATAATTCCAGCTCACAATAAGGTGGGCATTCTTGAATGCCACATTTACTACTGACCAGTAATAGACCAAACCAATTATTGTAGTAAAAACAAAACTGGCCCAGAAATCATAACAGGTCCCTGCTACTATTTGTTTGTTTATTTGTTTTTCCACACTTGATTTTAGCTGATGGTATCCAGCTGAATATTTCTTAGAAAACGAAACCACTACAAAGAAAAAACAGTGAGGCTATATCTTAAGTCTGAAAATTTTAATAAATATCTGAGAGCAATTTGAAATGTGAAGTCATGAATCAAAGAGAACTGAAAGGATTTTTTTGAAAAACAAAAAAATGTTGGTCAGAGATACCATCTTTGAATTTTCCTGGTGATACCTGGTGACCCGAACAGGAAGAGCAAAATTTTAAGTGAAGTTCTTCAAACTCCTCATCCTCATCCCCAATCTAGTTACAAGGGGAAAACAGACATTCTAGCAGCCAATCAAATTTCTCCCCTCAAATCCCACTACGTGTGCATGCCAATTCACATCAGTCATGTCCAACTCTTTGCCACCCTATGGACTGTAAGCTGACAGGTTTCTCCATCCACGGGATTCTTCAGGCGAGAATACTGGAATGGGTTGCCATTTCCTACTCCAGGGGATCTTCCAATCCAGGGATCGAACCTGAGTCCTCTTGCATCTCCTGTCTTGGAAAGCTGGATTTTTACAACTACCACCACTCCACTATAGATTATAAAACCATGAGAGACTGACAAGGCTCTCTGCTCTAGATTAAAGGTCAAAACTTGATATCCTAAATACTACGGTGTTTGGGTGGAATGACAGGAATGATGGACTTCCTAATTTGAGAACATATACACTCACAGGGTCAGGATGGGGAACAGGGTCTTAAAAGATTCAGTCTTGGTAGATCCCACCCAAGGATAGTATTCAATGTACTTAGCAAGTGGCATCGCACAGGCAACAGCCTATTAGAAACTGCACTGGCCAAAGCACTAACTCTGGGACCAAGAAGCTGTCTGATGAGCCAGGCATTAACTCTTTAGCTCCTTTTTTTCAATACAGCAAACTTTGTGCATGTTCAGTTACGTCTGACGGCTTGTGACCCATGGACTGTAGCTCCTCTGTCCAGGGAATTCTGCAGGCAAGAATACTGGAGTGGGTAGCCATTCTCTTCTCCAGGGGATCTTCCCAATCCAGGGAATGAACCTGGATCTCCTGCATTGCAGGCAAATTCTTTATTGTCTGAGCCACTCTAACTTTAAGCATGTCTTTTTCTGATTATACCCTGGTCTCCTCTGGATGGATAAATTAGATTGGAATATGCTCTAATGTCTTCAACCCACACATTTAAATCAGTGTCACTTTAATTTTCACTTGTGAATGTGTGTGAATAAAATTATAAAATTATTAAGAGGGGAAAAAAACATAACAGAAAGACAGGCTTATGGGTGACACCAATCACAATGACCAAGAGATACTGTCTTATTTAATTATTTTAAGAAAAAGCAGATTCCCTTCAATAGACTTCTATATTTTATATTCTCTATTACACAGTAATTCTTCCTCTTTTTTCCTTTGTAGATTTTCATTTTTAATGAAAGTCTTATTTGGAAATTTCAGAAAGGATTACAACTAAAGAAATGTAGTGTTTACTTCCTATGTTATAATTAATGAGTCTAACATTGTGTCTCTGGCTTGTTCTCTCATTCCTCAAGTCATTCTTTCTTCTTCATCTTACATGTCTCTTGTCTGAATGTGTTTCCTATTAATCACTTGTTTTTTCTTAAGGTAAAGTTCACATAACATAAAATTCACCATCGCAATGATTTTAAGATGTACAATTCAGTGGCGTGTACTGTATTCACGATGTGTGTGCATCTCTATCTAATTTCAAAATGTTTTGATCATTCCAGAAAGAAATCTTACACCCATGAAGCAGTCACTACCCATTTCCCTCTCCCTACTCCCAGACCTTATAAACCACTAACCTGCTTTCTGCCTCTACAGATTTGCCCATTCTGGACATTTCATATAAATGAAATGATACAAGAAATGGCCTTTTATGTCTGGCTTCTTTCATGGGACATAATGTTTGCAAGAGGTACCCATCTATCAGTACTTTTCTGTGGCTGAATAATATTCCACTGTATGGATATACCGCATTTGTTTATCCATTGTCTGGTTGCTGGACATCTGTGATGCTGGGGCTGGGAGTCTGTGAACCAGCTTCCAGAACTCCCCACCACAATCTGTGAAACTCCACCAAAAAGGGGCACTAGAAGAAGACTGAAAATCTGGAGATAAAAAATAGAAACTCATTCCTGTTTCCTTTTGATTTCCTGTTTCTTCCCAGCACCATCCTACCAACACCTTTGAACCTCAGAAGCAGTATTTTTTTGTACTAGGAGAAGCTGAATTTGATTGAATCCAGTTTTCAGGGCTTTTTTTTTAATACTTGCAGACTAGTCCTAATCCTATATTTATGGATTCACATATGAATTCATATATAGAGAGCAACTCACATATATATATATATGGATTCATATATATTTTTTCATAGTCTTTTCCATTATAGATTATTTCAAGATACTTATATAGCTCCCTGTGCAATAAGACCTTATTGTTCATTTCATGTGTAGTGGTGTGTATCTGGTAATCCCCAATTCTCGACTTATCCCTCTCCGTCTTCTCCCTTGGTAACCATAAATTTGCTTTCTATGTCTGTAAGTCTATCTTTTGTAAATAAGTTCATTTATATCACTTTTTCAGATTCCACATATAAGTAATACAATAGGATATTTATCTTTCTCTGTCAGACTTATTTCACTTTGTACGATAATCTCGAGGTCCATCAATGTTGCTGCCAATGGCATTATTTCATTCTTTTTCACGAGTCAGTAATATTCCATTGTGTATATACACCACATCTTCTTTATCCGTTCATCTGTTGATTTACTTATTTAGGCTGATTCCATGTCTTGGCTATCGTAAATAGTGTTGCAATGAACACTGGAGTGCATGTGTCTTTTCAAATTAGAGTTTTCATCTTTTCTGGATATATGTCCAGGAGTGGGATTCCTGGATTACCTGATTCCTGGATCAAAAACTCTACTTTTAGTTCTTGAAGGAAACTCTATACTGTTTTCCATAGTGTTTGTACCAGCACACATTCCCAGCAACAGTGTAGCAGGGTTCCCTTTTCACCACACCCTCTCCAGCATTTATGATGCCATTCTTATTACTGATGATGCCGTTCTTATTGGTGTGAGGTGATACCTCGTCATAGTTTTGATTTGCATGCCTCTAATAATCGGCAACATTGAGCATCTTTTCATGTGCCTGTTGGTCATCTGTATGCTTTCTTTGGAGACATTGTTTATTTAGGAAACTGGGTCTTCCTTCTGTGCTATCTTAGTGCTCTTTGTTTGCTTTTTCAATTTTCTAATACTCTCTAACGGTTGTTTACATTAAATTCTCGCTATTAAAATAATGGGAGTGGTTCTGTCTCCTGACTGGACCCTGACTGATATGGTTCCCCAGCTAATTGCCTGCTGGCCCTGTTTCTCTCCACTAAGAATGGAAGTTCTCAAAATTGCTGCTGAGAAGCTGGTTTTCCTCAGTGGGAAGCCAGCAGCCACTGTGTATTAATACATTAAGAAATCTAATCTCATGCATTCTCCTAACCCTTGTGTGAATCGGTGTGACTAAAATCTTCAAAAAAAGACATCTGAAGAAAGGCAAATTGAAAAAGACATAGAGTAGATTAGTGTTACCCTGGCTTGGAGGTGGGAGCAGGGATTGACTGCAAACAGGCATATAGGGAAGTTTTGGGAGCAGAATGCATTTTAACACTGGATTGTGATGATGGGTCCATAAATTTACTAAAAATCATCAGAATGTACACTTCAATGGATGAATTTCAGATATAAATTAAAGCCCAATAAAGCTATTTTTATAATCACTCTTTTAAAACTAACATAAAGGATCTTTGTGATCAAGGTCTATCATTGAGTGAGAGGGTCATTTAGACCAGTATGCTCACTCATGAAAGACCTCAAATTTAGATTTCCAAAGTTATCTTCAAACGAAATATGACATATAGTCACAGAAATGCACTGAGAAAATTCGAAGGACATGTTCATTCCCAACATTAATTATTAAATTATAACCACAGTTTTGTAATTGTAGGTCTCTCCGTATCTGAGCTATCTTCAACATCTCGTAAATACATATTAATGGCATAGGATTTCTCTCTTTGCTATCTGAGCTGAATTCTAAGCTGTTCCAAGTCAAAGACATACGAGGGAGGCTACAGGAGTTAACACTTACTAAGCACCTACTATGGAGCATGGACAAAATTCTTTGCTTTACATCATCATTTAAGCTTATTTTACAATAGCAATACCTATGTGATGGGCTTCCCTGGTGGCTCAGACGATAAACAATCTGCCTTCAATGCAGGAGACCTGGGTTCAATCCCTGGATCGGAAAAATCCCCTTGAGAAGGGAATGGAAACCCACTCCAATATTCTTGTCTGGAGAACTCCATAGACAGAGGAGCCAGGTGGGCTACAGCCCATGGAGTCACAAAGAGTCAGACACGACTGAGCAACCAGCACTTTTCATGTGATGGGCATTCCAGTGCAAACATTTATGCAGAAGAAAACTGAAGCACTTTAAAGCGAAATAACCTGCATAAGATGATGTACTCAGTAAGCAGGAAATCCAGCTTTTTGCACATGAAATGACCTTTTCATGAAAACCTTGGTGCCTCTTTCAGTGAGGCATTTCTGAGGGCTAAGAGAGAACTGGGCCTTTAAATGAGCAAGAATAGTAGTTAAATCAACTTTAAAAGTTCATTATTGTTTAAGATTGTATGAAATAAGAAGTTCAAAGTCTTTAAGAAGGTCTCAAATTGTCGGTGACCCACAGTGTATTTAACATAAATATTGAAGGTAGATATTTCCCCTTAGTTTCTTTAAGTTCTTTTTTTTTTTGTAATGATATATATATATATATATATATATTTTAAATTTTCACAATGTTGAGTTGGTTTCTGCCGTACAACAATGAGAATCAGTCACAATTATACATATATGCCCTCCCTCTTAAGCCTCCCTCCCTTCTCCCCATCCCATCCCTCAAGAGAAAAACAAGTATAGTGTATTAGCACATAGATACAGAATCTAGAAAAATGGTATTGACGAGCCTATGTACAGGGAAGGAATGGAAACGCAGATGTAGATAATGAACTTGCGGACACAGTGGAGGGAGGGGGTGGGACAAATGGAGAAAGTAGCATCAACATATACACATTATCATGCAGAAAATGGATAGTTGGTAAAGTCTTTAGGTTCTTTTCATTCAAATGCTTGGCAAAACTTTACATCATGTTGTTTTATAGTGTTCTGCGCTGACAAGTGGTCAATTCTGAGAAAATACATTTCTTTTATTCCAAACCTATAAAAGCAACACTGTGCATTTTTGTCTTTGGTAGTCCCTGTGGTTGTGACTATGTATTTGAAGTTGGTGCTCCCCCGGGGTTGCCTAAGCCAAGATGATCAACTTCAAAAATACATCTGAAGACAAAATGCATCTTTTCAATTGAGAAAAACAACAGAAAGTATAAACAGTATATTTTTAAAACACTCAATTTTTAAAAAATTATTAAGGGAATTTGTCAGAGTTTGTTTTGTCTTTTTTTTTTTCTTTTTTTGCATTGAAATGAGTGCTGCCATATTTTAAAAGAGAAATAAAATGATCTGCTTGTGGTTCAAGTCCAGCCATGACAGAATTTTAAACAGAAATTTGAATATAGATCCCTAATCCCAACAGTTTACAGATATCATGAATATTTTTTAACATTTTACCACAGAGAAATGATATTATCTTAGGATAGATAGTCCACAATTTGATTTAAAAATGTTGAAATTAAATCCCCGTCTGTGGCTAAAGGCTAAAGGCCACATCCACTTGGTGCTTTGATTCTCGAAAAGGTCACTGTGGCAGAATTGCCATGGCCTACAGAAGCTCACATTATCCACCCTGGGTGAGGGCATCATGATGCAATAGTTGGTGAGGTTCAACTAAGGCTATTTCCACTAAAAAAATAAATAACTTTTTAAATGAAAATACTGTCAAAGGTTACCTCAGAGAAGTTGGCTAAGGAGTTGAAGAGACAGACAAAGGAATTTTTACTTTTCATATTCTATTATTCTGTGCTTAAACTTTAATGAGATTGCTAAAACTTTTATTTTATCATGGGCATGCACCACTTTGTTAATGAAAGAAGTAATTACTTTTAAAAAGGATTATTTCCAAAGAAGAAACAAAAAATGACTCAGGAAGAGTCACATAATTTTTAAAGAAATTTTTCATTACAAGATGGATAATGCAACCCCAGGAGACATATGCTCCCTGGGGTAAAATTGCAATTATCAATAAAAGCAAAAGAAGAAGCAGTTTTAATGCCTAGAGGAAAAAAATACGGAGTATGTGGCCTGTGGCTTTTAAGTAAATTGGTGAAATTTAAAGTACACACAATAAGATGAGGAGCCTGTGTCAGAGTATAAGTGAACCCGCAGCTTCCATCTACAAGCAAAAAATCTTGCTATGGAAAATAAATAAATCAAAGGAGTGGAAAAAGTGTGTTTGATGACTAAATTGATTTACACTCTGATACAAATTGGTCTCATATAGTTTGGCCAGCAGAGACCTCACTCTGAGTAGCTCTGGAACCTACAAACTCCAAAAAGAAACGGAAAGAAAAAGGTTTAGATTGAGAGTCAGTTGGGGCTCAATGGAGGACACAGAAATCACTCTAGACATTTGAAGTAGGAAAAGGACTTAATACAGGGATTCTGTGCACACAGACTGAGAAGGCAATGGCACCCCACTCCAGTACTCTTGCCTGGAAAATCCCATGGATGGAGGAGCCTGGTAGGCTGCAGTCCATGGGGTCGCTAAGAATCGGACACGACTGAGCGACTTCCCTTTCACTTTTCACTTTCATGCACTGGAGAAGGAAATGGCAACCCACTCCAGTGTTCTTGCCCAGAGAATCCCGGGGACGGGGGAGCCTGGTGGGCTGCCGTCTATGGGGTCGCACAGAGTCGGACACGACTGAAGCGACTTAGCAGTAGCAGCAGTACACACAGAAATGTTAGAAGGCTAGAAGCATAGGTGAAAAGTCAAAGAGGCACCACTTAGTTGAAGAACCTCCACCATAGCTCCAATCCAGAGATCAGGAAGCTTTCATCACTGCCACTACCACCTCTGCTTCTTAACATTCATGGAGCTGGTGACTAGACAGAGGACTGCTGAGCCTGGTCAATGCAGTAACCTCCAGGCCCCAGTGAGCTTGCTTGACAGCTAAAGTGAAAAAAAGAAAGAAAGTGAAGTCGCTCAGTCATGTCCGACTCTTTGGGATCCCATGGACTGTAGTCTACCAGGCTTCTCTGTGCATGGAATTTTCTAGGCAAGAGTACTGGAGTGGGTTGCCATTTCCTTTTCCAGGGGATCTTCCTGACCCAGGGATCGAACCCAGGTCTCCTGCATTGCAGGCAGACGCTTTACCCTCTGAGCCACCAGGGAAGCAAAGTGACTTCCATCTCTCTTCTGCCCCCCAAATCTCATACCAATGTACGTAAATGAAACAATCTGTCTTGCAACCTTCCCTGGCTTCAAGGAAGCCTGGCAAAAGTAATCATTAGCTTTTCAGTCCCTGAAGAATAAGAATATTTGGAGAAGAGTGTAGGAAGAAAGGGCAATAATAACTGACTATACCTAACCTGGTAAGAGATATTTTGTAAAAATGAGTCTTCAAACACATGAAGGACATTATCACAGAAGAAAAAACTAGACTTATTCTGAGCGCAGCTGAGAGCAGGCTAGAACAGTTAATCTGCCTGGTGTATCTTCCTAAATGGGCGTTCTCTGGAATCCACATCTTTGGGTTGGGATAACTTCTGCTCTGAATATGTTCATTCTGGGGCCCAGGCTGAAGAGGCAATGGCTATTCAGGGAATGATCAGCTCATAGAGATCAAGACAAACTACACAAGCAACTGTGAGGCCTTTGCTCACAACACATCTACCAACATTCCCTTGTCAAAAGCAAGTCACATGACCAAATTCAATACCAGTGGAAAGTATACTCCAAAGTATACAATGGAATAACACTGAGATATTACACAGCAGAGGGACGTACTATCTCAGGGAAGTCAAGAATTGGGGCCAATTATCCAATCTACAACAGTTTCCAAAGTCTTTTCTAATGCTGCTGTTTCGTATTCTGTAATTTAATGACAGAGATTCATGAAAATATGTGAACTACTTCCACTCTCCAGTTACCCAAGTACTTGCCCTCAAAAGACCACAAATAATTATCTCAGTCAAACTGATCCTTTTCTTAACCCTTTGTATCTCAAGGGAAGAGTTTTCTGTCTCTAACCAAGACCTGTTTTCAATCTCTCCCCTAAATTTCAACCCCCAGTCTCAGAGACTTTCACTCATCCCTATTTCCTCTTCTCCTCTCCCTAAATCTTCACCCTGGCTCCTTACCCAACACACATCAAGCATTTGGCCTATGATATTAAAAATAAAACCTCTTGCATGGCCTTATACCTCCTCTTGCACTCTGCAGCACTTTCTGAAATCTGGCCCAAACTACTCACACAAGGAACAAAGACATATTCACCAAATTTACCATTTATTGTTGGAGGCTTGTGGTGAGACACGAGAAATAGCATTCCTGTGCCCTGCCTGAGTTCCACATCAAATGAGAAAGATGAAGAAAGATGAAGCTAATGTTGAAGAAATGTGGCTTAGTTGTGAGAGCCAGAAGCACCTCTCTACTTCCCATGCCCTCAACACAGCCAATGTGAGGACAGTTTGAGTCTGCAGGGCACACACAATTCATCCAAGTTTCTGGCTTAGTGTAAAAGAGGAAGGAGAAATGTTCAAACCCCATCCTACTTCTTGATTAGTTCTGTTAATGGAGATAAATGGACCAAAAGCAACAACCTAAGACATGAGAGAAAGAGGCAGAAATACTTGTAAAGTGTCTGGGGAAATTGTCCTTCATGGAGACTAGAGGACTGGAATAGAACCCTCTGAGAGCTACTTCAGTTCAGTTCACTTCAGTTCAGTCGCTCAGTCGTGTCCGACTCTTTGTGACCCCATGAACTGCAGCACACCAGGCCTCCCTGTCCATCACCAACTCCCAGAGTTCACTCAGACTCACGTCCATCGAGTCCGTGATGCCATCCAGCCATCTCATCCTAGGTCATCACCTTCTCCTCCTGCCCCCAATCCCTCCCAGCATCAGAGTCTTTTCCAATGAGTCAACTCTTCACATGAGGTAGCCAAAGTACTGGAGTTTAAGCTATAGCATCATTCCCTCCAAAGAAATCCCAGGGCTGATCTCCTTCAGAATGGACTGGCTGGATCTCCTCACAGTCCAAGGGATTCTCAAGAGCCTTCTCCAACACCACAGTTCAAAAGCATCAATTCTTTGGCACTCAGCTTTCGTCACAGTCCAACTCTCATATCCATACATGACCACAGGAAAAACCATAGCCTTGACTAGACGGACCTTTGTTGGCAAAGTCATGTCTGCTTTTGAATATGCTATCTAGATTGGTCATAACTATTCTCCCACGGAGTAAGCGTCTTTTAATTTCATGGCTTCAACCACCATCTGCAGTGATTTTGGAGCCCCAAAAAATAAAATCTCACACTGTTTCCACTGTTTCCCCATCTATTTGCCGTGAAGTAATGGGGCCGGATGCCATGATCTTCGTTTTCTGAATGTTGAGCTTTAAGACAACTTTTTCACTCTCCTCTTTCACTTTCATCAAGAGGCTTTCTAGTTCCTCTTCACTTTCTGCCATAGGGTGGTGTCACCTGCATATCTGAGGTTACTGATATTTCTCCTGGCAATCTTGATTCCAGCTTGTGCTTCTTCCAGTCCAGCGTGTCTCATGATGTACTCTGCATAGAAGTTAAAGAAGCAGGGTGACAATATACAGCCTTGACTCACTCCTTTTCCTACTTGGAACCAGTCTGTTGTTCCATGTCCAGTTCTAACTGTTGCTTCCTGACCTGCATACAGATTTCTCAAGAGGCAGGTCAGGTGGTCTGGTATTCCCATCTCTTTCAGAATTTTCCACAGTTTATTGTGATCCACACAGTCAAAGGCTTTGGCATAGTCAATAAAGCAGAAATAGATGTTTCTCTGGAACTCTCTTGCTTTTTCGATGATCCAACAGATGTTGGCAATTTGATCTCTGGTTCCTCTGCCTTTTCTAAAACTAGCTTGAACATCAGGAAGTTCACCATTCACATATTGTTGAAGCCTGGCTTGGAGAATTTTGAGCATTGCATTACTAGTGTGTGAGATGGGTGCAATTTTGCGGTAGTTTGAGCATTCTTTGGCATTGTCTTTCTTTGGGATTAGAATGAAAACTGACCTTTTCCAGTCCTATGGCCACTGCTGAGTTTTCCAAATTTGCTGGCATATTGAGTGCAGCACTTTCACAGCATCATCTTTCAGGATTTGAAATAGTCAACTGGAATTCAATCACCTCCACTAGGTTTGTTTGTAGTGATGCTTTCTAAGGCCCACTTGACTTCACATTCCAGGATGTCTGGCTCTAGATGAGTGATCACACCATGGTAATTATCTGGGTCGTGAAGATCTTTTTTGTACAGTTCTTCTGTGTATTCTTGCCATCTCTTAATATCTTCTCTTTCTGTTAGGTCCAGACCATTTCTGTCCTTTATCAAGCCCATCTTTGCATGAAACATTCCCTTGGTATCTCTGATTTTCTTGAAGAGATCTCTAGTCTTTCCCATTCTGTTCTTTTCCTCTATTTCTTTGCATTGATCACTGAAGAAGGCTTTCTTATCTCTTCTTGCTTTTCTTTGGAACTCTGCATTCAGATGCTTATATCTTTCCTTATCTCCTTTGTTTTTTGCCTCTCTTTTTTTCACAGCTATTTGTAAGCCCTCCCCAGACAGCCATTTTGCTTTTTTGCATTTCTTTTCCATGGGGATGGTCTTGATCCCTGTCTCCTGTACAATGTCACGAACCTCATTCCATAGTTCATCAGGCACTCTATCTATCAGATCTAGGCCCTTAAATCTATTTCTCACTTCCACTGTATAATCATAAGGGATTTGATTTAGGTCATACCTGAATGGTCTAGCGATTTTCCCTACTTTCTTCGATTTAAGTCTGAATTTGGTAATAAGGAGTTCATGATCTGAGCCACAGTCAGCTCCTGGTCTTGTTTTTGTTGACTGTATAGAGCTTCTCCATCTTTGGCTGCAAAGAATATAATCAATCTGATTTTGGTGTTGACCATCTGGTGATGTCCATGGGTAGAGTCTTCTCTTGTGTTGTTGGAAGAGGGTGTTTGCTATGACCAGTGCATTTTCTTGGCAAAACTCAATTAGTCTTTGCCCTGCTTCATTCTGCATTCCAAGGCCAAATTTGCCTGTCACTCCAGGTGTTTCTTGACTTCCTCCTTTTGCACTCCAGTCCCCTATAATGAAAAGGACATCTTTTTTGGGTGTTAGTTCTACAAGGTCTTGGAGGTCTTCATAGAGCCATTCAACTTTGGCTTCTTCAGCATTATTGGTTGGGGCATAGACTTGGATAACTGTGATATTGAATGGTTTGCCTTGGAAACGAACAGAGATCATTCTTTCATTTTTGAGATTGCATCCAAGTACTGCATTTCAGACTCTTTTGTTGACCATCATGGCTACTCCATTTCTTCTGAGGGATTCCTGCCCACAGTAGTAGACATAATGGTCATCTGAGTTAAATTCACCCATCCCAGTCCATTTTAGTTTGCTGATTCCTAGAATGTCGACGTTCACTCTTGCCATCTCTTGTTTGACCACTTCCAGTTTGCCTTGATTCGTGGACCTGACATTCCAGGTTCCTATGCAATATTGCTCTTTACAGCATCGGACCTTGCTTCTATCACCAGTCACATCCACAGCTGGGGATTGTTTTTGCTTTGGCTCCATCTCTTCATTCTTTCTGGAGTTATTTCTCTACTGATCTCCAGTAGCATGTTGGGCACCTACTGACCTGGGGAGTTCCTCTTTCAGTATCCTGTTATTTTGCCTTTTCATACTGTTCATGGGGTTCTCAAGGCAAGAATACTGAAGTGGCTTGCCATTCCCTTCTCCAGTGGACCACATTTTGTCAGCTCTCTCCACCATGACCCGCCTGTCTTGAGTTGCCCCGCGGGCATGGCTTGGTTTCATTGAGTTAGACAAGGCTGTGGTCCTAGTGTGATTAGACTGACTAGTTTTCTGTGAGTATGGTTTCAGTGTGTCTGCCCTCTGACGCCCTCTTGCAACATCTACCATCTTACTTGGGTTTCTCTTACCTTGGGCATGGGATATCTCTTCAAGGCTGCTCCAGTAAAGCGCAGCCACTGCTCCTTATCTTGGATGAGGGGTATCTCCTCACTGCCGCCCTTCCTGACCTTGAACATGGGAATGCTCTGGGATATTTACAGTATTGTTCCTTCTGGAATACATATACTTCCTTTGCTCTGGAAAGGTTTTATCCACTTAACTCTCAGAAAACCTCATTTCTAGGTTTTCCTCTTAATACTCTGAGCCATTCTATTTGATCTCTTTAACGGGAGTGATCATGGGGATACTTCCTGTTTCCCCATTCTGCAATGTCCCTTGGAAATCCCATCCACTCCTGTAACTCTGTCTCTCATGTGCTACAGACCCATATAACTGGGCATTTATCTGCCCACCAGACATTTCACCTCAAGGATGACCATCTGTATCTCAAATACAAATGTCAAAGCAAATCTGTCATCTTTTCCCCAAAGCAAGCCTTCTCTTCTATTGTCTCTGCCTTTGTGAGTGGTACTAACATTTACCCAGTCATCCAGGTCAAAAAATTTTAACATCCTGACTCCTCTCTCTTCTCTCCCCATCTGCCCTCTCTACCACATTAGCAGGTCCAGTGAATTTCATTTCCTAAATATCTTTCAAGTCAGCCCCTCTCCCTCAGCCGCCATTTCTACTGGCCCTTGCCTTGGTTGGAACCCTTGTATCCATTCAAACGTAATTTACTATAGTAGTTCCTCAACTACTACACCCAATTTCAACTTTCTTAAGGTGGACCTCTTTTGCTTGAGGTTCTTTGTTTTCTTTTATTTTTATTTTCTTTTTTCCCAGTCTTACAATAATTACCTCATCCTTTGTTAGCAGCATGACAATTTTGCTGAAATAATATAAGATGCCAGCATGTTTTCCTTTAAAAAATTCTTTTAAATCCGTGATGCGTGTGTGATGTATATGGCAGATCCCCGACAGCTGAAATATTTGAGTAACCAGAACTGTCTATTGTTTAATAATGGTGATGAATCGAAATGATACAGGATATGTTAAGGGTGAGAAAACTTTTTTAGTTCCAACATTTTTAGGCCCAATAAAGGATTTCATAGTAAAAATTAAATACATCAAACCAGATGATCGATGATTCTCTGCCTTCTTCTTCCTTGTCACTAGTAATGATTTAATATCCTGGGGGCTCAGTTGTGCAGTTTCTGTGGGTTTTGTTTCAGGCATACATGTTTCCTTTGAGTAGAACTGTATCTGTTACAATATCCAAGTTAGTGAAACCCAGTCCATAAACTTGCGCTATACAAATCTGGGCTTTTGTCTCTGTAACGCCCCCTGAAACATTTTTCTATCAAAGTAACAGTCACCTTAGATGTGTTGAAACCCACCAAACATAAAGTACTCACTTTAGTCCATCACATACTGCTTCCTCCGCCTTATATACTAGAAGGAAGTCCTTTGGTTTGAAAGCTTTTCCAGTGTTTGAGAAAATAAATCACTTTCAAGTTCCGGGTGAATATTTTCAAAAGGATTTTACAAAGGATTTTAATGACACCACTGTCTCTCTTCCCCCAGCCTCAGCTCAAACCTGATTCTGAGATCTTTAAATTCAATACCAAGCTTAAATTTTTAGACTGTAAGAGGAGAAAGAATTTCCGTTTCCATATCAATCCCACCTACTCACTTTACAGCTGAAGAGACAGAGACCAGGAAAGAGCAAAACAGTTGTTCAGGGTCTTGATACGGTTGACATGACTGAGATTTATTTTCCTAACAGTCTCAGGATTTTGAACAGCAGGGGTTTCTCTGACCCTCGGACTATGGCACCTGTCTCACCTGATGCCCTGGCTTCTGGCGCTATCTCAGTTGCCACACATGATCACCCATAAAAGGCCAACTGTGGCCTTTTTTCCTTAAATCTGAAGAGCTCTCTTCAAGCCTTTCTCAGGGAAAGGGGCCATTGTGGGTGGGGCTGGGGAATTTCTGCTAAGGCTGAGCAGTGACCCACTGTTTCTCGCGGCTTATACCCCTTATCAGAAAGAACAACCTGGTGTAAATGGATGTTGCCAAAGCCAGTGGCTCAGAGAGGCAGCTGGTATCCAACTTGAAATATAAGTGACACTCTGGTTGCCTAATATAACTGAGAGGAAGGGGGGGTGTCAGTGGGGGATGGAAGATGTTATCATCATAATTTCCTCTTCCAAATACACAAAAATAAAATGATTAATCCCCCCATTCCTTTTTGGCAACCCCCCTACACACACAACAATAACCACTACCTATTCTAGCCAGCTATCATTTTGAGATTTTGCTATATATTTACATCTATTAATCTGGGGACATGGGACAAAGACATAGTGTGAGTTCCTCTGTGTACTTGAATATTTCCACTTTTTTCTAGAGTCATCATCTTTACTTTGTATCCTAAACTATAAGGAATATACATGAAACGCTGAGATTGCAAGAGTTCGCCTTCTTCTTGCAGCAAACAAGAAGTGCAAGTATTCGTTTTCCAATTCTTTTCTCAGTCACCCAAGAAGACAAGCAAGGTATAGAGCCCAGCTCAAAGAATCTATAAACAATGCTATACTATTACACTATGAAATGTGAAATGAGGTATACCCGGAGGTAATGATGCCCCTATCACTGGAAATAATCAAGTAGGGACTGAACAAACAGTTGATCAAAATTTTGTTAAAAGGGGTTGTTAGCATCCAGCCAAGGGCAGGAAGAGATGGCCTTTCAGTTGCCTTCTAACGCTGAACTCCTTAGGCCCAGTTGCGGTTATGTGCTGAGAGCAGCTGGAGCATTGATTGGAAACTGAACTAAGGATAAAATGGAGCAAGTGTAGGACAAGCCTTCATGGAAGCTGGTGAGGTGGATTCCAAGGAGACACCAGCTCTACAAATCAAAACGTCTAGGCAACAAGTCCTTGCTTTAGTCAATATTTATCTTTCAGGTTAATCTGTCTGGAGGTTGAACAAAAACAAGAATTAAGCACCCTGGCTGTCTTCTCCATATACATAATCAATTAAGCAATGCAAGTTAGATTGGTGTCTGGCTGCATAAAAATTGACTATTGGGGCTGTTCTTTTTCCAAGAACATCCAAAAGGCAAAATGGCCTAAAGAGCTTGTAAAAAGTCATTATCTTCTTTCTGAGAATCAAGCACAATTGTAGTCAAGGCAAACAATTGTCATTGAACTCGGCAGCAGCCAATGGAGAGAACCTACTTGTGTTTGTGAACTGACTAGTTAATACTATTGCAAAGCATCATTGATCCTAGACAGTGTGAATGAGAACTAGGCTGAATACTTTTACTTCTTTTTCCTTTCCCATCACAAACCAATAGTTTGGGAGTAAATGGACATCGTTGTTTTGTAGGTAGATGCTCCATGTGATTTGAAACATATCCCTCTCACTAAATAGCCTCCTTCTTTCAAAGAGAAAATCTGGCAGACAAAACTGGTTTCAGAATCAAGTGACAGAAGAAATACCTGTGATCCAAGAGAAGGTCATCTCTAACAAGGGCCAAAAATATTCAAGTAGGGCAGGAACAAGAGTCATGTACTTGTAAATAGGAGGGGATATTTTATCGCTGACATTGTCAGAATTGCTGATGCATGGTGATAATCAAGCAGATGAACTTTTCATCAGCTTTCTGATAGATTATCTTTCTCATAGAGACAATTGATTGCTTCATGGCCACACTAGGCCTCCCCCCACCCATGATAAGACATCATTTGTGAGCATCTTCCAGCCCTTCTCCCTCATGGTGTCTCTCCAACATACCTCCTTTTAAAGGAATATTCCATATCTGCCTGCTGGTCCTCATAGTCTCTGATTTGCTAATGGTAAATGAAAAAAAGATTTGAGAAGTGGAAGGAGCCAAAGATAAGCCAGGGGACACGACTGAGCGACTGAACTGAACTGAAGGTTGGTCCCTTTCTTTTCTTTCCTTCCTCTCTTAACATCAATTTTCAAAGTCAACCACATCCAATCCACAAGTAGTAAAACACCACATCTCCATGAATTACTCTCCCAGAAAGATCAAAATTTTATGAACGTCCCTGACACCGGGGTAAGAATTCATGGGTTAGAATAGGGCCAGAGGACAACGAACCTGCCAGAGAAACGCTGGGCATGGCTTCTCTGTTCCTAACACTTTTCCTTTTCTCTTCTTGCCAAACTTCTCCAGTCACCTCATCTGCAGACTCTTTATAGCAAAACTAATGAAAATAGACTACCTTGGAGGATGGGTCAACACTTAACCCTGAAGGTATCAGGAAAAGGTGTGTGATGAAGATGCTGAGATACAAACACACGTGTTGACCCCTACATAGACACACAGACACACCCAGAGAGCCTTTGCTATTTATTTTTACCTCAGTAATGGGAAAACTATCTCCTTTATGTTCTGCCCTGGGTATTCTTCATTCTTGCCCAAGCCAGTTTTCAATTGCTTCGGAAACAAGCTACAGAAATTTCAGGTGTCGAAAGCCTGATTGGAATTGTTGGATTTCTTGTTACTTCCAGCCCCAGAGTCAGACTACCACAGGACAAAGACAGGGGTGACAATGTTCCTTCACATCCTCACTGCCCTGTCTTTGCTGATTTCTCTGCGTGTGACTCGCCCTCTCACTACCAACACTGGGAGGAACTGTCCGAGGCAACCGATGTCCTCTGCAAGCAGGTTCCTCCAGTCTAACTGTTAGTGATGGTCTCATTTCTGTTCCCTTTTCCTTGTTTCGATAAGGAAAGCAATGATCTTTCTCTTTGTTTCTCCGCCCTCCACCCCCTCACATCATATCTCTCTGCACTGGCCAGATAACCACTACACATCTGCAAAGTGCGCTTTGACAAAGAAGTAACTCTAAACTCTCAGTGTGACAAAGGAGGATGAGGTCCACATTCCTAAGCAGAGCAGATCCCTGGCTCTTGTTTATTCCTCCAACCTTACCCAGTGCTGATCCCCGGGATGAAAGCCAATCCAAACTGCTTATGTTTCTTAAGAAGCATCCTGTGCTTTCTCATCTCCAGGTGTTCTATCACACAAGCACCAGATTTGCATTGAGTACCATTTCCCACATCATCTACCTGCTGATGCCCTACTCATTCCCCAAGAGCCAGCTCTGTGGCCTCCACTGTGAATGCTTCCCAAAACCACCCGCAAAGTATTCATCACCCACTCTTATATCACCATATTGAAATTTTCTATATCACTTTCTTTACTATGGCATGTACTCCCAACTACGTTTTTTCTTGTTTTTATCATACCCAGAAACCTACTTCAGCAAGACTTACATAATAGGCTTTCATGAAATGTGAATGAATGAATGAATGTGAGTCTATCTGCCCTTTGGATCCAAATGACATTTAAAAATTACTTTAGAACTTTCTGATGAGACCTAGAAGCTGAGAGACCTGGCATCATCATTATTGAAGGCACGTAGGCTATCTGACTCCATGCAGAGAAAATTAAAATAACAAAACCAAAGATCTTATCCATTAGGAAATGTGTATAGTGCCAATGCTCTGATATTAATCTTGCTCACTCCTAATTTCTTCAGATCCCTCACATCAGAGAAGTTAAGATCTTCCTTTGCCTTATCTCTGAATAAATTAAATTTCTGATTAGAGCCAAAGGATGGTTTAACATCAAGGAGGTTTTAAAAATGAGAAAAATTCTTGCAGGAGTCATTTCAGAACTGACTCCTCATCTGTGACAGGACAGTATGTGACTGACCTTTACAAAATTCAATAAAAAATCCAGAGCCCAGACTTATTTTTCTGCTCGGGGTGCTGAGGTGAGTGTTCTGGGAGCCTTGCCAAATGTCCCATCTATAAAATCTAGGATAATTTTTTTAAAAGCATGTCATTTTCTACCGTTTTAACCATTAAATTATTATTACACGTTAAGAACTGATCTTTTTGGCTCTAGGACTTAACCAGTTCCTGCATACTTTTGTAATCGGCTCATTTAGATGGATCAGGGAAGAGTGAAAAGATTTGGAAGAGATAAAAATAGCTTCACTTCTGGGATAACAGTAGTCTGAAGGTGAGTCATAGCGTTGACATATTAAGAATAGCTCTTCTCCCAGGTTCTGAGCTAAAGGGATGCTTTCCAACTATGAAACAAGAAAAGACCATAGAAAGGTATCTTCAAGGAAACAGACTTCTTAGTGGCACTGCCAAACACAACTTCTTTTTGCCTCGGTTCTCCAGGGCTAGACAAAAAACCCTCCCCTGGTCCTGAGGGCTTGTCAATATCCAAAGATCAAAAACAGCTTGTCTGTGGATTAGTCTGAAGTGTGGTCAAGTAGCCAAGGTCATCAGCAAGTCTTAAAAAGTATTTTATTTATTTTGATAAAGGGCATCAAATCTTTTTTGGAAAGATCATAATAAGCAAATATTGGTCAGTGATGTCATTAACCCAATATCCGTGTCATTAATATAAAGTCAAACAACAGGCTTCCACAGACAACTGAGAGGTCTGAGCAAATGAAATGAAATGAAATGGTGTAACCTTAATGAAAAAGACAAAAAGCAGCACAAGAATGGAACACAAAGATTAAAAAAGCCCTTTGTAGGCAATTAGAGGGCTTAGGTATTTGACCAGTTGTTCACACCAATACATAAGGCAACACAGGGAAGTAAAAGCATAAGCAAGGGAAAAAACGACACTCAATAAAACAGCAAGAAATAAAGCAGAGAAATTTCACATTTAAACATTAAGTGTGACTCTAATGAGCCTTCATATACTACTAGAGACCTATGGACCAAGATTTTACCAGATTCTAACAAGGGAAACCAGTGCTTTAAAAGTCATGCCTTGAGATAGGCCTAAGTAAACTAAGTTTTTTTTTTTCTAAGTAACTATTTAGAAAATCTGTTTAGAGTTCATTCTTTGTGTCAGCCTATTGTTCAATTAACCCTTTCGTGTCTATAGTCCCAAGTTAAAGGATGTCATGCAGCTGTGAAAACAGAAACATTAAAAAAAACAACAACAACCACCAAATCTATTTGAGTCTGGTTTTGGTGCCTCGCCAGCAATAATGGAGACAAGGATTTTGGTTAACAGTTACACTAGTAAATTTCTTATGTCTGAACTCAAATCAAGGTTCCTCAACCTTAGTGCTTTTGAAATTTTGAACTGGATAGTTTTTGTTATGGAGGACTTCCCTATGCATTTTAGGGTCTTGGAGAAGGCAATGGCACCCCTCTCCAGTACTCTTGCCTGGAAAATCCCATGGACTGAGGAGCCTGGTGGGCTGCAGTCCATGAGGTCGCTAAGAGTCAGACACAACTGAGCGACTTCCCTTTCACTTTTCTCTTTCATGCATTGGAGAAGGAAATGGCAACCCACTCCAGTGTTCTTGCCTGGAGAATCCCAGGGACGGGGGAGCCTGTTGGGCTGCTGTCTATGGGGTCACACGGAGTCAGACATGACTGAAGCGATGCAGCAGCAGCAGCAGCAGCAGCAGCAGCAGGGTATCTCTGACCAGTAACACACATGCGCGTACACACAAACACACACACACACACTCAACCAAAAATGTCTTGGAGGTGGAGGGAGGGGGGAGGGGACAGTCAGAAGTGGGAGAGGGAGGTGGGCAGGAGACAAAATTGTCCCTAATTGCAGAACACTTAGACTAAATCTAAATTGAACATTGCATAACATGTAACGGTGATAATTGCTGCTCCAAATGACGATCATGGGGCATTTCAAGTTTAAATTCTTGGGCTTACTAAACTCTTCAGATGAGATTTCTAAAACAGTCCTTGATTTTTGCAAATATCATTACATATTTGCATGCGGGCAGTTAATTAAAGTCAATTTTAAATTATCAATGTTGAAAGAAAATCCCCAAATTTCCCAGCCACGAAATGAAAGTTTGTGCGGATGCAAGTGAAAGAAGGGCATGACTTTCATCTGTTTGTATGTCCTTTAAAAAAAAAAAAAAAAAAAAATATATATATATATATATATATATATATGCACATTCAGAAAAAAAAATTCTGTTCACTTTTTAGGGCCCATTACAATCTACCCTGTAACTGTGACAAATGCTTCCTTCACTGCTGGAAATAATTCAGACAGGCAAAGGAAGAAATGGGGCCAGCACTCTTGCTAGCACTTTGAATCTATGTAAAGTTGAATTTAATCATTTATTGATTCATACAGGTTTCCCACATACTTTCTAGAGCAATTTCAATAGGGAGAAAAAAAAAAGAAAAATACCAAAACTACTGTCCTAAAGGCAGTATCATTTGCAGTGATCAACTACCAGTCATATGGTTTTGATGAAAAATGCCTTGTAGAGAAGAGTTCCTGCAAGAAGACAGAATACCAGCAGTTACCTTTTGACATTCAGGAAAAAGAAATTGTGATTACAGTTTCCTAAATGGCCAAGTTTGTGGAGGAGTATCCATTCACATTCCCTCCAGGGTTACTCTGCCACTATCCCTTTTTCAGTTTTTGAAGGACATCTGAGTCTAAATGATTTCCAAGCTCATTTTAGCATCACTATCCTGAGACCTAGGTGGTCACATAGGTGAGGCTGTTTGTGTCTTGCATGACAGGAGGAAGTGACAATGTTTTATGATATTGAAGCCTGGGACCTCCAAGGACCCTTTAATTTAAATGTCCTTGTCCACATGACCTCTGAGGTAGCCATACATTTTTCACTGACCAACCTATAAACCCTGAATTCTTTATTCTGCAACCTGAGGTTGATGGTGCACCAGAGTATTTGGAAATGGCATTTGTAATTGGTCTCCTTGGCATTTGACTGCCTTCCTTCCCAACTGCTTTTTAACTACTTGTCTTGCCCCAGTTACTCTTTGCCTTATAAGACCCTCAGGAAGAACCTGAACCATGTTCTAGTCGTAGATGCTAACCTTTCTACTAACCACTGAGTGAACCTACAAATCTTTATCTTCCCTTTATGAACAATAAAAAGTCAGGAATCTGCTGTCAATAACAAAATATCCAGAGGTATGCGGTCTAGATTGATTCAAAATTATAAATCTTAAATCATCTGATTTTTACTATGTTTTATGGAAGACGGTATTTTCCAAAGTTAGCAGCAATATTTTTCATCCCACATGCACTTTATTTTTTAATCTGAGTATAATTGCTTTACAATGTTGTGTTAGTTTTTGCTGTACAACGTGAGTCAGCTAGCTATATGCATACATAGATCCCATTTCTCTTGAGCCTCGCTCCTACCCCACATCCCAATACTCCAGGTCATCACGGAGCACTAAGCTGAGCCCCCCGCGCTATATAGCAGCTTCCCACTAGCTAGCTATCTCACACATGGTACTGTATATATGTCAACGCTGCTGTCTCAAATATGACCCAGCAATCCCACTACTGGGCATACACCCTGAGAAAACCACATGCTCTTTTAAAACACTGCTACTTCCTCCACCAAGGTAGCGTCGGTGCCCTCACCTCTCAAACCTCGGCAGGCCCTTGTGAGTGCCTCAGCAAGAGAGTATAGTGAAATAGACACTGTGTAATTTTCAAGGCTACATCACAGCCTCTCTGCCTGTCCTTTTAGGATACTCACTCTTGGGAGCACCATGCTATGAAGAAGCCCAAACAGTCCATGGAAAAAGTTCTGTGGAGAGAAACTCTGGACACTGGTCCACAGCACTGGCAGAACCTCCAGCTGACTACCAACACCAGCTGACCATACAGGTGCCTGAGCAATCTTGAAAGTAAATACTTCATTCCCCCAGTAAACCTATGGTGATGGTTGGTGATTTAGCCACTAAGTTGTATCTGACTCTTGCAACCCCATGGACTGCAGCCTGCCAGGTTCCTCTGTCCATAGGATTTCCCAGGCAAGAATATTGGAGTGGGTTGTCATTTCCTCCTCCAGGGGATCTTCGCAACTCAGGAATTGAACCCAGGTCTCCTGCACTGCAGGCAGATTCTTAACCACTGAGACACCAGGGAAGCTCATCAATAAACCTATGCATGTGTATATGGTCGCTTCAGTCGTGTCTAACTCTCTGTGATACTATGGACTGGAGCACGCCAGGCTCCTCTGCCCACGATGATTCCCCAGACAAGAAAACTAGAGTAGGTAGCCATGCCCTCCTCCAGAGGATCTTCCTGACCCAGGGATCAAACCCAGGTCTCCTGCATTGCAAGCAGATTCTTTACCACCTGAGCCACCGTAGAAGCCCCAGTAAACCTATAATTGACATGATATAGAGGAGGGACGGGCCTGAGAAGAGACCATTTAAGCTCTACCCAAACTGCAGATCTATGAGTGTCTGCCTGCAATGCAGGAGACCCGGTTCAGTTCCTGGGTCGGGAATATCCCTTGGAGAAGGAAATGGCAATCCACTCTAGCACTCTTGCCTGGAAAATCCTATGGATGGAGGAGCCTGATAGGCTACAGTCCATGGGGTTGCAAAGAGTCAGACATGACTGAGCAACTTCACTTTCACTTATGAGCAAAATAAATGATTTAGTGACTTTAAGGAAAAGTGAAAAGTCAAGTCATTCTGTCATGTCTGACTCTTTGGGAGCCCATGTGCTGTAGCCTACCAGGCTCCTCTCTCCATGGAATTCTCCAGAGTGAATACTAGACTGGGTTGCCATTTCCCACTCCAGGAGATCTTCCCCACCCAGGGAACAAACCTGGGTCTCCTGCAGTGCAGACAGATTCTTTACCATCTGAGCCATCAGGGAAGCCCATTTAAGTGGCATTAGGCCAATAAATTTGGGGGGTAGTTATGCAGCAAAGGATAATTAATATATACATTATTATTAGCATATATGTTTTAGACATAATGAATTTCAGGAATTTATCCAGACAAAACTCTTGGCCAAGTGCTTAGGTAAATATTTTAAAATAATAATGTTTATTATAAGCCTGTTTATTTTAGAGAAAAATGTTTAATCTAAACATCTAACAATTTAGACTGTCAATATACAGCACATTGTGTGATACTGGACCATTATTTGAAAAGATGACATTTGAAGTATTTTGAGATGCAGCGCAAGCAGCTGCGAAGGCCGGCGCACTCAGCGCAGCCAAGAGGAGCTATCCCAAGTCCGAGGTCAGGGGCAGCAGCCAAGAGTGCCAGGCTGTGGCGGCTCAGGAATGGCCGAGAGGAGCCACCCCGCATCCGAGGTCAGGGGTGGCGGCCGGGAGGAGCCACCCCACATCCGAAGTCAGGGGCAACAGTCTAGAGGAGCCACCCCGCATACGAGGCCAGGGTCAGGGGCCAGGAGAAGTCACCCCGCGTCGGAGGCCAGGGATGGCAGCCAGGAGGAGCCACCCTGCACCCGAGGCCAGGGGCGGCAGCCAGGAAGATAAACCCATGTCCTGTGCTGGCAAAGGAGGATCTAAAGGAGCTATCCCATGTTGAAGGTCAGGAAGGGCGGTGGTGAGGAGATACCCTTCGTCCAAGGAAAGGAGCAGCGGCTGCACTTTGCTGGAGCAGCCATGAAGAGATACCCCACACCAAAGGTAAGAGAAACCTAAGTAAGATGGTAGGTGTTGCAAGAGGGCATCAGAGGGCAAACACACTGTAACCATACTCACAGAAAACTAGTCAGTCTAATCACACTAGAACCACAGCCTTGTCTAACTCAATGAAACCAAGCCATGCCCGCGGGGCAACCCAAGACGGATGGGTCATGGTGGAGAGAGCTGACAAAATGTGGTCCACTGGAGAAGGGAATGGCAAACCACTTCAGTATTCTTGCCTTGAGAACCCCATGAACAGTATGGAAAGGCAAAATAATAGTATACTGAATGAGGAACTCCCCAGGTCAGTAGGTGCCCAATATGCTTCTGGAGATCAGTAGAGAAATAACTCCAGAAAGAATGAAGGGATGGAGCCAAAGCAAAAACAATACCCAGATATGGATGTGACTGGTGATAGAAAAAAAGTCTGATGCTGTAAAGAGCAATATTGCATAGGAATCTGGAATGTCAGGTCCATGAATCAAGGCAAATTAGAAGTGGTCAAACAAGAGATGGCAGGAGTGAACGTCGACATTCTAGGAATCAGCAAACTAAAATGGACTGGAATGGGTGAATTTAACTCAGATGACCATTATATCTACTACTGCGGGCAGGAATCCCTCAGAAGAAATGGAGTAGCCATGATGGTCAACAAAAGAGTCCGAAATGCAATACTTGGATGCAATCTCAAAAACGACAGAATGATCTCTGTTCGTTTCCAAGGCAAACCATTCAATATCACCACAATCCAAGTCTATGCCCCAACCAGTAATGCTGAAGAAGCTGAAGTTGAATGGTTCTATGAAGACCTACAAGACCTTGTAGAACTAACACCCAAAAAAGATGTCCTTTTCATTATAGAGGACTGGAATGCAAAAGGAGGAAGTCAAGAAACACCTGGAGTGACAGGCAAATTTGGCCTTGGAATGCAGAATGAAGCAGGGCAAAGACTAATCGAGTTTTGCCAAGAAAATGCACTGGTCATAGCAAACACCCTCTTCCAACAACACAAGAGAACACTCTACCCATGGACATCACCAGATGGTCAACACCAAAATCAGATTAATTATATTCTTTGCAGCAAAAGATGGAGACGCTCTATACAGTCTGCAAAAACAAGACCAGGAGCTGACTGTGGCTCAGATCATGAACTCCTTATTACCAAATTAAGACTGAAATTCAAGAAAGTAGGGAAAACCGCTAGACCATTCAGGTATGACCTAAATCAAATCCCTTATGATTATATAGTGGAAGTGAGAAATAGATTTAAGGGCCTAGATCTGATAGATAGAGTGCCTGACGAACTATGGAATGAGGTTCGTGACATTGTATAGGAGAGAGGGATCAAGACCATCCCCATGGAAAAGAAATGCAAAAAAGCAAAATGGCTGTCCTGGGAGGCCTTACAAATAGCTGTGAAAAGAAGAGAAGCAAAAAGCCAAGGAGAAAAGGAAAGATATAAGCATCTGAATGCAGAGTTCCAAAGAAAAGCAAGAAGAGATAAGAAAGCCTTCTTCAGCAATCAGTGCAAAGAAATAGAGGAAAAGAACAGAATGGGAAAGACTAGAGATCTCTTCAGGAAAATTAGAGACACCAAGGGAACATTTCATGCAAAGATGGGCTCGATAAAGGACAGAAACGGTATGGACCTAACAGAAGCAGAAGATATTAAGAAGAGGTGGCAAGAATACACAGAAGAACTGTACAAAAAAGATCTTCATGACCCAGATAATTACCGTGGTGTGATCACTCATCTAGAGCCAGACATCCTGGAATGTGAAGTCAAGTGGGCCTTAGAAACCACCACTACGAACAAAGCTAGTGGAGATGATGGAATTCCAGTCGAGCTGTTTCAAATCCTGAAAGATGATGCTGTGAAAGTGCTGCACTCAATATGCCAGCAAATTTGGAAAACTAGGCAGTGGCCACAGGACTGGAAAAGGTCAGTTTTCATTCCAATCCCAAAGAAAGGCAATGCCAAAGAATGCTCGAACTACCACACAATTGCACTCATCTCATACGCTAGTAATGTAATGCTCAAAATTCTCCAAGCCAGGCTTCAACAATATGTGAACGGTGAACTTCCTGATGTTCAAGCTGGTTTTAGAAAAGGCAGAGGAACCAGAGATCAAATTGCCAACATCTGCTGGATCATGGAAAAAGCAAGAGAGTTCCAGAAAAACATCTATTTCTGCTTTATTGACTATGCCAAAGCCTTTGACTGTGTGGATCACAATAAACTGTGGAAAATTCTGAGAGAGTTGGGAATACCAGGCCACCTGACCTGCCTCTTGAGAAATCTGTATGCAGGTCAGGAAGCAACAGTTAGAACTGGATATGGAACAACAGACTGGTTCCAAATAGGAAAAGGAGTACATCAAGGCTGTATATTGTCACCCTGCTTCTTTAACTTCTATGCAGAGTACATCATGAGACACGCTGGACTGGAAGAAACACAAGCTGGAATCAAGATTGCCAGGAGAAATATCAGTAACCTCAGATATGCAGATGACATCACCCTTATGACAGAAAGTGAAGAGGAACTAAAAAGCCTCTTGATGAAAGTGAAAGAGAAGAGTGAAAAAGTTGGCTTAAAGCTCAAGATTCAGAAAAAGAAGATCATGGCATCCGGTCCCATCACTTCATGGGAAATAGATGGGGAAACAGTGGAAACAGTGTCAGACTTTATTTTGGGGGGCTCTAAAATTACTGCAGATGGTGACTTCAGCCATGAAATTCAAAGACACTTACTCCTTGGAAGAAAAGTTATGACCAACCTAGATAGCAGATTCAAGAGCAGAGACATTACTTTGCCAGCTAAGGTCTGTCTAGTCAAGGCTATGGTTTTTCCTGTGGTCATGTATGGATGTGAGAGTTGGAGTGTGAAGAAAGCTGAGCACTGAAGAATTGATGCTTGTGAACTGTGGTTTTGGAGAAGACTCTTGATAGTCCTTTTGACTGCAAGGAGTTCCAACCAGTCCATTCTGAAGGAGATCAGCCCTGGGATTTCTTTGGAGGGAATGATGCTATAGCTGAAACTCCAGTACTTTGGCCACCTCATACGAAGAGTTGACTCATTGGAAAAGACTCTGATGCTGGGAGGGATTGGGGGCAGGAGGAGAAGGGGACGACAGAGGATGAGATGGCTGGATGGCATCACTCACTTGATGGACGTGAGTCTGAGTGAACTCCAGGAGCTGGTGATGGACAGGGAGGCCTGGTGTGCTGCGATTCATGGGGTCGCAAAGAGTTGGACACGACTGAGCAACTGAATTGAACTGAACTGAACTGAGATAAAATTTTTTCATGGGTGACCATACAGCAGGGGTTTTTGTTTCATTCTATTGAGTGTAATTGGCATACAGTATTATATTACTTTCAGGTGTACAATATAATGATTCAAGATTTGTGTACAGTGTGAAATGTTCACAATAAGTCTAGTCATAGTTCGTCACCGTATAGTTTTCTTTTTCCTTGTGATGAGAACTTTTCAAATTTACTTCCATACAACTTTCAAATTTACAATCAATATTATTGACTATAGTCACCATGCTGTACATTACATTCCCATGACATTTTTTTCTAACTCAAAGTTTGTATCTCTTGATCCCCTTCACCCATTTTTGCCTACCCCCCAATAATCCTCCCCTCTGACAACTACCAATTTGTTCTCTGTATCTCTGAGTTTTGCCTTTCATGTATTTTGTTGTTTTTTTTTTTTTACTTCCATGTAAGTAAAGTCATACAATATTTGTCTTTCTGTCTGACTTATTTCACTTAGCATAACACTCTCAAGTTCTATCATGTTGCTACAAATGGCAAGAGTTCATTATTTTTATGGCTGAGTTGTGTTTCATTGCATATATATACACCACATCTTCTTTATCTTCTTTATCTATTCATCCGCTGATGGACACTTCAGTTGTTTCCATCTCTTTGCTATTATAAATAATACTGCAATGAACAAAGGGGTGCATACATCCTTTTAAATTAGTGTCTTCACTGTTGGATGAATAGACATTATGTTATATCTTCTTATTGGATTGACAACTTAATCAATATAATATGCTCATCTTTGTCTTTCAGTAAACTCTTTGTTTTAAAGACTTTTGTCAGACTTCTCTGGTGGTCCAGTAGTTAAGAATCTGCTTGCCAATACCGGGACACAGGTTTGATCCCTAGTCCAGGAAGATTCCACATGCTGCGGGGCAACTAGGCCCAGATGTCTCAGCTCCTGAAGCCAGTGCACCCTAGAGTATGCGCTCTGCAGCAAGAGAAGTTACAGCAATGAGAAGCCCGCCCACCACAGCTAGAGAGGAGCCTCCACTTGCCACAGTTTGAAAAGCTCACCTACAACAACAAAGATCCAGTGCAGTCAAAAATAAATCATTTTAAACATAATAAACATATTTTTAAACATATTTTTTCTGTTTTAAGTATAGCTATCCCAGCTTTCATTTGGTTTTCATTTGCAAGAAACATCATTTCCCATTCCTTTATCTTCAGGTTGTGTGTGTCCTAACATCTGAAGTGAATCTCTTACAGGCAGCATATAAATGGGTTCTGTGTTTTTATCTATTCAGCCACTCTATGATTTTGGTAGAATTTAGTCTGGTTACATTTAGAAACATTGACAGGTATATACTTATCAGGGCTTCCCAGGTGGTGTTAGTGGTTAAAAAAAGGAAAAAAAAAAAAAAAACCCACCTGCCAATGCAGGAGATGAAAGAGATGTGGGTTCGATCCCTGGGTGGGAAATACCCCTTGGAGGGGGAAATTGCAACCCACTGCAGTATTCTTGCCTTGAGAATCCCATGGATAGAGGAGCCTAGCAGGCTACAGTCCATGGGGTTACAGACAGTTGGACATGACTGAAGCAACTTACCCACACACACACACACACACATACTTATACCAACCTGTTTTCTGGCTGCTTTGTAGCTCCTCTTTGTTCCTTTCCTTTTTTTGTTCTCTTCACTTGTAATCTGATTACTTTCTACAGTGTCTGCTAGATTCCTTTCTCCTTATTTTTTGTGTACCTACTATAGGTTTTTGCTTTGTGGTTACCATGAGGCTCATATGTAATAGCCTATAGCCTTTTAACTTAACATCAAATTAAGCACATTTTAACTTAATAGCAAGTTCTAACACAGAAGTTTGAACACATTCTAAAACTTTCATTTTATTCCCACTGCCCCAGGTTTTATGTTTTTGATGTTCCATTTTATATCTTTTACTTTGTATATACCTTAGCTAGTTATAGTTACAATTCTTTTTTGCTATTTTTGTCTTTAAACCTCCATACTAGCTTTAATGAAATTTATCTACAACCTTTAACATACATTTACCTTTATCACTGAGATAATCATATCCTTAGGTTTTCTTGTTACAAATTAGTGCCCTTTCTTTTCAGCTTAAAGTAGACTCTTTAATATTGCCTGGAAGGCTGGTTCAGTGGTAATGAGCTGCTTTAGCTTTTGCTTGTCTGAAGAGCTCTTTAGCTCTCCTTCAGTTCTGAATGGTAGCCTTGAGGGAGAGAGTGCTCTTGGTTGGACTGTTTTTTGGGGTTTTTTGTTTTTTCCTTTCAGCATTCTGAATATATCATTCACTCTCTTCTGACCTACAAAGCCTCTGTTGAGAACTCTGCTTATGTCTTATAGGAGTTCCTTTGTACATAATAAGTTGTATTTCTCTTGAAGCTTTTAAGATTCTTTTACTTTTGACAGCTTAGTTTTAATTAGTCTTAGTCTAAGTCACTTTGGATTTATCTTGCTTTGAACTCTTTGGGCTTGTTGGATCTAGACATCTATTTCCTTTCCCGGGTTAGGGATGTTTCAGCCATTATTTCTTCATGTAAGTTTTCTGCCTGTTTCTCTCTCTCTTCTCCTTCTGGGACCACTATAATGTGAATGTTATTCCACTTCAGGTCCCATGAAAGTATCTTCACTTTTTAAAATTCTTTTTCCTATTTGTTTCTCTGTTTGAGTTCTACTGCCTTGTCTTCCAGATCACTAATTCTTTCTTCTGCTTTATTTACTCTGCTGTTGAATTCCTCTAGTTTCCCACTCAGTTACTGGATTCTTCAGCTTTATGATTTTGTTTTGGACATTCTTATATTTTCTGTCTTCTTGTTAAATTTTTCACTGTATTCATCCATTATTCTCCTGAGTTTGGTGACCATCTTTGTGACCATTACTTTGAACTCTTTATCAGGTAAATTACATGTATCTATTTCATCAAGGTCCTTCTGGAGTTTACCTTGTTCTTTTGTTTGGAACACATTCCTGTCTCCCCATTTTGCTTGAGTCTCTGTGTTTGTTTCTATATATCAAGTGAAGTAGCTATCCCTCCCAGTCTTGAAGGGGTAGCCATAGACAGAGGATGAATCTTATCATTTAACTTTGCCCTGACTCTTGGCTGTCACGTGAAACTTTGTGATTCTCTAAACAGCCTGATTTATCCCTGATAGGTCCCAGTTGCTGGCGTTGTGCCAAGATCTACGAGCATTGCAGAGGGAGGTATCCTCAGTCAACAGGGAGTTCCAGGCTCTTTAGAAGCTAGACCCTCAGGCAGCAGCTGTTAAGGTATGTAAATATATGCTGCCCTGTGGGACCACAATTATTAAACCCTGCTTTTCTCCCATCCAAGAGATCTGGAGGTGTCCCTTAGTGACAGCTACAAAAAATCAGAGCTCCAGTTCAGTGTGTGAGCTACTTTCTGGAAAGTACCAGGGAGCTACAGCAAAAGGCCAAGGGTGAGGGCAGAGATGATGTCCCTATTTGACATTCTCTAAGAGTACCTCTGTATCCTCTAAAAGTAGGATAATCATAAGTGTGTCCCTCAGGCCGAAGTCCCAGGATGAGTACTCAGAACTTTTCACAAGGAGACTGGGGGAATGAGTCTGCTTTCTGCAGTTCCCTGAAGATAGTAACTTTCCAAGAACTGCCCCTCCAAATTTCAGACCCATGGAACCCAGAAATGCAATCCTCTCGACCTTCAGACTGAAGCCTTGGTGCCCCTCTTTGCTGGGACTGGGAGTGGCACAGGGTGGAGCACACCCACCAAGCCAGCAGGTTAAAGGGAAAGTGCAAAAATAGTGCTTCCTAGTGACAATGCTAGCAAAGTAGAGAGCAAATGCAAAATCCCAAACAGTGCCTCTGTGCCCAGAGAGTCCCAGCAGACCCCTGACCCTCAGGCAGATGCTTCAAGATTTGCAAAAGAGTCTCTTTCCCATATGGTCTGGGCGCCTTTCAAATTGCTGCTTTTGCACTTGGTCCTGGGTTAAGTGAGTCTGTGTTTGAGCCCTTAAACAGTGGAATCTCTCCATTCCCTACAAACCTGTGGTTCTCCTGAACAGTAAGCCCTGTTGGTTTTCAAAGCCAGACGTTTGGCATGAGGGAGGTCATTTCTCCAAGGCAAGTCCCAAGAGTCGGGGCCTGATGCGGGGCCCAGAACCCTCGCCCCTCAGGGAGCTCCTCCCTAGTTGTGATTTGTAGGTTGCCACCTGGGGGGTCAGGTTTTTGATAAGACTGTGCCACCACCTTTCCTATGCAGCTCACCTCACTGTGACTCGTTGTGGAGGAGCTGTTCAGCTAGTGTTTAGTTCTTTTTCAGAGGGAACTGATCTATATTAGCTGTAGAGTTGCTGTGTCCATTGAAGGAGAGGAATTTAGGACTGTCCTACATCACTGTCTTGAACTGCTAGCCCCTAAACAGTAGTTTTTAAAACAGTATGCACACAATGATTCAAGTTTTGTAATGTGATTATGTGTACATTTATATATTTAATATATGGGGCAAATTGTTAAGATCTATACTCCAAAATACACTTAAAGTTTACCTCTGTATGAGAGCGAAAGAGTGATTTTATTTTTTTCTGCTCATTTGCATATTCTAAATTTTCTTATTAAATGCAGAATGCTGAAACAATGTTTAAAGACTTTAAGGAAAATAAAGGATTTCTCTTTATAATTTTAGTGTAAGAAAAAGGATCATATCAGGCCATTTCTGCTTATTGTTGTGTTACCAGGAAAAGAATCAAAAACACATTTCTCTTCTTTCCAAAGTAGCAACTTGCAGGCTAGGGGCACAAATGCCAACAGAAACACTTTCCTGTGGTTGAAAGGTTAGGGGCTGGCAGCAACAGCAGCAGCAATAACCCCGGCACCTAGTGTGATTCTAAAATCATCTGTCATCATGGGGAGAGTGAGTCAAGCGACCATTCCATGTGAAGGGAAAAGTTAATTCCTTATGTCTGAAAGGTAAGTTTGGATAGAGCCTTAGATGGTCAAAGAGAAGATACTGGGTCCCCAAAGAGGACAACCTTGCCAACCCAATCTAAAACATTTAAATCCAGCTCTCAGGTTTCTCAATTATGTACACACATTCTGCCTTGTTGAAAAGCCCTTGTTTTCTTTTCTTCTGATGACAAATAGTGCAGTGACTGTGTGTCATGCCTTTCCCTGGATATCCTAAGGGTTTGTAGTGATAATGCATCAGTGTAAGGACTTGGAAGAGTCCTTAAGGTGTGTGTAGGTGAGGTTGGCGCTAGAGGAATGTCCTAGCACCAGCCACTTGAACTTGAACCTGAAACTTTAAACTCATGCTCTTCAAGGGAAAAAAAAAAAAACTGTATTATTTAAATGGCTGCATCATATAAATGGTTCTCATGGAAGTGGCAGCTCATTCACTTTGAAATGAAAGGAAAAAGCTGCTGTAATAACATTCCTCTATCCTCTCCCCTTCTGCTCCTCCAGGAGAGATTCCTTATTAGTTATTTGCGGTAGAATACAGAAAGTTTTCATTTTCCTGCTTCTCCATGGGCTGCAGTTTAGCTCAAACCATCTGACCTGGGGTTGCAGCCCATCCCTAGAGACTAGGCACAAAAGATTTATAAATAAAATTGGTCCTGCTGCTACTACTGCTGCTATGTCGCTTCAGTCGTGTCCGACTCTGTGCGACCTCAGAGACGGCAGCCCACCAGGCTCCCATCCCTGAGATTCTCCAGGCAAGAACACTGGAGTGGGTTGACATTTCCTTCTCCAATGCATGAAAGTGAAAAGTGAAAGTGAAGTTGCTCAGTAGTGTCCGACTCTTCGAGACCCCATGGACTGCAGCCCACCAGGCTCCTCCATCCATGGGATTTTCCAGCCGAGAGTACTGGAGTGGGTTGCCATTGCCTTCTCCAAAATTGGTCCTAAGTACATCATATGGGTCACAATGAAAGGGGAAGCCTGAATGTTTAAACAAAATCCATTAACTGTGGTAGGCTGCCTGCCTGAGTGATTATCATAGAAGAAGGCTCAACAAGAAGCCCGAAGAAGCTAACCCAGGTTTTCCCAAACACAGGTAGGAGTCCAGGGTTTCTAATTTGGAGGGGCAGGATAGGAAAGAAGATCAGAGAATGGCACTTGTGAATTGCTTATTGGGTCTAAAGTAGCCTAAGTAATTACAAAGTACTGGGCCAGCAATACACAAGTTTCACAAGGAAGCTTTGAGTACTCCAGACTTGGGGTCTTACTCTTGTTCTGCTACTTACTGATACGCAGTTATATGCTAAATATTTCATTCTTATCCTGGGTGATGTGTCAACTTGATTGGGGCATTGAGTGCCCAGACGTTTGGTCAAATATCATCCTGGGTGTGTCTATGAGAATATTTCTGAATGAGATTAACATCATTTGACAGATTAAAGCAGATTGCCCTCTCTAATGCTGGTGGGCCTCATTCAATCAATTGAAGATGTGAACAGAACAAAAAGTCTGCAAAAGAAGGAATTCTTCCTGCCTGACTACCTTGAGCTGGGGCTTTTTCTTGCCTTCAGACACAAAATTATACCACTGGCTCTCAGGGCTGTGGACCAGACCAGACTATGTCTATTTCACTGGAGAACCCTAATACAACCTGCTTCTTCATCCGTAATTCGGGGTTAACACTTATCTGGCAAGACCTCTGCAAATGAAATAAATGAAATGTGTCCCATCAGCTCTGGTGTACAGTTGGCACACAATACATGTGGGCTCTCTCCCTAACTTATATTTGCCTGTGATAAGATCTGCTTGCTCCCCTTTTTAGTAAATCAGTTCTCTAAGCTTATGCTGAGTTCATTGGGCATGTATCACAGTTCACAGACTCCGGTGTGTAATAAACATTTTATTTCCTTTTTAGCAACTTGATTCAGAGCCCAGGCACACATACCACAAGACTGAAGGCATATTCTCAGTACTGAGATTTTCTCTCCTCTCAGGGGAGGAATTGGGTTTATTTTGTGTTACTCGGAAAACAGGAAAAGGTAACAATCTCTACTTATAGTTGACATTCATACTGGCCAAGCTGTTCCTTGAGGTCCAAAGATGGCTGCTTCCTTGTCATAGGCTCAGTTCCCTGGAATCAAGGTGGAGACTCCCTGGTGCCCAGGGCTCCAGCAGCCAAGTCACCTTACCCTACCCTGCACAGCATCCCTGATTCTGAGGACTCCTCAGGTGCTGCCACCCCAAAGGGGCCCCTGATATGAAACTACTCATATCCATATCTTATTTCACCTGATTTGAGAAAATTTGAGAAATGTAAAATGTATGGATCTACATTTAGCTAAATAAAGATAAAGTACATCACTTTAAGCAGGGCAAGAGGAGTGATTCCTATTAGCTCATGTTTTTAGTAAAACCAGTTCTTGGAGCCAACTAACAACAAACATTGGGAGTGGGCATAAATCATACTCACTTTTGGAGGTTTAAACAGTGTTTCATAATCGTATCCTTCACAGAGCAATGTTATTGAGAATATATTTCACAGTTTTTAACTCTGTACTATTTTGAACTTTATACTATTTGTGCATCCAAAAACTCAGAGGTATGCTAATGCAGATAAATGTTAGCTATGGTGAAAGCACAAAGTAGGAAACTGATAGAAACAACTTATTTTAAAACTAAATCTTTAAAATATTGATAAAAGAAACAAGGAGAATATAGGATCAGATATCAGCAATGATGTTTCTGTATTTTAAAGGAAAATACTTGAGGAATATCAGATAGTAAAACCCGCTTGGTGAGCAAGCTAGCAAATTCACATCAATTTGACACCAAAGCATGGCAAACTTTGGCATAATTTCAGATGACACAAACCTGGCCAAGAAGACGGGTGACAGAATTAAAGTTCAAAACTACCTTGTCAATATGGAACAAGCTTCTAAAAGTAAAAGTACATATACAATTTTCAGTGTGGATCACAATAAACTGTGGAAAATTCTGAAAGAGATGGGAATACCAAACCACCTAACCTGCCTCTTGAGAAACCTGTATGCAGGTCAGGAACCAACAGTTAGAACTGGACATGGAACAACACACTGGTTCCAAATAGGAAAAGGAGTACATCAAGGCTGCATATTGTCCCCCTGCTTATTTAACTTCTATGCAGAGTACATCATGAGAAACGCTGGGCTGGAAGAAGCACAAGCTGGAATCAAGATTGCCAGAAGAAATATCAGTAACCTCAGATATGCAGATGACACCACCCTATGGCAGAAAGTGAAGAGGAACTAAAGCGCCTCTTGATGAAAGTGAAAGAGGAGGGTGAAAAAGTTGTCTTAAAGCTCAACATTCAGAAAACGAAGATCATGGCATCTGGTCCCATCACTTCATGGGAAATAGATGGGGAAACAGTGGAAACAGTGACAGACTATTTTGGGGGGCTCCAAAATCACTGTAGATGGTGACTGCAGCCAGGAAATTAAAAGACACTTACTCCTTGGAAGGGAAGTTATGATCAACCTAGACAGCATATTAAAAAGCAGAGACATTACTTTGTCAACAAAGGTCCATCTAGTCAAGGCTATGATTTTTCCAGTGATCATGTATGGATGTGAGAGTTGGACTATAAAGAGGGCTGAGCACCGAAGAATTGATGTTTTTGAACTGTGGTGTTGGGGAATTCTCTTGAGAGTCCCTTGGACTGCAAGGAAATCCAACCAGTCCATCCTAAGGGAAATTGGTCCTAGGTGTTCGTTGGAAGGACTGATATTAAAGCTGAAACTCCAGCATTTTGGCCACCTCATGCGAAGAGCTGACTCATTTGAAAAGACCCTGATGTTGGGAGAGTTTGAAGGCAGGAGAAGGGGAAGACAGAGGATAAGATGGCTGGATGGCATCACCAACTCAATGGACATGAGTTTGGATAAACTCTGGGAATTGGTGATGGGCAGGGAGGCCTGGCGTGCTGCGGTTCATGGGGTCACAAAGAGTCAGACACAAGCGAGCAACTGAACTGAGCTGAAACCAAATTAGGGTTTAAAAAAATTAACTGCTCCTGTACACTGTGCTATTGACCTGTTTAAACATAAATTAAAAAGAGATTTGGATTCATAAGAATAACATGAAGCAATTTAGTCAATTTAAACATTACTTACATTAAATATTAAATATTATCTTCAAGACATGTGGTGTACAAATCATAGAATTACCAGTAGCAGAAATCACTAAGGATACACCAGTCACATCTCACCGGAAGCGACATGTCTGGTCCTCAACACCATGTTGTAAGAACAGCATAGACCAGTAGGTGGTCACTGTGGCAAGAACAGCTTAGTGGCTGACCCAAGACTGCTGCGGGTATAGGCCAACATTTTCTTCCATCCTTGTCTCAACCCAGCCAAGAACCAAACATCTTATGAGACGAGTACTCACTGAGCTGAGATCTTGTCACTAACCCTTTGGTGGTCCCTACCTTTGGTGGTCCAGAGTAGTGACAAGTCTCCAGAAATCTCCTCTGACTTCTGCAGTCAAAAGTGCACACATCTCGATTTATTATACTACCAAGACACCTTACCTTATAGAGATTATGTCTCGAAAGGACACTGGAGAAAATGATGCTGAGTAATAAAAAGGCGATGTTAAAAATGTAATGAGAATCATTTAAGTTAATAGAAGAGAAAATGAATCAACAGTTGACTTCAAGATTAGCTATTTGTCCCTCCCTACAATGAGTAGAATGACTTTGAGAATTGGTAAGACGGCTCAGACTCTGTTGTTGCATGTTCGGTCATACCTTTGACCAAAAGCCATGAGTAGGAGGGGAATCTTAAGCACCTAAGGCTCTCCCTCAAAACAGACACTATAAGGCAGGCCCACTAATAAACCCATGGGAAATAATTTATCCTAAAGGAAGAGTCAAGAGACACAAAGACAGTAGGCCAGAAACCTAGGTGAAAGGCAATCCTGAAGAAAGCACTGTACCACCAGTTGCCATGCAACTCAGCGTAGGCCCCATGGGTTCAGTCCCATATCTTAGTAGAGAAAGCCGCAACAATTTATTCAAAAGTAAAAGAACATCTTCTGGCTAAAAGGACACTGTAAACTTACAGTCTAAGTCTCCCCTCTCCACCATGCTTTGCTCCAAACAGGTAGCAGTGATAGATGACATTTTTAAAAAAAAAATCTAAAACATGCAGTCATATCTTTGTAGAGAAAAAAGTAAACTAGAACACATAGTAAGCGAGCTGAAGCTACAGATGCACTAGGCTCTGAGCCTGAGGTCTGCTGGAGGCTGGCTGGAGTCTGAATGAAAGCTCCTCTCCACACATCACACGGGACCTACCCTAGTTTCTCTGCCTGAAATCCACAGCTGTGGTGGGGACTCCCTTGTCGTGAAAAGAGACTAAAGCGGATTCACTGAGCCATGCTCTGCTGAGTTGGGCTATGTTCTAGGGAACAAAGCTGCATGGCCAAGACGAGCTGGGGAAGATGAGGCAGACAGAGTCTCAAGTCATGGTCTGGGCCAACCCACCTCCTGCCTCAGTGGCTGCTGTGTGAATAAAGGAGTTAACATTGCAGGTCTGAGGCGGCCAGCTTTAGAAGGGCCTCCTTGCAAGGTAGGCCCTGGACTAGCTTCTCGGGATGTGGCACCCAAAGCATTCCCTGATACGGCAGGTGCCCTGTACCTAAACTGTTTGTACAAACGTGATTTATGGTTAACATCTGCTTTCCTTCTGGGAGTCTGGAACTTTGGTACACGCTAAGCAGAAGATGCCTCCGTAATCAGCTTCCAATAAAGTCCAGAAATCCAATTCTCTAATAGACAATCCTGGGCAGAAAATACTCTACACATATTCTACACTTTTTGCTTCTGAAAAAAAAAATAAAAGAATTTGATATGTCTCCTCACGGGAGGGAAAGAGTGTAAGGAAGCCTGTGCATAGCTTTCTCCAGAATCTGTGTTTTTTTCCCTCAGTGATCCTGTCATACATTCTTCCACTGTAATAGACCTTAGTAATGAATCCACCTATATGCTGAGTTCCATGATTCCTCCTAAAGTAGCCCCAAATGTGTGCGGCCTCAAGGATCCCCCAAAGCAGTGCTGGCCGTGGGATTCATTCCAACTCACTGAAATGCGGCCACAGTATTATTCTGGGAAAGAAAGAAGGGCTGGGGATGATGAAATGCTGGTGCCTGGGTAACTGCGGAGTTACTCAGAGTACAAAAGAGCAGCTGAATCGCTACCTGCAGCTGAATCGCTCTCTGCTGTGAGAGGTAAACGTCACCTATGGAATTTGAAAATAAATGCAAGAGAAGACAACGAGACTCCTGGGATATCCTGGCTTCCTTGGGCCCTACCAGCTGAAATGAAGACAAGAGAGAGGCCTGGTGAAGTCTGTTCATGACTGGTGTGAGGCACCTGGTGTGAGAGAAAAGGGATCAATGTTCCCAAAGGTGGGCTTTGAATGAACCAGAGGTGATAAAAACAGCTGGTAAGGTGTTCATTCCTTCAGGCAGAAAAAAAAAAAGCAGGCGGGTTGTGGGGAGAGACACACCAGGAGCCTTTTCTGCAGCTGAGCTCCAGGACCACCCCTCACCTTTCACTCCAGCTGAGGTCTCTCGGTAGCTGTCACTTTAACCCTGTAAATGCTGAATTTACTGCTGGGGCTTTGAGCAAAACATGCAATGATTAAAACAATTTTTTTCAATGGTTTTGTGGCTATTTCATTTACATATGATTATAACATGCTTATAATTTTCATGAATACTAGAGAAAGATCACAATAATCAGGGGAATGTGCAAAGAAAACCTATTAGTTGTGTACAACTCTCCAATGCTTTTGCCATAAGTAGGAATACTGAAATTTAAACTCTGAACATTGAAAACAGCAAATCTCCATAACCAGTGACCTGTGTTATGATTTTTCCTTATTGGCACCTCTTTTTACAAAAGGGAGACAACGTAAAAAAGAGAAAATCTCCAGATGGAAATACACTTTTTTTTTTTAAGTTTTGAAAAGCAGTTTTTAACTTGCTAACAAGCTCCTGTTGAAATCAAATGCCTGACCCTTAAAGACTGATGATTTTTTCTGCCTAAGTGCATATTTTAGAGTGGATCGATCTGGACTCCAGGCAAGGTATAAAGGCCTTAGGAAAGCCTCATTACTTGGGCTTTGAGACTGGTTGTCTGGCCCTGTGGTGTCTCAGGTTTGCAACTTCAGAAGAAAATTAGTTGCTGACATTGCTTGAATTTGAATTCAAGATCCTAATTGCCTAGATCTGACTTTATGTCTGAAATCTTATACTGTCCATGATGCGCTCTGGTAACCTTAGTACTAGCTGTGCTGAACAGAAATCAGATGAGATCTCTCCACTCAATGAACAGGACTCAGACTCTGGATGGAGAAGGCAATGGCACCCCACTCCAGTACTCTTGCCTGGAAAATCCCATGGACAGAGGAGCCTGGTAGGCTGCAGTCTATGGGGTCGCTAAGAGTCGGACACGACTGAGCGACTTCACTTTCACTTTTCACTTTCATGCATTGGAGAAGGAAATGGCAACCCACTCCAGTATTCTTGCCTGGAGAATCCCAGGGATGGGGGAGCCCGGTGGGCTGCCGTCTATGGGGTCCCAGAGGTGGACATGACTGAAGCGACTTAGCAGCAGCAGCAGACTCTGGAAGTGCTGTAGCTTTAGAACGCCCCTGAGAGGGGTATCAACTGTAAAATCATCATGGAGGCTGTCTGGCCCACCTGAGCCATATACAGATGCCCACAAAGAGGGATTTGTTCTCTAATGGGACATCCGAAATTGAGCTGATTGGCTCTACACTGTTGTTACAGAGACTATCTGCGTCCATTAACTTGTGGTTCCTGCCAAAAGCTACAAGCTACAGGAGGCACATCACTTGAGGAAGCTACCAAGCTTCTGAAAAAGTGAAAAGAAAGTCATTCAGTCGTGTCTGACTCTTTGCGACCCCATGGACCATACACAGTCCATGGAATTCTCCAGGTCAGAATACTGGGATGGGTAGCCTTTCCTTTCTCCAGGGGATCTTCCCAACCCAGGGATCGAACCCAGGTCTCCCATATTGCAGGCAGATTCTTTACCAGCTGAGCCACCAGGGAAGCCCACCAAGCTTCTAAGATAGATCTTTACAACTAATGGGATTTAACTGGCTAAATCTAGGACTTTAGGGCATAACTAAAGTCAATACCACAGGTTGGTCCCTGCATCTTGAAGTCCTAATGATAGTAGCTGCTGTGAGATGCCTTGCATAAGGGTGAAGAGGGTAGACTGTACAGAAAAGACCTAATTTGGCAGGGCTGAGGTTGGGACAGGTTTCCCCCACTATCCAAAAGTAGGCCGTTTCTGTAAGACCCTACATAAGCCAAATGGCATAAAGCTAAGAAGTAATTACCTTAGGACTTATCTTGCTGGCAGATGCACAGAATAAATTGAGATGAAGCACAGACAGTCACACAGTTTAAAGCTATGGCCGCTTGATGCTGAGATTCTGTGTGTAGGTCCCAGGGACAGAGCTTGACTGGGTGCTTCACTGCTCATGGTACACTTTGCCTCCCTACCGGCTCACTGCAAAGCAAATGCTGCATGCTATTTTTGCTTTTTGCCTCTTTCTGATAAAAGTGAAAGTCCTCTTCAGATTTATTCTGGTTAGCAGAAGTAGGTACAAATATATCATTCTTTTATATAAAGCAAAGTAGTGTCAGGCAAACTTTCAAAAAGCACAAGATAACTTTATCTCTTGAAGGGCCTGCTTGCAAGGTAGACCCTGAGCTGGCAGCTGGTAACTTTGCACTCAAAACAGTTCCCTTACTGATAAGGAAGTCTCACTGTGCCTAGACTGTTCATACAAACAGTGTAATTTATACTGAACCCCTACTTTTCTTCTGGGAATCTGAAATACCAACCTCCAAAAACCTTGGGCATTACACCAGATTAAATGGCAGCCCTCCAAAAATTCATGTCCAAGTCCTAATTCCTGGAACTTGTAAATATGATTTATTTGGGAAAAGGGTCTTTGCAGATGGAACTAAGCTAAATACCTAGGATGAGATCATCCTAGATTCAAGGCAAGCCCGATGGCAGCTGGTATTGTAAGAGAAGGGCAGAAAGAGATTCGAAACAAAGAGAGTGAAGCAGCCCACACGAAGGCGGAGACTGGAGTGATGTGTCAGCAAGCTGAGAGGCACTGGTATTTGCTGGCGGCCACCAGAAGCTGGGAGAGGGCACAGGGTGGCTTCTCAGAGCCCCATGAGGCTCTAACCCGGCCAACACCTTGATTTCAGATTTCTGACCTTCATAACTGTGAGAGAATACATTTCTGCTCTTTTACGCCATCAAGCTGTGGTAACTTATGGCAGCCATCGGAAACAGATATGGCACCAAGTCTCTAATGGGCTTCCCTGGACAGAAATATCACATCTTTCTGCATTTTTTTTACTGCTAGAGAAAGAAACGTGTTAGGTAAGTCTCTTCACAAAAGAGAGGGTACAAGGAAGCCTGTGTGGGCTTTTCTCCAGCCTTCTCCCATGTCTCTGTCCTGCGCTGACCCTGTCATGTACCCTTTGGTTATAACAAACCTTATTCCAGAACGCAACTATATGTGGAGTCCCATGAGACCTTTTAACAAACTGCTGAATGGGTGGCTGGGTCTTGAGGACACACAAAATAGATTGAATTTGTAACCTCCTCACTATCTCAATAGAACACAAGACTCTAGGTCATTAGTGTAAGACCTAATAGTGAGTAGACCACCTCTGGGCTACTCAACGGGGGAAACCACAAAAATCTCTATTCAGGGTAAAGTTAGTACAGACAGAAAGAGAAAACACCAACCCAAGGGAATCCAACAAATAAATGTCCCCAACACATGAGAGAAATAATGCTGGGAGATGTCTTGTATCCTCTAGTAACAATACAAAAGTTATAAATACAAAACAGTAATTTGAGAAACTGTAAATACCACTGAGGAAAAAATGACCTACAAACTAATGACACTGGGCTGAAAGTAGACTTCTAATAGCAATAGGCTATTAACTCCCTTTCCTTCCCTACCAAATGAGAATAATGGAGCAATTACAAAATAATTTTAAAATAAGATTTTGCATTCTTATATAAAAATACATTAGATATAATAAAGAATAAATCCATTAAGAACAAGACATGAAACAACAAAAAGAGGCAAAACTGAAACAAACAGTGTATATATATTCTAAAACTCCAAAATGCTAAATGAACTATTAAGAGTTACTGGAATTTTACGGAGAAGGCAATGGCACCCCACTCCAGTACTCTTGCCTGGAAAATCCCATGGACAGAGGAGCCTGGTGGGCTGCAATCCATGGGGTCGCTAAGAGTCAGACACGACTTCACTTTCACTTTTCACTTTCATGCACTGGAGAAGGAAATGGCAACCCACTCCAGTTTTCTTGCCTGGAGAATCCCAGGGATGGGGGAGCCTGGTGGGCTGCCGTCTATGGGGTCACACAGAGTCAGACCGATAGAAGCGACTTAGCAGCAGCAGCAACTGGAATTTTAAAATACAGATGAAATAAATGCCAGATGCCAGAGACAATTTAAAGAGAGAATAGTGAACTGGAAGACACTATACAAAAGAAATCAACTGAAATTCTTCACAGTAAAATAAAGATAATAAAAATATGAGTGAGAAGACAAGACATGTAGGGTAGGTTAAAAGAATCTGACATGAATCTACATCTATTGAATTAGAGCTTAAGAAGAAAAGCACAGAGAGGATGGCAGAGAAACAATATTGAAAAGTTAGAAGTCTGAGAGCTGAGAGATAAATTCACATTAACACAAACAGTAACAATAAGTTACTATAAACACCAATGAAATAAATATGACCCATAGGCTAATGACATTTGGACTGAAAGTAGATTTCTAATCAGTATCAACAGATAGCAAAGGACATCTATGGAGAAAATAACAGCCAAGAATTCTGTATCCAGTGAAGCTAGTATTCAAAAAATTAAATATTTTTATATATACAAATAAAAAGGGAACCTATAGTCTCTCACTTACAGACTACTAAAGGAATTACTTGAGAAAAAAAAAGAAAAAAACTGTGCAGAGAGAAAGAGGAAGACAAGAAAAATAGCACAACATAGAAATTAGTAAAATGTATCATTAAAATTAGACTACTAAAAATGGTAAATTTTTGTGTAAAAATAAAAGAACACTAAAACTCTAAAGAATAACAAAGGATATATAGGAAATTATTCAATCAGTAAGTAAAGTGTGCTGTAGTTTTGGTATTATTAAGTAGCAAGAGAGTAACACTAAATGATTTAGTATCTTTATAGAAAAATTCATGGTTAACTGTGTATATTAAACATTTCAGAAAAACATGCCATAAGAATATATGCCATGTATATAATAAAAATGCATGTTTAATACAAATAAATTCATTGTGCATTAAATAATATAATAAATATAATTTAATGCATAAATGTAAGTACTATGCATTAAATACATAAATGTATGTCTATAAGTATGTATATACAATTTAATACACACATAATAAAATCCATCACTTCAAATGCAGCAAAGAAAACCAAAAATAAAAAAGAGAAAATATTATTAATGCCCACAAGGCAGAAAGGTAAAATAAATCAATAAAAATATTTACTTAAAAGACCACATACAAGAAGACTATAATAGATATGACACTAAATATATCAGCAACATCAAAAATAAATGAAAATAAACTCACCAGTTAAAAATAGAGACCCTTGGATGAATGAGATTAGAAATGATAATAGAATAGAATTTAAGGAGGAAAATGCATTGATATTTACCAAGCAGACATAAAATTATGAAATAATTACAAAAGAGCCTAAATACATAGCACAATAAATGACAAAATTACAAGGAAATGGCAAATCAATCATAATAGCAGGAGATTTTAATATACTACTATGCAAACTGATATAATATGCAGAACTGATGTAACTAGTAAAACATTTTTTAAAGTATAATTCTAAGAGCAATGCACAAACTTATTCTAAGAGCAGAACACAAAACTCTACATCCAATAATTAATGTATTCAGTGGTAAAGAATCCACCTGCCAATGCGAGAGGTGCAGGTCCGATCCCTGGGTGGGAAAGGTCCCTGGAGAAGGAAATGGCAACCAACTCCAGTATTTTTGCCTGGGAAATCCCATGGACAGAGTAGCCTGATGGGCTACAGTTCACGGGGGTCACAAAAGAATCGGACACAACTTAGTGGCTAAACAAGTTAGTTCTTAAGGAAATTCTCAATAGACATTAAAGAATCAGTATTTTACTACGTTCTCTATCCACAAGACAATTTTTAAAGTTATTTCTTAAAATAACTGATACCTATGTTTGTGAATTTTTTTTATTTTTTTAACTTTTTTTTAAAATTTTTATTATTTTTTTTTTTTACTTTACAATATTGTATTGGTTTTGCCATACATCAACATGAATCCACCACAGGTGTACATGAGTTCCCAATCCTGAACCCCCCTCCCACCTCCCTTCCCATACCATCCCTCTGGGTCATCTCAGTGCACCAGCCCCAAGCATCCTGTATTCTACATCGAACTGGGACTGGTGATTTGTTTCTTATATGATATTATACATGTTTCAATGCCATTCTCCCAACTCATCCCTCCCTCTCCCTCTCCCACAGAGTCCAAAAGACTGTTCTATGCATCTGTGTCTCTTTTGCTGTCTCACATACAGGGTTATCATTACCATCTTTCTAAATTCCATATATATGTGTTAGTATACTGTATTGGTGTTTTTCTTTCTGGCTTATTTCACTCTGTATAATCAGCTCCAGTTTCATTCATCTCATTAGAACTGATTCAAATGTATTCTTTTTGATGGCTGAGTAATACTCCATTGTGTATATGTACCACAGCTTTCTTATCCATTCATCTGCTGATGGACATCTAGGTTGCTTCCATGTCCTGGCTATTACAAACAGTGCTGTGATGAACTTTGGGGTACATGTGTCTCTTTCAATTCTGGTTTCCTTGGTGTATATGCCCAGCAGGGGGATTGCTGGGTCATAAGGCAGTTCTATTTCCAGTTTTTTGAGGAATCTCCATACTGTTCTCCATAGTGGCTGTACTAGTTTGCATTCCCACCAACAGTGTAAGAGGGTTCCCTTTTCTCCACACCCTCTCCAGCATTTATTGCTTGTAGACTTTTGGATAGCAGCCATTCTGACTGGCGTCAAATGGTACCTCATTGTGGTTTTGATTTGCATTTCTCGGATAATGAGTGATGTTGAGCATCTTTTCATGTGTTTGTTAGCCATCTGTATGTCTTCTTTGGATAAATGTCTATTTAGTTCTTTGGCCCATTTTTTGATTGGGTCATTTATTTTTCTGGAATTGAGCTGCAAGAGTTGCTTGTATATTTTTGAGATTAGTTGTTTGTCAGTTGCTTCATCTGCTATTATTTTCTCCCATTCAGAAGGCTGTCTTTTCACCTTGCTTATAGTTAGTTTCCTTTGTTGTGCAGAAGCTTTTAATTTTAATTAGGTCCCATTTGTTTATTTTTGCTTTTATTTCCAGTATTCTGGGAGGTGGGTCATAGAGGATCCAGCTGTGATTTATGTTGGAGAGTGTTTTGCCTATGTTCTCCTCTAGGAGTTTTATAGTTTCTGGTCTTACATTTAAATCTTTAATCCATTTTGAGTTTATTTTTGTGTATGGTGTTAGAAAGTGATCTAGTTTCATTCTTTTACAAGTGGTTGACCAGTTTTCCCAGCACCACTTGTTAAAGAGATTGTCTCTAATCCACTGTATATTCTTGCCCCCTTTGTTGAAGATAAGGTGTCCATGGGTGTGTGGATTTTAAAGCATACTTCTAAACAACTTACTGGTAAAGACTGCAATTCCCAAACATTTAAGATTAGATGATAAATAAAGCACAACATATCAAGTAGCTAGAGTTAAATTTGTAGTCAAATTGTTTACAAAAGAAAAGATTAAGTTCTTTTTTTTTTTTTTTTTGATCACACTGCATGGTGTACAGGCTTCATTACTGAATCAGGGATAGAACCCGTGTCCCTTGCATTGGGAGTGTGGAGTACCACTGGATGGCTAGGGAAGCCCTTCAATTAATTTAATACTCAATTCAAGAAACTAAAAAAGGAATAACAAAATAAAGCCAAAGAAAGCATTCTGTGAAAATACTAATAAATTTATCACCAAGAAAAGCAGAAAACAACAACAAAAAGTATATAGGTACATAAATCTGTAATATTGAAACCGAAAAAAAGACAGAAAGATAGAGTATAGATCTTTTTAAAGCACCTGATATAAATATTACAAACAACTTCCTCTCAAATTCTCTAGAAAAAAATATAAATTACAAAAATTGACTCAGGAAGAAACTGAAAAGCTGAATAATAGCATTCTAATTATTAAATCAAGAGTCAAAAATAACCCCTCTCTCAATAGGCTCTAATAGTTTTGTAGATAAGTATGACGAGAGTTCTATGTTACAGACTATCACAATCCCTTTACAAGCTATTTCAGAAAATAATAAAACTTAAAACATTTCCCAAACTATTTTTAGGAGGCAAAATAACCTTGGGATCAAAACCAGACGAGAATAGCACAAGTGTATACAAAGCTTACTTATGAGAACAATGTAAATTTTTACTTATGCAAAAATCTTAAATATTAACAAATCAATGGTTTTGGGGGTTGAACTGTGTCTTTGCAAAAAGATAAGCTAAACTCCTAATTCCAGTATCTAAGAATGTGACCTTACTTGGAAATAAGGTTGTTTGTAGATACAATTAGCTAGATTGAGGTCATACTGGAATAGGATGAGTCTTTAATCCAATGAAATTAGTATTCATTTAAGAACATGATGTGAAGACAGGTGGAGAATATGCCATGTGATGATGGAGACAGAGACTGGAGTTAGGTAGCTGCAAGCCAAGGAACGCTAAGATTTGCCAGCAACCCCAGAAGCTAAGAGAAAGCCATGAGACCGATGCTCCTCTCAGTTCAGTACAGTGCAATCCCTCAGTCGTGTTCGACTCTTTGCAACCCCATGAATTGCAGCACGCCAGGCCTCATGTCCATCACAAACTCTCAGAGTTTACTCAAACTCATGTGGCAATGAGTACCCCACTCCAGTACTCTTGTCTGGAAAATCCCATGATGGAGGAGCCTTGTAGGCTGCAGTCCATGGGGCCGTTAAGAGTTGGACACGACTGAGCAACTTCAATTTCACTTTTCACTTTCATGCATTGGAGAAGGAAATGGCAACCCACTCTAGTTTTCTTGCCTGAAGATCCAAGGGACTGTGGAGCCTCATGGGCTGCCATCTATGGGGTCGCACAGAGTCAGACACGACTGAAGCGACTTAGCAGCAGCAGCAGCATGTCCATCGAGTCTGTGATGCCATCCAGCCATCTCATCCTCTGTCGTCCCCTTCTCCTCCTGCCCCCAATCCCTCCAAGCATCAGGGTCTTTGCCAATGAGTCAACTCTTCACATGAGGTGGCCAAAGTACTGGAGTTTCAGCTTTAACATCATTCCTTCCAAAGAAATCCCAGGGCTCATCTCCTTCAGAATGGACTGGTTGGATCTCCTTGCAGTCCAAGGGACTCTCAAGAGTCTTCTCCAACATCATAGTTCAAAAGCATCAATTCTTCGGTGCTCAGCTTTCTTCACAGTCCAACTCTCACATCCATACATGACCACTGGAGCCTTCCAAAACACATGACCTTGACAACACCTCGACTTCAGACTTCTAGCCTCCAAAGCTACCAAGACAATACATTTCTATGTTTTAAGCCGTCTAGTTTGTGGAACTTTGTCACTTCAACCCTAGAAAACATACAAATAGAAAAAGAACTGGATAAATCTGGGTGACAGGAATATAGAACTGATAGAGATTATAAATTTTCTGTACTTTTGAAATTATTCATATTTAAAAAGGAATCAGGTCTCAAGATAACCCATATGAATGACAGCATAAGGCAGAAGCATTTGGAGGCCCAAACTAAAGGATCCTATTCCTACCTGTGGTGACAGTAACAATCCAGAAAACAGTCATCTAAGCCACGAGCCAGACTTACAAGGCATAAAATGAGAGAAGCAGATGAGGGCCTGATTCAAAGGGATTAACTGGAAGAGGCACATACATCAAGTACCCACTGCCATCACGTGCTACAAAACAACCAACCACAAATCACAGTGGTATAAAACAGCATTTATTTAGTTCAAGAATCTAGTGGGTTGACTGAGTAGTTCTGCTGGTCTGGACCAGATGGCTGATTTTTTAGCTATGCTCGCATAAAGCAATCTGCATTCTAGAATCTTGAGTGATCTGCAAGAACGGACCTCAGCTTTGATGGACTGGCTTTGTTGCATACAATCTCTAATCCTCCAAGAGACTAGCCTGAACATGTTGCATTGGCAAAGGCAAAGGAGCAAGAGAAGAAACAAAAACATTCAAGTATCTCACCATGCCCATTGGCCAAAGCAAGACATACAGCCAACCCCTGAGCAGAGTGGGAAGAGCCTACAGTGCTACAGAGCAAAGGCCAGGGAGGTCATTAAACAAGGCCATCAATGGATTCAATCCGCCATGATAGCTCCCATCATACGAACATCAGTCAAGCAGAAGAGGAAAGGAGAAAAACTGAACACAGATAGTAAGTTGAAAAAATTACCAAGATCACCCAGAGACCCCCTCAAGAAATCCCTAAGTTTGAAGAAACATAGTGGCACGATCCCTGCAGAAGCATCAGCAGAGGCAGAGAAATACTGAGCTTCATTGTTGCAGTCCTACTTGTATCCTGTCTGGGTGACTGAAAACAGCAGCAACGCTTCTTAGTCCTCCAAAAAGTGGAGGCCCAAGTATCTCCCCACTTGCTGGTATTACGTCAGAATATTCACCAAAGTTACCCAGAAACATTAAGCATCTGCGCCAGTGACCAACATCAATGCTTCGAGCCTATGGCAGATGGAGAGTCAGAGAAAGTTTAAACATACTCAGCTAGTTCTTTCTTTTCTTCCCCTTTTGGCCACTCCTACAACTCTTTTGCTAGGTGTTCAGAAAACACAGCCGGAGAAGGCAATAGCAACCACTCCAGTACTCTTGCCTGGAAAATCCCAGGGACAGAGGAGGCTAGTGGGCTGCTGTCTATGGGGTCGCACAGATTGGACAAAACTGAAGCGATTTAGCAGCAGCAGCAGCAAAAATCACAGCAAGTAAGCATAGCAAATCACAGTGAAAAGTCTGCCTGGCAATTCGTTTTTTAAAAGAAATAAAGTAATATGAATCTCAGAGGGCCAACAAGCCTTGTTTACACTCCCACAAGGGGATATCAGTTCAGTTCAGTCGCTCAGTTGTGTCCGACTCTTTGCGACCCCATGAATCGCAGCACGCCAGGCCTCCCTGTCCATCACCAACTCCCAGAGTTTACTCAAACCCATCTGCATCGAGTCGGTGATGCCATCCAGCCATCTCATCCTCTGTCATCCCCTTCTCTTGCCCCCAATCCCTCCCAGCATCAGAGTCTTTTCCAATGAGTCAACTCTTCGCATGAGGTGGCCAAAGTACTGGAGTTTGAGCTTCAACATCAGTCCTTCCACAGAACACCCAGGACTGATCTCCTTTAGAATGGACTGGTTGGATCTCCTTGCAGTCCAAGGGACTCTCAAGAGTCTTCTGCAACACCACAGTTCAAAAGCATCAATTCTTCGGTGCTCAGCTTTGTTCTCAGTCCAACTCTCACATCCATACATGACTACTGGAAAAGCCATAGGCTTGACTAGTCGGACCTTTGTTGGCAAAGTAATGTCTCTGCTTTTGAATACGCTATCTGGGTTGGTCATAACTTTCCTTCCAAGGAGTAAGCGTCTTTTAATTTCTGATGGCTGCAATCACCATCTGCAGTGATTTTTGAGCCCAAAAAATAAAGTCTGACACTGTTTCCACTGTTTCCGCATCTATTTCCCATGAAGCGATGGGAACAGATGCCATGGGATATGGATGACAATTATTATTTTGACTAATGATAATATTCAGAAATAGCTCACCCTGTCTCTTAAGAAATTTTTCCACCTAACAGGTCCCTCCCTCTTTTACAGGAAAAGAAATCTGGCTCCTTGCTTTCAGATACATAATTTGAACTACTGGAATTCTGGTGAGAGATAGAGCTGACTGGTTTGTAGAGGCAGAATAACTAAGAACAATTTTAGTTATGAAATTTCCCAGGGAAGCATAGAGATAGGAATCCTACATGAATTACTTACTGAAAACTTATTTGCTGCATTTGGTGTTTGGTGGGAATGGCGCAGAGAAACAAAAACAATAGATACCTACTTTTATTGATAAAATAGTACTCCCATCTAAAGACTGAGACTAGCCTAGACCCCCATTCTCATACCTTTGTCCACATATACCCTAACTCTTAGAAGTGACTGACTTGTTCTGTACCATATTTATTCTATTTATTCTATACTACATGTATGGACCTCCTGGTGAAGCATATCAGATCAATCAATCTTTATTTTGTAAGTTAGACTCTCCAATGCATAAACTAAAATTTTTCCTTCCCTGTCTCTCCATTTCATACTTCCATAAAGATTGGTAAGAGTTAGTGACAACCAACAATATTTATCAAGCAACTAGTTCTGCCCTCATTGACCAATTGAGATTAATGTAACTAATATGGTAAGTAAATCTCCATGGCGCAGTTCATTTCTAGCTCCTCCATGATGGCTAACCTCTATTACATTACAGACTCTTGAGGACATGCAGTCACTTTGATCCATCTGATGGAATAAAAGATCTACTTATTCATACACGTTGACCTGCTTTGCAAACAGTATCCATAATAAGGCATATTTTGGGGGGATTAATATCCATAAGGGGCTTCCCAGGTGGCTCAGTGGTAAAGAATTCACCTGCCAATGCAGGGGATATGGATTCTATCACTGAGACAGGAAGATCCCCTGGAGAAGGAAATGACAATGCACTCCCATATTCCTGCCTGGAAAGTCCCATGGACAGAGGGTCCTGGCAGGCTACAGTCCATGGGGTCCAAAAGAGTCGGAGAAAAGTTAGTGACGAAAACAACAGCAGCAATCTATGGAAAGCAAGCAAATCTTGTGTACAGCTTAATTGATTTTTACACATGTGCCCACATGTATAGAGCATAAAACTTGTTCAGCATCTCAGAAACCATCCTGAAAACCACCTCTATTAATATTCCCCAAGAGCAAATACTGTTCTGCCCTCTATCACGGTATATTAGTTTCACCTAATTTGACATCTTTTATATAGCATCCATATCTCTGCTTAACATATTCAATCTTTCCTCTATCTTCTTGAGCATATGGAATACGGTTATAATAATTGTTTTCATTTTTGTCTACTAATTCTATCATCTGTGTCATTTCTCAATCAGTTTCAACTGATTGATTTTTCTTCTCATTATGCGTTATATTTTCCTACTTCTTTCCATGCCTGATTATTTTTCATTAGATGCCTGATAATTGTGGATATATTCTTTGCAGTAGAAGATGAAGAAACTCTATACAGTAAACAAAAACAAGACCTGGAGCTGACTGTGGCTCCGATCACAAACACGTTATTGCAAAATTTAGACATAACTTAAACAAAGTAGGCAAAACGACTAGACCATTCAGGTATGACCTAAATCAAATCACTTACGATTAAACAGTGGAAGTGACGAATAGATTCAAGGGATTAGATCTGATAGAGTGCCTGAAGAATTATGGACAGAAGTTCGTGACATTATACAGGAGGCAGTGATCAAGATCATCCCCGAGGGAAAAAAAATGCAAAAAGGCAAAATGGTTATCTGAGGAGGCCTTACAAATAGCTGAGAAAAGAAGAGAAGTGAAAGGCAAAGGAGAAAAGGAAAGATACACCCATCTGAATGCAGAGTTCCAAAGAATAGCAAGAAGAGATAAGAAAGCCTTCTTCAGCGACCAGTGCAAAGAAATGGAGGAAAACAATAGAATGGAAAAGACTTGAGATCTCTTCAGGAAAATTAGAGATACCAAGGAAACATCTTATGCAAATATGGGCACAATAAAGGACAGAAATGGCATGGACCTAACAGAAGCAGAAGCTATTAAGAAGAGGTGGCAAGATTACACAGAAGGACTATACAAGAAAGACCTTCATGACCCAGATAACCAGATGGTGTGATCACTCATCTAGAGCCAGACATCCTGGAATATGAAGTCAAGTGGGCCTTAGAAAGCATTACTACGAACAAAGCTAGTGGAGGTGATGGAATTCCAGTGGAGCTATTTCAAATCCTGAAAGATCATGCTGTGAAAGTGCAGCACTCAATATGCCAGCAAATTTGGAAAACTCAGCAGTGGCCACAGGACTGGAAAAGGTCAGTTTTCATTCCAGTTCCAAAGAAAGGCAATGCCAAAGAATGTTCAAACTACTGCACAATTGCACTCATCTCACACGCTAGCAAAGTAATGCTCAAAATTCTCCAAGCCAGGGTTTAGCAATACATGAACCAGAACCACCAGACTTTCAAGCTGGATTTAGAAAAGGCAGAGGAATCAGAGATCAAATTGCCAACATCCGTTGGATCACTGAAAAAGCAAGAGAGTTCTAGAAAAACATCTATTTCTGCTTTATTGACTATGCCAAAGCCTTTGACTGTGTGGATCCAACAAACTGTGGAAAATTCTAAGAGATGGGAATACCAGACCACCTGACCTGCCTCTTGAGAAATCTGCACGCAGGTGAAGAAGCAACAGTTAGAACTGGACATGGAACAACATTACTTGTTCCAAATCGGGGAAGGAGTACATCAAGGCTGTATATTGTCACCCTGCTTATTTAATTTCTCTGCAGAGTACATCACGTGAAATGCTGGACCTGAAGCACAAGCAGGAATCAAGATTGCCAGGAGAAATATCAATAACCTCAGATATGCAGATGACACCACCCTTATGGCAGAAAGGGAAGAGGAACTAAAGAGCCTCTTGATGAAAGTTAAAGAGGAGAGTGAAAAAGTTGGCTTAAAGCTCAACATTCAGAAAACTAAGATCATGGTATCTGGTCCCATCACTTCAATCCAAATAGACGGGGAAACAGTGAGAGACTTTATTTTGCGGGGGGAGGGGGCGCTCCAAAATCACTGCAGATGGTGACTGCAGCCATGAAATTCAAAGATGCTTGCTCCTTGGAAGAAAAGTTATGACCAACCTAGACAGCATATTAAAAAGCAGAGACATTTCTTTGCCAACAAAGGTCCATCTAGTCAAAGCTATGGTTTTTCCAGTGGTCATCTATGGATGTGAAGGATGGACTATAAAGAAAGCTGAGCAACAAATAATTGATGCTTTTGAAGTGTGGTGTTGGAGAAGACTCTTGAGAATCCCTTGGACTTCAAGGAGATGAAAGCAGTCCATTCTAAAGGAAATCAGTCCTGAATATTCATTGGAAGGACTGATGGTGAAGCTGAAACTCCAATACTTTGGCCACCTGCTGCAAAGAACTAACTCATTAGAAAAGACCCTGCTGCTGGGAAAGACTGAAGGCAGGAGGAGAAGGGGACAACAGAGGATGAGATGGCTGGATGGCATCACCGACTCAATGGATATGAGTTTGAGTAAACGCTGGGAGTTGGTGATGGACAGGGAGGCCTGGCGTGCTGCAGTCCATGGGGTTGCAAAGAGTTGGACGCAACTGAGCAACTGAACTGAATTGAGGGCACCCATTTGGGCTTCCCTGGTGCCTCAAATGCTAAAGAATCCACCTGCAATGCGGGAAACCTGAGTTCGATGCCTGGGTCAGGAAGATCCCCTGGAGGAGGGCAAGACAACCACTCCAGTATTCTTGCCTAGATAATCCCCATGGACAGAGCAGCTACAGTCTGGCAGGCTGTACAGCTGTTGTCATGGCCTGGCAGGCTACAGTCCACGGGGTTGCAAAGAGTCAAGACACAACTGAGCAGCTAAGCAAAGCACAGAGCACTGTTTAATCTGGGGCTAGTTTTTCTCAACTCTTGAGTTCTGTGTTTGTACTCTACCCAATAAATGCCCTGTAAATTATGAGATTTTTACATTCTTGGGTGGTGTTCACAGGAACTATTCCCACTAACCCTTGTTAGGTGGTTTTTTCCTTATGTATAAGCACTAATTAGTACTCAGCTACAGACTCAATGGAGACTCTGAAAATCTATGGATTTTTTTCTCAGCCCAGCCCTCTACTTCTCATACTCCACCTGAGAACTCAAACTACCTTGATAGCGCAGATTCTCAGCTCCGTATGCTCTTCTAGAGACACTACTGGGCTTCACCTGCAGTTCTTGCTCCCAGCGCTGCACCTCAAGACTTCCTGTGGGAGGCTGAGCCTCACCTCCTTTCTTTCCCACCTCTCACAGATCACTGTCCTTTGCTGCTTGCTGCGTAACATCTTGAAAACCATTTTTTCCTATGTTTTGTCTGGATTTTAGCTGTTTCAGACAGGAGAGTAAATCTCGCCACTGTTACTCCATCTTAGCCAGGTGTAAAAACTTGTTTTGTCTATTATCGAGCTTCATTTTACAGGCAATCATGTTGCACATTCTCTCCTGCGTCTGACTTCACTGACTCAGCATTATGCCTGACCCATCCATGTTGTTGCATGTATCAGTAGTTTCTTTTCTCTTTTTAAAATTTCATTTTGTTCTTTAGTATATCTACCAATAATATTTTAAAATTGGTATTGAAATTGACGCCCCCACCCCCCACAGATGGCTCAAGTGGTTAAAGAGTCCACTTGCAAAGCAGGAGATGCAGGCGACGTGGATTCGATCCCTGGGTCGGGAAGATCCCCTGGAGAGGGAAATGGCAACCCACTCCAGTGTTCTTGCCTGGGAAAGCACATGGACAGAGGAGCCTGGTGGGCTACAGTCCACGGGGTCACAAAGAGTCAGATAAGACTGGGCACATACACATTCATTCCAGGGCTCTTTTTTAAGTATGTTAACTAACATACTTAGCCTTGGTGTTAAGAAATCATGAATGTGAACTCTAGGTTTGACACTGAATAGCTGTGTTTCCTTGAACATGTCACTCGGCTTCCCCAAAGCTGTGGGCCCAATAATGATTTAGTTCAAGTGTTTCATAAAGTGCCCTAAAATATAAAGTGATTTAATTTAGAATCGTACAGCACATAGAATCAATGTTTCCTAGTGTTTTCTTTACAACAAAGTGATAACTCAGTATCTACCAAAACCATTGCAATTCTCATAGAATGCTTCACTGAGTGGGAAGTGGAAATAAGTACTTTCCAAATATACACTAGGAAACTCTTTAAGGAGTACTGATTCCATGGAGTAGCTCAGATATTACTACTCAGTTATCACACATGGTTAAGAGACTTAATTTGACCGTGGTGATAAAATCAGGGTAAAAAAAGAGTATGCTATATTATGAATACCTTTCAAAATCAAAAGCACATTGAGTAGGTACAACAGATTGATTTTCAGTGATGACTGGGCATCAAAGGGCACCAAAAATAAAATTTGTGCATTTTCCTATTTGCATATAACTTCTCTTGTATTAATGAGGTAAGAAATTCCATTTTTAAAGAGATGTGTGTGCTATGATAATATGGTTATAATGACATTGAGCTCAGTTAACGATGAATACACTGCAGGAATTTATTCTGAAAATATAAATTCAGTTTCTCTCAAGGCTTTGAGTTTTTCTTTTTTCCCTTAATTTAAGTGCCTGAACATTAATTATTCCAATATCAAATCACATACTTTCATTAGTTCGAGGACAAACTACTCCCAAACAAAACAAATGTTTTAAGAGAATTTCTGATTCACTGTATCCTATAAAATAAATACAGTGTATCCTAGCTTCTCTTGTCAGTGAGGACCCCTCAGAATTTTCAAAGGCATTGGTCTTCTAAAAGAAACATACTGCTCATCTAACACTGTCAGCTTTTCTAACCGGTAGCCAAGGTGGATGAACCGTAGTTTTTGTTTTGTTTTGTTTTGTGTTTAGAGTGATGGCTAATTTGGTAAAGTGGAGTTAGACTGCTTCTGCCACTTGTTAGTTATGTGTCACTGGGGAAGTTATTCAACCTCTGAGTTTGTTTTCCATTTGAAACAGCAGTAGCCTTATCTACCAACAGATAAAATTTTGTTTATAAGGCCTTCTGTACCACACCTACCACACAGAGCTCAGTATTAGCTGTGCTTGTTATCATTAGTCAGCTCGCTTGGCACCTCCATGGTCCTCCTTTCAAGGCTGCTCCCCCAACTACTGGAGCCAAGCAGGCGATCTCACTGATCCCCAGGTAACCCCAGCTGCTCACCCTTATGAACAACACACGCTGAAAGGCTACTCAGAATGACCGTCTTCCTTTGAACAAAATATTCCTGGTTCTGAATTTTGCATATTGCTGTGTGGTTTCTTCTGTAACCTATTTGCCCTGCTTTGTTTACTTTCTTGAGTGTTCTAACACTATATAAACTTATAAAGTGGATTCTGAAATCCAGCGGCCTGGGTCTGATCAACATCTACCACTGACCATCATCCATCCGTGGGACTTGGACAAGTCAGCTACTTAACTTTTCTAACCCTGTTTCCCCGTCTGTAAAATGGGGATAATATAAGCACCATGTTAGGTTACTGTGAAGACTAAGATCTTGCAGACAGTGGAGACTTAGCACGAAGACAGCACTCAAGAAGCCGTCATTAAATAGTATCTTTGGTCAATGGTTATAATAGAAGACCCTATTTAATAATCATCACAGATAGAATTGATCCATTATCTACTGCTAGTGACTGAGCAGCAGAAAGCACACACACATGCACACACACACACACAACAGGTAAATCTTCTTCAAGGAAACAGAAACAGAAGCCCAGTAACCAAGATAATGTGCTCCTTGTTACCTTTCACCACTCAAAACATCCTGATCCTCTTGGTTGTATGAAGATAATCCCCTTCTACTGATGATAGCTTCTGTTAGGTCGGTATGGATATTATATTTATATACATAGATATACCTATCTAGGTGTATCTAAAGGTCTACACGGTGGTGGAGATGGGAAAATTGTAACAGGTCAATGAGATGAACAGAGTCTGTCCTGAAATGGTGGCTGTTCCTATAAAATGTTAACTCTGTCTAACCTAAAACTGTTAGGTCCTCTGTCTAACCTAACTCTGTTCAGCTGGGGATGAACTTAAGGCCTAAGGCTTTTCTTTGTAGAGGTATCGAAAACATTTAAAAACTCTTCCCAACATCCAGCTTTGACATTAATAAATGAAACCAACTCAGAAAAATTCCAGTACACCCTACTTGGGTTCTTCTGCTGAGGTTCCATCCCCAGAGGCTTCCTAGAAAGGTAGGAACTGCTTTGGTATTTTAAAATTAGCTCTGTCAGATGGTGATGATTAAACTCCCCTGGTGTCCTCTGGTCCTGGTGCCCCATTAATCTTTGTGCTTATCCATAACATAGATCCATTACTCTCTTCCAGAATAATTAGATGAGCATCATTGGCCTTAGCTTTTAAAAGAGATCCAGAGCAGCCTGAAGGGTGACCGTGACGGCTCCTCCTCACCCACGGACCCTGTGTGGTTCAAGCTTTGGGGAAGCAGGATGACAGGGGCATCTTCTGTTCCGATTAGCTTTCCCTCCCTGTGGCCCCCATCACTCACTCACCTTTTATGTAAATGGCCTTGTGGGTGGGAGACAGTAAACTCAAAGCCTGGAGGGAGATGCGCAGTTCCCTGCCTTCCTGACTCTGGCAGACCTCACACTTGCCGAGGGCTCTCCGCACCATCACCCAGGTGCCACCCACCTCCTCCACCTTTAGTACGTTTAAAGCCCTTAGGAAAGAACTAAGTGTATGCAGGAAGCAGAAATTCTCTTTCTCTTTCAAGAAATGTCTTTGAGGACTCTGCTGTGCTTGGGTTGGGTGCCAAACATGGGTTTGGGTGAACGGCCCTCTTTATCTGGCTTTGCCCTCTCGCTACCTCACTATCATCCTGTCACCAAACTAGTCTTAAATTGAGCCAGACTTCTATTCTCCCTCTCTCAGCCATATTCCCATACACCACATGGAGCTAAGGGATGTGTGTGTTTATATTTTTTAAAGAATTTTAAACTTTTATTAAAAATAAGTTATTTGAATATTGGATTTCTTGTTTTGCACAGACATCGGCAAGGAAATAAGACAAAGGCAGGCCGAACTGTTAAAACCATTTCCTGAAGCCAGTCCAGTGGCAAGAGACAGTAAGGGCATTTCCAAGAATTTCCTGGATAGACAGGTGAAAGATGGGTGTTATCTCATATAAAAAAAAGGGGGACAAGATAAGATGGCATATGGAGAATAAAAGAGGAAAACTCATTACTCAGTCATTCACCTTAATTCTGTGGTTTCTGAACATAAGTTGGCCTGTTTGGGAAAGAAACCATTTGTTTGACCATTTTGCTCCAGGCCACCCACACCTTTTATCTTCCACTCAACTCCCCCTAAATGGCCAGGGACATACTTAACACTCTTGGCAATTGAAAGAAATGACAGGTTAGCTGTTTGGAGAAAAGAACTTAGAAAAATTGTCCCAAAGTTACAAAAACATTCATACCCTCTGACCCAGAAATCTAACTCAAGGAATATACTCAGATGAAAGGAAAACTATATACAGAAGGCTTCTTTTGTAATATTTGTAACAGCATAATTAAAAGGATAAACCATGGAAGAAACCAAACTATGCTGGTTTATGAAATCAGTCGGCTATTATACAGCCTTTGGAAACAGTCACTAAGGGCAAACAGTAATGCAGACAATGTTCAATGCAATCTTTTCAAACAAGTTTGTATCCACACTCTGAGTACGACTTAAGAACCACGCCTACATGTGATCAAGTATCAGGAAAGACTATGGAAAATGAAAATGGAAACCTTTTCATGAGTGGAGAGGAAAAATGACAGATTGCTCTTTCCAAAAGAAAGGAAGCTACTTATCTCTAAATGCAGTTACCAATGAACAACATTTAAAAGGAGCCATCGCAAGAGCTCTTCTTTGAAGAGGAAAAAAAGGAAATATTTGGGGAAGTATGAAGCGAAGACTTTATATTTTTGAGTTTACTCTGGAGCTCCAGAGAAGGATAAACACTCTTGAGAAAGGGCCAGCCAAAGGGTGGTGGGAACCACAGTGGTCCTCCTGAGGGCTGCTGCCTGCCTGGTTCAGTGAGAGGGGAGTTCATCTCAATGTCAACCAAGCGTCTGAGCACCAAGAACATTCCAACCAAAGAGACAAGAGCACCCTGCGCCTTGAAGGATTGTCCCAGGATGCACTTGGTCCCAAACATGAAAAGACATTTAAAGAAGGCATCTGGATCATGAGGAGATCAGAGAAGCTGTCCAACAGGATGGAGGAAGCACAGAAAGGCAGGGATAACTAAACTGAGTTTTCCTTTGCAAAAAAACAGTGCAGAGGATCCACGATTGCAGCTGCGAAGAACATAAAAGACAGTGAAAGAGAGCCAGGGGGAGCTGTCCTGGGACTGACCTTCCCAGGAGAGGATCAAACTGAGGAAGCGCAGAATTCACAACAGACTCTGCCCTAACCTCCAGGCTCACGTCCCTCACGCCGCCTGGCTCTCCAGTCCATGCCTGTATACACACTGCCATATGATTGTTTCAGCAGGAAGAAGAGCTGTGGCTTAGATAGGTAGCAATCAGAGGCGCAAAGGCGGTTAACTAGACACCTATCAACATCATTTCCTCGTGTTTAAAGAAGAAGAAACTGAGGCACAGAAAGGGGAATTGCACTGTGAGGAAGGAAACCACTTCTCAACCACTTCTCTCTGACTGGCCAGGTCTGAGGAGCACAGCCCAGTAGCCACGAGTCTCTGGCAGGGGACTAGGGACAATGTGATAGATTCCAGCAGTCCAGCTAGATTTCCTGACTTCACTGCCATGTTTTACTTTAGGGAGGAAACAGAAAAGGGCTCATTTCCTTCTCAAGAGTTCCAAATAGGAAGGGATTGTGGAGATCTCTGTCCTCTCCCTCTCCTTGCGTGTTCACTGTAGCTTCACAGTACCCAGGAGCCTCCTAGATCTTTGATCCTGGGAGGAAAGCCAGAATGCAGCAGATGGGAGCAAGGGAAAGCATGGAGGCAGGGGACACAGAGAGTTGAAAAGGACTGGGCCCTCCAGATAATGGAAACCAGGTCAGCCACTGTCACCCAGTGCCCAGGAGTAGAGGGCAAGAAAGGACCAAGGTTCTGAATTTCAGGGAGAATCCCACCCCAAGCATTCTCTCAGGGAAATGGAGCAGGCAGAGCAAGCAGGAGAAGCAGAGCTCTCTCCAGAGTAGTCAGGGGACAGCCTCAGAATAGTCAGTGGGCAATTTCTCTCATTCAGCAGCCCTGGACGTACCACTGCAGACGCAAAATCACCAGTGGTGAGATCAGGAAGGGAAATCCCAAACTGCAATGCCTCTTATAGAAAAGGCACTCCCCAAAATGAAACTTTTTGAATTTCAGTTCTTAGAGATCCTGAGGGTAAAAATAAGATAACAATAGCCAAGCCACTCGGTGCTGACCAGAATTCAGGACCAGGCTAGAAAGGAGAAGAGTCCTAGGCTTCAGAATGCTTTTCTTTTCCTCCCAGAAGTCTTGAGGTTCACCTTCAACCTGTCTCTCAAGAATGGGGCTGTGCCTGTGTTTATGCATCCGCAAATAAAGAGGAGGGAAAACTTGAACAGATATAGAAAAGACTGTGGCAACTGACTTAACTTTGAAGACACCGTGGTGGTCATCATCTGATTTCCCAGCATCAATGTGCCCACCACAGATTACTGGACCAATAATGACAACTGAAAGCTATTAAATAAGAGGCAACCAGAGGATCACCATGACCTGATAATGTGCCAAAGAGATCCATGGCCAGAGCCCCCAATTCTCTCATCCCTGGTGAGAATCATCCTCTTAGCAGGACCTGCAGACCTCTGTTCTCCAACCTAGAGCCCTTCTGGAGCACAAAACACGAGGTAAGGCAGGGCTTAGCTATGTAGGATACCAGTTTGGCATGTATCAGGACAAAGGGCACCATCAAGGTCAAGAGCAAGGTCAAGACGAGTAGAACAGCTCCATCCAAGAGACCAGTTCCTGGGACAGTCTTAAGGAAGTGTCCCTACTGTGGGCTTGAACCAAGGCTGAATAGCTGGGGGAGCTCTGAGACCAAGGGTGGATTGTCAAAACCAGCCATTCCAGTCCCTGCAACACCCCCACTCATCTATAAGAGTAACACCAGTGATGCCAGGACTGAAATATCTCCATTCAGACCACCGACTGCCCTCACCAAGGTGGAAAGAGCAGATCATCCTGTAGAGACGCAAACCCCCAATGAGGTCTTCTCTTATGGAAACCACAATCACTTTCTCCATCCCCACAGTTGAGGGACCCACTCACTTGGTGGGTGAGACAGAAAGGCGCCAGGTGCAAGGAGGACTCTTCACACAGACCCACGGACCCCTTGGTGGAGCAAGCAAGGGAAGTCCATCAGCAGGAGGCTCCAGCAAGGAGGTGCCTCCAACGTCTAGGCCAGTGAGAACCAGTCTACCCAACGTCAGAGAAAGCAGACTCACAGTCTGGTCTGGAATCAAAGAGACCTGTGATTTCCTTTATAATCACAGAGGGTGCACCCCAAGAGCAAACATCCCATAAATGGATCGGAACTGTCTCTGGGGACTTGGTTTCTGTCTTTGTACCTTGAGGAGGCAGGATGCTAACAGCAAATAGAAAAAGAGGTATCCACAGGTATCCAGGCAAGATGCGGCATCGTTTTCTTCCCAGCATCTTCTCATGCCATCTCTGGTATATATTGCAGTCACCACACAGAGCATATTGTTGAACAAGTGAAATTCACACTAAGTTGACTCTGATTTCAATATCCCCTGCAAGATGAGAGAAACCAGATCCTAGGAGAGAGGGTAAAGACTTGGAGGGGAGTGGGGGGCATATCCTGGAGCATTTTAAAGCAGAACAGAATATAGGTTCAAAAATAACTAAGATCTAGGCACAGGAGTGGAGAAGGAAATGGCAACCCACTCCAGTATTCTTGCCTCGAGAATCCCGTGGACAGAGAAGCCTGGTGGGCTGCTGTCCATGGGTCGCACAGAGTCAGACACAACTGAAGGGACTTAGCATGCATGCTTGCATTGGAGAAGGAAATGGCAACCCACTCCGGTATTCTTGCTTGGAGAATCTCAGGGACGGGGAGGCCTGGTGGGCTGCTGTCTATGGGGTCACACAGAGTTGGACACGACTGAAGCAACTTAGCAGCAGCAGCAGCAGCAGGCACAGAGACTTCAGGGCCCAAGAAAACCATCCAATTAGTTGGACCCATTCACAAACCCTTTTGGCTTTGAGGGCCCTGAGCAAATTCCTCTGATTTCTCTTCCTATCAGGCCCAGCTCCACAGAACAGGGCATATCTGAAGTTTGGTTCATACTAATATCTCAGACAGCCTCTAAAGTGGAAAGAACCCACAGGAACGCTTCTTGGGTCTTAGTCTCAGGAACGACTGCACTGATCCTTAGACACGGTAATGATCACATTTCCCTCTTTCAAGTGGGAAAATTTAATACTTAGAGCTAAGCTCGTGGCTCCCTTCTACCAAAAATATAACGAGGTAGTAGCAGTCCTTGGCTTTGAGTTACTAGGACCTTCCTTTTCCCTTTTGGCACCGTTCTTTACCTATTTTTGTTTTAATTTCCCATATCTCATTCTATTAGACTATCTCATTTCTGTGTGACATTTTAAATTCTTTTTTGGAACAAGGCAATATTTTGTTTTGTTTTTAAATAAGTCATTAATTACTGGATGCTTGGGGCTGGTGCACTGAGACGACACAGAGGGATGGAGGAGGGAGGGGGGTTCAGGATGGGGCACATGTGTATACCTGTGGGGGATTCATGTTGATGTATGGCAAAACTAATACAATATTGTAATTAACCTCCAATTAAAATAAATAAATTTAAAACAAAAAAATACAATAAGTCATTAAGCCTAACAGTGCAGTGTGGAAGCCCCTGTGGCCACACACCATCTTAGTTCCAGTGATGTGGGGCCCATGGTCTGCTCTGTACAAGGGCCTCCTGTTTCTGTTAGCCATGGCTGAGATAACCTGCCCTATTTCCCTCACAAACTAAATCCCTAATTCTCTTAAGTCTATTTCCAACCTCCAGCAGACTGGGCTCAAAGCAAGGTAGCCAAGAAGAAGGTCGGATATGTGATGGACCTTGAAGAGTTCTGGGTGGCTGAGGGGCAGTGACTCATGTCACTGCGGAAGGACATGTGGAAGTTAGCCTAGGGTGGAAAGAAAGAGCATTCCCGAGAAAGGAAGAGGGCACAAAGATTGGGAGTCACTGTATGGTTAAGCATGGATTCAAAGTTTATGGAAAGAGGAGTGACGGGACAAGCGCTAAGCAAGGAGAGCTGTGTAGTAATCACATCATAAAGTCACCTCTGTGCTAAGAGCTTCAGACTTCTTCTCTTATAAGCCATAGGGAGCCAGGGAAGGATGTGAAGCAGAGAAACGCCTGAATTACATCTGCACTTAGGAAAATGACTTGTACAGGGTGCGAATGATGACGATTTGGAGAGGGGGCTGGAATCCAAGTCATCTGGGCAAGACTTAGTAAAGGCCTAAATTAAGGCAGTGGGAGGCTGAGTAAATGCCAGAGGTGTGTGTGACACAGATTGGCAAAACTTGATCACCACAGCGAAGCAGAGGTATTGATCTGACTCTCGGAACAGACTCGGGTCACTCCAACTTCAGGAACGTATTAAGATGGTGACCCAGAGAGATGTTATGGGGAGGGAGGTGGGAGGGGGTTCATGTTTGGGAACGCATGTAAGAATTAAAGATATTAAAATTTAAAAAATAAAAAGCTAAAAAATAAATAAATAAATAAATAAAAAGATGGTGCTGTCACTCAGAACAGGCAGTGAGTGGGTCATGTCGAGCAGAGGGTGAATGGCTCAGGATACTGAATGCAGACAGGTTCGGCGAGGTGTCCAGGGTACATTTGTGGAGAACGATAACAGGACAGGATTTCAAACACTGAGAGGAGTGTAGCACGCGCACTGAAACTCTGGAGAAATACCATTTTACAAAGAGAGAGGACAAGGGTGGAAGATAGATGTTCACAAGGACTGACTCCCTGTGTCTGTGTTCTTTTTGCTTATCTGTATTTCCTGGTCTCTCCAGAATGGCGTTCTACTCTTCTTATAAAAGAAAAAACACAACTTGGCATTTTAAAAGCAAAAAGAATTCACGCTCATGTTTCTCTTCAAATAGAATCTTCAGCCTTTTAAAGACGAAAAAAAAAAGAAAGAAATGTCATACCCCAATCTAAAGAAACACGCTTGAAGACACGGAGCACACAGTGTGGAAATCATCACCGTTGTGTGTAAAGCACCACAGAAAGGGCGTACAGGGAGAAGTGAGAGCCGTGAATGGATCTGCGGGCCACAGGAGGGACTGGGCAGGAGGGAGAACCTGAGAGCAAGTCTGAAAGAAAGCAGTTCCCCAGAAGCCAGTGTTCTACGAAAGCTCTGATACTGTAGCTTCTAAGTTCTTCATGGAGGGACAGTCTCTTATTCATATTTGAACTCCATCCCACTGGCAGTCTGCCATCTCCCAGCCAGAATCTACAGAGTAATGGCTCAATGTGAAAGTGAAGTCGCTCAGTCTTGTCTGACTCTTTGCGACTCCATGGACTGTAGCCTACCAGGCTCTTCCATCCGTGGGATTTTCCAGGCAAGAATAGTAGAGTGGGGTGCCATTTCTTTCTCCAGGAGATCTTCCCAACCCAGGGATTGAACCCGGGTCTCCCGCATTGGAGGCAGACGCTTTACCATCTGAGCCACTAGGGAAGATCGTTATGGTTGACCCAATAAGCACTTACAAATCAATGTGATCTTAATTCCCTCTTTGCCTCTATTATTTGGACTCCTGTAGAATACTCTCTCTGGGACATTTTCTCTTAGAATATAATTAGAAAGGGTTTGCAGAGCTCGTAAAAAGAGAAGAAAAACTCCTCACTCACTTAGAACACTTATTCTCCCTGAGAGAGAACGTTTCATAAAGCTTAAGACAAACCCCATCTCATAGGTTTGCAACTGTGGTGGTCAAATACTAGAGCACCAACACGGAGGTCCAAAGAGTTTAAGAAGCCAGCATCACTTTCCTTGCACAAGCGGCCATAAACAGAGAAGGGCCATGTATCTGATCATTAATATTGACAACCCCTCCGCAGCGTCCCTGAAATTGATCCCAGGCGCAGCTGATTATACGGAAGTATAAAAATTTCATTCAGGTATAAAAATTACATAAATCTCTCATCTACTTATGAAGGAGGCAGGAAGAGAACATGAAAAAAATTAAGAAAAAGATTCTTGGGCTTCTTGGATTTATCTTTTCACTCATAAAATAGACTTATTGTTGCAATTAAAATAGACTTCTTGTTGCAATCTTGATGCAATAAACATTTTTAAATGCGAAAGCACACCAGCTGAAGGAGGGTCACTGCACCTAAGTCTAAACTCCCGGGAGGCACAAGTGAATAGGAAGAGCATCTGGGCTGTGACACACAGAATGAGGCTCAAAGGAATAGAGAGAAGATGGAGAAAAGAAGTCAGAGATCTTTCTTTCCTAATTCCAGGAGGCTATTCAGATGCATATTCAGCAGTGCCTCAGAACATCAAACTCTTCTCCCTAGGACACTTGCCCACAGGTAAAAGGGAACCTCACCCCCATCCTGAACATGGGAAATGAATTTTTTTTTTTTTCAACTGAAGAAAGCCACAGAATCCTCAGGATCCACCAATGAGGACAGAGAATCTTACGGAAGCCCTGGTGAACCTCACAATGGAATGAGCCTGCCCTGCCAAATCATTCCCATGGAGACTGCTAAACTCGCATGGCAAGCAAACAATCATTCTGCTTAGAGGCAGACCATTACCAGCTAATTGTCCGAAAGTCAAGAACACACCAGCTCTAGGGACAAGTGGACACTCACATGAGGAGACTTCCCAGAAGCCATTCATATCACTACCCACAGAGCTTCACCAAGATGAAGAACCCTGGAAAAAGGATGTCACAAGATAAGCTGAGCCACAAGCCAAAAACAGGGAGTTAAGCTATCTTCAGGCCAGAGGGCTGGATCAAGGTTCCTGTGACGAGAGTGATGTAGGGAGATCTTGGCATTTACAGTGGGATGGATGGGGGCTGTGCCTGCCCTTCATGGCCAGCGCAGTTCTGTCACCTAAGCAGAAACCAAGGTGCTACTGCTGCTTCCTCCAGTCATGACCAGGAACCACCCGGGAAGCAAACATGGAAATAAATCATCATCTAAGGCTTTCCTTCCTCAAAGGATAAAACCAAGACTCATTGTCGATTGGAAGACAAATCCCTGAAAACTCAGACAACGGAGTAGAGAACCCAAGATGTGGCTCTTCTGTGACAGTGAAAACTCTCTGGAGGATCTAGCCAGGGGTGTGGGGTGGACCTGTGAATCTCTGGAAGGCTCTGGCAGCTCCATGTTTCCTGATCAAAACCTAGGTTTTTACAGGGGATAATTACAGAGGACAGATGGATATGAGGCACTTGCCTTAATTAAGAGTCCATGGGATCACTGTTCTCTTGGGAGAAAGGGCTTCACTGAAGACTCCAGTCTGTGAGTGGATGCCTATGAGGATCCCAGGGTAAGTGTTAAGTGAGGGTGGGCAAAAGGAAGGATGAGATTATGACAGGTAATGCAGAACCCAAGGATACAGGGTCAGTATGCTTAGAAGGGTTCTGCAATTGACAGAGAAGGCAGAAGTCAGGGATGGGGAGGTGATCTTGGGGCCAGAATGAAGAATACTGAAGGGCTCCTGTTGAGACCTGCTTTGGCATGAGTTGGGGTAGCCAGGCTCCCAGGGCAGAGACTCCCATAGTAGAAGGTCAAAGACAGGGATCAGAAGAGAAAGCTCCCACCTCCCCCAACAAGCTCTGAAATTATAAAGCATGGGCTGGATCACTTATCCTAAGTGAAATAATTCATGGCATAAGAGGCACTCACAAAATAAGAACAGTTTCATGGGTGCATGAAGAAATCAAATACTTCCTAGTCTCTACCTTGGAAACAGAGAGAGGGAGAAGGCGCCGAGGCTCTCTAGGGAGTTGAGCATATACCCAGAATCCAAACCGAGAAAAGAGGAATTCATCTTTCTGACCACTATTGCTCCTTGGGTTACGGCCTCTGCAAATCCTTTCTAGCTATACACCAGGAGGAGAAGACCCAGTCCACATTAGGAGTTTATGAGTCAACCGAGGCCACATGATGAATGGCGGTGTGGTCTCCAACATAGCAGGTCACTCTGTGAGGAGACAACCAGAGGCTTGCCTCCCCGTAAAAAGCAAAGTTCCCACCACAAACTTCCTTAAAGCCAGTGAGCCCCACAAGGAAGAGGAAGACATCGAGATAGGAGCACTTGTGGAAACCCAGCTCTGGCCCTGCCAGGCTGCCTTAGACAGTGATCCCCACCCTGCAGGCTCGGCTGCCACTACGAAGTGCCCTCTTGGTTCCTAGTGAGTCAAGGCTTTGCCTTCTCTGTAAACCACTCTGTGAATGGACAGATGGGATGAGCCAGAAAGAAAGACCATCAAGATCAAGACCAGGAGACCAGGAGGCCCTGGACTGACCGTGGTGAGCAAGCCAGAGTAGGGCAAGGCTAATACCAGGCTTCCCAAGGATAGTGTTCCAGGCTTCCAGGGCACAGACTCCCATAATAGAAGGCCAAAGACAGGGATAAGAGAAAGCCCCCATCTCCCCAACGAGCTCTAGTTCTAAGGCATGGGCTGGATCACTTATCCTAAGTGAAATTATGAAACGTGGTGCCCATTGCAAAAGAGGCACTCACAAAATAAAGAACAGTTTCATGGGTGCATGAAGAAATCAAATACTTCCTAGTCTCTACCTTGGAAACTTAGAGGGAGAAGGTGCTGAGGCTCTCTAGGGAGTTGAGCATATACCCAGAATCCAAACCCAGAAGAGAAGAGGAACTCATCTTTCTGACTGCTACGGCTCCTCAGGTTATGGCCTCTGCAAATCCTTTCTAGCTATACTCCAGGAGGAGAAGACCCAGTCCACATTAGGAGTTTAGGAGTCAGCTGAGGCCACATGATGAAGGGCAGGTGGGGTGGCGTACAACACATCAGGTCACTTTGTGAGGCGATAACCACAGACTTGCCTTCCTGGAAAGAGGAAGGCTCCCACCACAAACTTCCTTAAAGCCAGTGAGCCCCACAAGGAAGATGAAGACATTGAGATAGAAGCACTTATGGAAACCCAGCTCTGGCCCTGCCAGGCTGCCTTAGACAGTGACCCCCACCCTGCAGGCTGCCACTAATGGCTTTCTCCACATGGAAGGCATTTCTGGGGCCCTCTTGGTTCCCAGTGAGTCAAGGGCTTTGCCTGCTCTGTAATCCACTCCGTGAATGGACAGATGGGATGAGCCAGAAAGAAAGACCATCAGGGTCAAGATCAGGAGAGCAGGAGGCCCTGGAGTGACCACGGTGAGTGCTGGTTCTCTTGGTATGAGTCTCTCCAGGGTAACTCAGTGGGTAGGGAGAAGGGGATTCTGTCAGAGGATGGACGCCTGGCTTTCTGGCCTCCTGCTCCAGGGGCTACAGAACAATAAAACTGCCCCCGCATCAAATAGGCAGGCCAACCGCACTAAGACTGAAATGCCTCCATATCCAGACCACAGCACATCTCTCTAAAGAGGAGGTAAAGGACACGGAGCTCAGAGCACCGTGTGGAGAAGCACATTTCCTCAAGGCTTCAGGCACTCCTCCACCTGCTCTTGGTGAAAGTAAGAGCTGAGGACCTCAAGGGCATCGGGGAACCCTCCACAAGGCTCTGTGGGCTATGGGTTTCCCAGGCTTTATTTAAAGTCCTAGCAGTCAGAAGCTCCACTGGGGCTTTCTTTACATTCAGGTTAGTTATTAGTACAGATGGCCTCCCTGCCATCTTCGTGCCAGCTAAGTCTCTTCCCACGTCATGAACACCAGGTAGGGCTCACATATGACTCTGGACAACACACTCAGATCAGTCTAATGAGGAATCATTTCACAATCAGATCATACATGGGTCTCTGCAGTGCTTTTGCTATTTCTTACTTTTATTGGCACAAGAGAAATGGGGTGAGGTTATCAGCAGAAAGAAGACGAGCAATGGCTAGGTTAGGTAGAGCTCAACCTCAGGGGTGTTGATGCCCTTTTTAAGTTGTTCTCACTGACTTTTAGAAAATGGTCAGAAAAAAAAGGTGTCAAGTGAAAGCATAAAGTCAGCTCCTTCTCCCCTTACTGACTGACACACTTTCATATCCTCAAGTTTGGGGAATCCCACAGTTATGAGAAACCCAGAGCTGGAAGATACCAAGTGAGGAACAGAGCGACCTGATGAGTCTTCTGAGTTTACTTAAGTGAAGATATGCTCCTGGCAAGGAGAGGAGGGAACGATAATCTGGATTGTGCACTCCCTAGAGGAGAGTAGGAAGGTCAGAATGGAAGTTTCCGTGTCATCACTTTTTAGCACCATGACTGGTAAACATGAAATGCTGAATCTGTTCTGTTAAACAACTCCCACTGGTCCTTGCCTTTTTTAGGAACCTAGACGCTGAGACCACCAGCGTCATCTCAGCTCTCCAGGGAGTACAGAATGTAGGCAGAACTCAAGGCCAGGAGGGAAGGGAATTGGCTGTGCTGACCACTGCTGCTCCTTGGGTTACTGCCTCTGCAAATCCTTTCTAGCTATATTCCAAGAGGAGAAGACCCAGTCCACGTTAGGAGTCAGCTGAGGCCACAAGACGAAGAGCAGTGCAGCCTACAAAATACAAAACATCACTGTGTGAGGAGACAACCACAGACTTGCCTTCCTGGAAAGAGGAAGGCTCCCACCACAAACTTCCTTAAAGCCAGTGAGCCCCACAAGGAAGAGGAAGACATTGAGATAGAAGCACTTATGAAAACCCAGTTCTGGCCCTGCCAGGCTGCCGTAGACAGTGATCCCCACCCTGCAGGATGCCACTAACGGCTTTCTCCACATGGAAGGCACTTCTGGGGATATCTTGGTTCCCTGTGAGTCAAGGGCCTTGCCTGCTATGCAATCCACTCCGTGAATGGATAGATGGAATGAGCCAGAAAGAAGGATCATCAGGATCCGGACCAGGAGGGCAGGAGGCCAGTGCCCTGGCGTGACCATGGGCAGTGCTGGTCCCCTTGGTATGAGTCTCCCCAGGGTAGCTCAGTGGGTAGGAGGAGGGGACTCCATCTGAGGATGGACCCCTGGCTTTCTGGCCTCCTGCTCCAAGGGGCCACACAATGAAACTGCCCCCGCATCAACCAGGCAGGCCAATCACACTAAGACTGAAATTCCTCCGTATCAAGGCCACAATACTCCTCAGTGAGAAGAAAATGAAAAAAACCTGGAGTCTGGATCTAGGAGTGTCCTCTCCTTTTCCAAGGCCAGAGGCACCACCTCCAGTCCCAGTATAGTGAGAAATGAAGGTGGAGAGTTGAGAGGAGAGGATTCCAGTAGAAAGAGGCTGCATTAGCGATGACCCCCTGCCATGTCCTAAAGCACCTGGAACAGAGGCAGCCTCTGAGAAGAAGGTGCCAGAGGGCTCCCCTCCCCAGCTGAGACTCCTGGCTCCCTGATGGGGCTGCAATACAACCAGGATAAAGGTTTGGCTGACTGAATTCAACCCAAAGATCTCTATGGGTACCTACTGAGAGGTGGATCTGAGCACCACAAGCATTCAGCATGACTTGGGTGGTATTTCTGTGCAAATTATGAAAGAAAAAAAATCACTGCTGATGATGAGCAGAAACAAAATCCCCAGATTTGTCCAAATCATAGGCTTGCATCTGGAGGAGGGGAGGGAGAGGAGCAATGAAAAGAAGGGAGAAAGCCAACAGAAGGGATGACGAGCACGTGCCGAGCAGCTCCATGGACTCCTCCCAGGAGGAAGACAGGCCAGCCCGGTTCAAATTGGTTGGAAACTCTTGTCTTTCCAGGGGTATGTAACAGAGCCCTCAGCTAATGCTCCCAAGCAAGAATAGAAAGAGGATCAAAAGGACCCCTTCAGGAAGGATGAGGAAGTGAGATTCTGGGCTTCTCTTTACATACCATGGGAAATTTCCTCCGGCACAGGAAACCAAACAGTAGTGAATGAATGAATCAATAATGCTTCTTTCCCAAACTCAAGACCTGGTATGGCTGAAGAAAAGGAAGTAGACCCCTTGTACAATAGTTAAGCAGAACCAGGGTAGACAACATTTCCGAAGAAGACATGGTCCCTCCTAGAAAACCCCTTCTCAGCCAGCTCTCAGGCTGAGGTTAACCGGGGAGGCTCATGTGAAGATCGGACCAAATCTCCCCAGCAATAAGGAGTGCCAGGAAAAGCATGTCATCCTGGAATAGCCCTTTCTCAGGTAATCCTCCTCCATGTGGTCTCCAAAACACCCACCTATTTAACAGAGACTCCTATTTCTGTGGACACAGACCAGGACATAGATTTGACCTCAGCAATAGAAAATAAAGACAGCTTGAGAGTTCCCTGGAAGTGTCAGTTGTAGCAATGCATATTACCCGTCCTGGATATTCCTCAAATCCCTTGTGTACCCTGGGTATCAAAAACAGTCATTCCAACTGTATCACCTATGAGAGGAGAAACTGGAAAGCATTGTCTTAACTTTGGCCCTACATCAAAGTTTGGCCCCTACTGACAAGTTAATAAGAAGGGAAGAATTAAGACTCAGTTGTTAGTATGGGAGTCAAACTAGTACATAAACCCTGCTGTCTTCTTAAAGCTGAAACCTGACTTGGGGTAGTTATTTGTGTGCCAAAAACCTTTAGTATTTGAGAGGTCAAAAGCCTGATGGAGGGGAAAAAAAAAATCATGCCACCCTTCTTTCATCCAACCCCATTTCTTCTGAACATCTGTGACCTGAAAAAGAGCAGGGGGGTCCAGAGATTCAACGCTGAATACAAAGTCAGCCCAGAACTGGCCTCTAAGATTGAGCAATTGCCCACTTTAGATATTTTTTTTTTCCTCTTCTTGGCCCTCAAGACTACTAAAATGTCTTCTTCCCAAGGAGCTGCTGCACCCTCACCTCCTAGGCTAGGTTGCAATCAAAAACACACTAAGAAAATACCACAGCCAAGCCCTTCTTCCTTCCCTGACCTTCCCTTATTTGGTAGCCGTCTTCCTCTAAGATACCAGGCTACACTGCAACTAAGACAGAGGCAGAGGGACCAGCTAACACATGGGATCCAGGCAGCCCCAATCCTGGAATCCCTTTAGTCCCAGCCTAGAAATGCAGGCTTACTTGTCAGTCAAGCCGGGATTGGAGGAGCTGCTGGATGCTCTATCTATAACGGGGTGCCACTTTCTCCTTTTGCCCTGAGCAAGTATGATGGTGGAAAGGGATTTATTTCCTCCATGAGAAGAACAAGAAAACAGCTTCTAGTTCATTATTTGAGGAGGGTACGTGTCAGGGCTGGAGCTGTTCTACAAAAGGTTGAACAGCCAAATAAGAGGGTCATGGGAAGGAACTCAAGCAAGACAGGTAACCACCACCAGGGACTCCAGGGGTGATTTCTGCATTAGGCTGTTTGTCTTCTGTTTCAAGATCTGAATGGCTAAACCCTTGGGGGCATGGAGCATATCTTATGTATCAGCTCCCAGTCGAGTCCTGGAAGTATTCGCATAAATGGCTTATGTCCGGAAGGACAGACCATTGAAAGAGGCTCATCACAGGACTGTTGGACCTAAAAGGACACAGTCCATCTCATGCCTGTGAACAGAAGCAGTTTTCAGTGAAAGGGCTACAGAGAGGTTTCCGAGTCTTGCAGCCTTGGTAGGAAATGGATTCCACTCACAAATCCAAGGGCTAGGCCTCGGAAGAAAAAAGGAGGATGAATCCATTATTGTAGTAGCGTCCCAATCCTGGAAAGAGCAGGAGCAAGGGGGGCAGGGCAGGTAAGGAGGCCATTCACTTGGAATAATTCTTAACCTCTGAAATAGGACTTTGCCCCATTAACACCCCCAATGATGTTCCCTGACACGTGACTGGGTGTGTTATCATTCCTCCCCTGAGGGGTCAAGCTTCTGGGGCAACTGGTCCCTGCTTAAAACCTATTCGTGTTTGAGTGGAGGGTATACATCCCTTCCTGGACAGCGGGATGTGATGGGGAAGAGAAGAGTTGGGGGTGTAAGAATACAAACCACCCGAAGGAGTAGGACAGAGAAGGACCCCTGAGGAAAAGGAATTCCGGGCACTTGGAAGACACATTTCTTCTCAATCTCTTGGACAGCAACCGATCTGTCACACAGTCAGCTGTTTTGCGTCATCGTGCTTTTAGCATGTACAGGGAAACAGAAATCCGCCGGAGAGCAAAAATAATCATGGCCCTGGAAGAGACCTCTCTAATCAACACATCTTTGTAATAGTGAACACTGTTTACGAAACGCCACGTTTGGCCCACAGGATCCTATTCAGACCCCCTGACAGGCCACTGGTCCTAAGCCCTGTGATCCCAATCCTGTTCCCTGTCACTGCCCCTTGCTCTCCTCGGATCTCCCCCAACCCCACACCTCTTTATGGGGATAGCTTTATCTTGCTGCTGAAGTCAAATAAGCTTCCTTGTCCCCTCCATTTCCTTTGCAAGCCAAACTCTTCCCGGCGTTAGGTCCAGCAGAGGCCTGTTCCTCTGCCCAGACCAACTCAGACTATCCAAGTCCATACTCAATCTTCCCTCCTCTGTTTTCCCCAAGCACCAAATTCAGCACTCAGCTTGAGGAGCCTGACTCCCCCCTTTTCCTCCATTGAGGAAGGTCCACCCACATCAAGGAGCCGGGATTAAGATGAAAATGGAATATCTTCACTTTCCTCAGCCTGCCCTGACAGGTACTGAACCCACCGCTGCCCTTCAGCATGAGATACAGAAAAGATGACCCTTCCCTGGACGCACTGAGATGGGTGGTACCCATGGCCCCCCCTTCACCCACAGTAGACATGCTCAATGTCTGTAGTAGCGCCTTCCATGTTAGACACAGCTAAATCACAGTGGCTCCCCGACAATAACCTCACTCCAACAGGGGCATGTGAAACCCCAACTAGTGAATAAAGTCCCAAGGTGTACTCCCAACTGGTCATGGAAATTGGCATGCTCAAAACAAAGGCTGGCTTTTGCCACTGCATATTCTTGGAAACCACTCTTCCTTTACACAAGCTTGTGTTTGTCATACGGTTTTATTAAATAAGTTATTCAGTTGAGTGCTGGGTGGGTTGGGGGGAGGGCGGGGGGAGTTGGTCAAATGCTTTTTCATCCAGCATCACTTAGACCACTGGTTTCCAAGACTGTGCTGGCAGGAACAAGTTAGTCCACGGTTAACTGTATTGCATTACTGGCGTCCCTCCAACAAAATAAAAATAAACCGTTCCAATTTCATTGACTAGGAAAAAAGTCTGTTAAAGTTTCTAACCAAGAGTGTCACCCAAAGGATGATGCTGTTTCAGCTGTGAGATTATTTTTGTGAAGGTCCTCAAAACCTTGCCACTGCATCTCTAGCCACCTTTCAAGCACTTCCTCAAACAGATCCACACTCTACCTCTGCTCTAGGACACGGTTTTGAGGCCACAACTTTGCTATTTACCCTTTTTATCCTGTAGGGCACAAGTAAGTTTGCCCTGGAGGCTGCAGCTGTGGAGTTTCTAAGCACCGGAGTTTTATTCCACCCCCACCCCAGACAACAGATGTAGCCATTTTTCATCTGATCTGACTTCAATAATGTTTTGCTTGGATTTTTCGAAATAAATTATTAGAGTGCTCTCAAGCTCATGTGTCAAAGAAACGACCAGAGGTGTGTCTAGGCTTAACAGGGTGATTTCAGCTCGCCATGGTCTCCACAGCAGTAAAGCTGCACAGGTTCCCTGGTAGGCAGGTCAGCAGCAGCAGACCGACTGACCTCCCTCAGCAGCACTATCACCATCGTTTTCAACACAGAAGCAGGTATTTCGCATCCTAGTGATCATCCTGAAAGTGTAAAGTAGGTCTACTCTCAGAGGGCCTGGAAAGCAACTTTGACATAACCAGACATGTCCCCTTTTGAAACAAAAATGAAATTTCATATCTAAGGTTATGCTATGCTGCAAAGAGCAAGAACAAAGTATATACTGGACATGTGCCACTTTGTCCACCCTAAACAGCTTTTTCATGAAGAAAGGGGTTCAGTTCAGTTCGGTCGCTCAGTTATGTCCGACTCTTTGTGACCCCACGGACTGCAGCACGCCAGGCTTCCCTGTCCATCACCAATTCCCGGAGCTTGCTCAAACTCATATCCATTGAGTCAGTGATGTGTTGTCCCCTTCTCCTTCTGCTTTCAGCCTTTCCCAGCATCAGGGTCTTTTCCAATGAGTCAGTTCTTCGCATCAGGTGGCCAAAGTATTGGAGTTTCAGAAAGGGCTATTGGAATTTCAGAAAGGGGTAGGAAATCTCAAATCAAGACTTTGACTATAGCAAAGACAGCTCAAGAGGAGACCAGTCATTCCAACCCTCCCAATATTCACACAAACATGAACCTGCTACACGTGTATATTTTGTTAATACCAGCAGCAGCTGTAAATTACCTCCTAGATTTATTAAAATACACCCTTTTGCCCTAGACATAAAAGTGAAGGAATAAAATACAAATAGAGCAATTAAATCCCATCCCTCCTGCAACTCTGTTTAAAATGCACATAAAGATAATTAGAAAAAAAAAACCACTTGGGAAAAGCAACCCCCAAAAGGTCAGCTGCAGGGTAATATTCATATAGCTACTATTTAACACCAATGTAAGGTTAGGGAAAATATCCAAATCTCATATTAAACTAAATCAATTCCTTTCTCTCCATCTGTAAAGGGAGTACAGTAAAGAGGCACAATGCTCACGTTAATACAGGAAGAGCAAGTTTTAAAAATCCTGTGCCCATCTGTATTTGTAGACGAACAGCATATAATACCCCAGTGGAATCACTCTGCAGGTTTCTTATCAGAAACCATACAGCACTACCTTTTAAAGTTCCTATTTTTCTGCTGATAACAAGTTTTACCAAGTCATGACGGCTATCATTTTTATTCTGACCTTGAGTTCACTAGGAGGCCAAGAATGAAGGCCAGAAAAATATCATATCAGAAAGATGGACCATCTAAATAACATGATATATGATTCTCTTCATATAACTGGAGGATAAAAAGCCTGATCTTACGCCTGTCCACCCCCGTTTACTTTCTCCCTGTTCTATTTAGTGACATGCTTTTCAGAAAGTACTAGAAAGGGTGAGTCTTCTTCCCTCTCATCCTCACACACACACACACAGAGCATACAATATAGGCCCCTATCCAAGAACATGTGACCTCCACAAAAATACAGCCCCACTCACAATGTTCAACTTCCAAAAACGAAAATTCCTGCCCCAATTTAGGATGGATGATGACTCTTTGAGAAGACAATATCTCCTAATCCAGAGTCAAGAGTGAAATCAACTTTAAAAAAGGACAGAATCCTGAATCCTGAATCCTGAATTAGGATGTGGTAGAGATACTAAAAGGGAATACAGAGGAACAACAAGAACTATGCTCAGTCTCAGAAATAAGACTCAGCCAGCAGCAGCCGGGTGGTGTGCCTAATAAGGGAGGCCAGGGGTTGGGGACCAGACCATCCATGAGAAGCAAACACAATACAGGAATTCCCCAGCAGAAGGCAACAGGCAGAGACACAGCCATACAAGAGGCCTGGCAGCCGTCAGCTGGTGAGGGGGCAGTACACTGCATCATGGGAGACTGGCAGCCTGGGCAAGCATCCTGCAGCAGGCAGGGCCCACCTGGCAGCCAGAGGAGGATGCTCTTCATTGAGGACTGAGGCCCAGGGTCAAGACTCCCATCCTCCAAGAATGTGGGGCAATCCTAGCACATCGTATGGCAGTGGGGAACATGAAGGAGCCGCAAGGATAACGGAAAAAGACAGCGAGTGACCTCTTATTGCGAATGTGGATACAAGGCATGGGGTCATGGGAGGAGGACAACGTGCCACCTGCCATGGGCTGACGCTAACTTGAAGTTGAACTATTAACCTTAAATTCCCAAAACTGAGTACTTCCAGACTTAGTCTTCAAAGCTGAGGGACAAGGAAGAGGGTACGAAAATAATGACTGCGTAATTAACAGCACTGTCCACTGAAAATGCCCAGAGCATAAGAATAACTAGAATCACCCCACTTCCATTTGCCCCAATACTCCTCTTCAATCTGGATAAGCAACAAATATTTATTGAAGGTGCACTGTGTACCAGATACTGTGCAAGTTGGTTATTCAATCCTGAACAAGACCTAAACCCTACTTTCTCGGTGTGGATGGCCTTGCGGGAGAGGAGGCGGGGAGTTGACTCCTCTGTTCCTGCCTCTGATGCGGGCTTCCTAACTCTGGCCCCCATTATTGTTCCCATTGCTTGAGAGGTGGGACTGTTTTGGCCTGATGATGCTTTAGGAAGGAGGGGAAGGAATCTATGCCAGATGCTAACCTTAACTCCTTCATTGAATAACACCTTTGAGAGGTTAAGGCAACAAACACAAAGCAAGGGCAGGTTTCACCTAGTCTTGGTTATCACTGTCTGGGGCAGCTCCTGCCCTGCCAGGATGAAGCATGTCCTAACTGGTCTCCTAGGTAGAAGCTGGGCATGGACTGTTAAGGGACAGCTGGGAGCTACATCAAGACTCAGGAGGCACAGAAGTCTGGCAAGCCTGTCCAGGACTGGGGTAAGAATACAAGGTAACATCCAATAATCATCATTCTCATAAAGATGGCTTCAAGCCAAGAGGCAAGAAGAGCTCAAAAGGATGAGCTTTTTAAAGAGGCAAAGCCAAGTGGAGACTTCAGCCAAGGTCACGGCAGCTGGCCTCTCCCCCCAGTGTGGAATATCCTTCATCCTCAAAGTTCTAAACCAACTGCAGTAAGGCCCCCGAGCAAAGAGCCCTTCTCAGCACAACCTGCCTCCCTTATCAATAGCTCAACTGGAAAATGGCCATCTGTGGGCATATTAGGGGCTTGTGTGATCAGTCGGGTCCTCCAGGAGGGAGACGGAGTTTGGGGCTGAAAAACACATTTCACATATTCTGCTCCCAACTTGGCCGTTGGAATCTCAGAGAAGGACAGAGCTGAACACCGGGAGTAAACTGTGTGGTCTTTAGCTGGAATCCCAGACCAGCAATGCTACAAGAAGGAGCATCTGAGCCAGGAATGGGACTGGGGGAAGACCGACAACTTTCTCCCCGACCCCCTGCAGATGTCCACAAAAGAAAATCAAAACACCGTCCCAATCCACCAAAACTCTTTTTTTTCTCTGTGTGTGCATGGATGTGTAGTGTAACTTAAAAGGTAATATATTTAGTGTTTCCTTGGATCTTTATTCCTAAGTTTAAAAAGGCAAGTATCAAACCAAAATAAGATTTTGAATAAATTTCTTTTTATTTACAAAGTGTACTTTTCTGTTCTTTGCAGTTTTGTTTTGTTGGTTTTTTTTTTTTTTACAAATACCAATACTTTCTAAATTATCCTATTTAATTGGATGACACTGATTTACAGTTCATCATTATTTTCAGATAATGGTTCCAAGTGTCTCTTGTTTTCCCGTTTGTCATCTGCCAGGGTCCCTTTTGGCCAAAACATACTTTGGGCCACAGAAAGGAGTTCATTAGCCCGTAAAAACTGTTCTCTGTGTAAATACATTCAAACCCCTCCCAATCCATTTTATGTTTCTGGTTTCCTTAACTCAGAGATGAAAATGTTTCTGAAGGTTAAAATCGTGTAAACTGAAGCTCTGTTAGGACACCAACCAGGTTCCTATGCTGACATGCCCCAGGAATTCTCTGCCACCTCAGGTTCAATTCAAAATCTGAAGTGAAGGAATGCCACACGGCAAGCAAGTCTTCTCTCTGCTCTTCCCAAACAGACAGTGGGCTATTTCTCTGCAACATGTCGCACCTCAGTCCAGGAAACCATGGGGCTTAGTTCCAGGGCATTCATAAAACACTAAAGGTTATTCCTAACAAAGACTGTATGAAATCTTTTCAAAATTCACAGCACTATTGGGTCATCTCTACCTCAGGGCCTCTGCTATTTGCTTCCATGATATGGAATGGCCAGCACCCTGGGGTCACCCACTGACCAAATCTTATCTCGAGCTTCTAGACCTAATTTAAGACCTAGCTTCTCCCCTCAAATTCTCTTGGTCTTCATCAACCAGCTGTTCCCCTCTGGCCTTCACCCCTAAAGATGCTCAAGTATATCTCTTGCAGTAGGTACTATCCCGTGACATAACAGTAAGTGCAGAAAAGAGCAAGAAGTAGGGTGAGAAACGTTGAGGGAGAAGGTTATCAGAGCCCTGATAATAGAGGCAGCACAGTGCAGCTGAGTCCATGTGGTTTAGGGAAAAATAGACCTGTGTGGACTAAATCCCCGCTCTGACACTTACTAGCTATGCAACCTTAGACAGATTACTTTCCCTCACAGAGCCTCAGTTCCCCATTCCAAAACTTCATGTAGCTGTCACCAGGCAAAAAATGGTTTAGGTGACTAGCCACTTTCCTAAGCACTGGAGCTACAAAGATGAGTAAGATAAAGCCTCAATCTTGTAAGAGCTCACATTCTGTAGGTAAGTCATTTGCAAAAGCTTTAGGCTCTCATAGTTCAGGAGCATTTGAGGACAGTCAACTGGAGGAAAAATTGGAGTCTGAATTAATTCCAGAATTGCAGGCATGTGTTAAAGGCTGGAAAAGGGTGCTGGTAGGAAGAATGGAGATGGAGGAAGATTTGAGAGCTATTCCAAGCGGAATAAAATGATAGGTCTCGGGTCATTTTGGATTTGAGAGGTAATAGATGAATCTTGATTTAAACTTCTAGCCTGGGGGACAGGTATAGGCTCTAACAGAAAGGGGGTAACTGGGAGGAAAGAGCTGTTTTAGGTAGTAGGAGAGATCAACCTCCACAGAGATCATTCAAGTATGTGCCTCACGGGCAACAAACGCCAATCACAAAGCCCAACAGCTTCTTCTTTCACAGCACCATCGAGCCCTCTTCCTCCTTCTACCCTCTTGCTTTTATCTGTGGAAGGTTCAGGGGTGACTTGAACAATCAAGTAGCTTGGCCAGACCTGGGCAAACCATGTCCACTCATGTCTCTAACAAGAGCCACACTTCCCCATGCATTTTTATTGGCCCTACTTGATATTTTAAAGTTAAAATGACTTTAGCCTAGAATAGCCCATGTTCCTCTTGACCATTTCTCCAAGACTATAAGCACCCAACTGTTCTCGGAAGCTACCCAGGCAAAGCAAGGCAGCTTGGTCTGTTACAGTTGAAGGGTGGTGCTTCCACATTCTGAGCCCAGTAACTGCCACCCAGAGCCCAGCAGAACCTGCCTTCTGCAGAACTCCCAACCCCCCACCCCAGACACTGAGCATACTCAGTATAAATTAAGATGACATTATAGTCCCTAATTTATATATAGCAAACAAATTTAAAGCATGCGTTTCCTTTGAACCAACAATTCTAGACATTCAGACAAAGGAAATCATCAGAAGTGCACATGAGCACATGGCTACAGAGATAACTATTGAGAAATCCCTTTAGCTGGCAAAATAAAGAGAGTGAAAATGCAGGAACAGTTTGAATGCAAAACAGTAAGGGAGTATTTCAATAAATTGCCACATATCTGCATAACGGAATATTATGAAGACATTTTAAATGTGTTAAAGGCATTTTAGTGGCATAGGAAAATATTTGAAATACATTTTAATAAGTTAAAAAGAAAACAACTATATATAATTTTGTTCTCAATTTTGTAACACACACACACATAGGTATACGTATATCACATACATACATGTACACACACAAAGGAAAACACTTTGGAATATGTAACTATTATATCTAGGTGGATTACAGGTTGTTATGCCCAGTGTCCGAGTCCCCAAAACTGAGAGAATAAGACATCCACAGCAACGCAAAAGCATAAAGGGGTTTATCGCTAGCTCGAGCCAGGGCTCTTGTCATATCTAAGACAGTGGAGTAGAACAAGAGCCCCGAGCCCAGATTTACAGCAGTATTTATAAGTTTAGAACAAAGACAGGGAGTTGGCAAGGGTTGATTGGCTGCAGGGGTTTCCTGATATTTACTGATTGGCCAGTTACCATCCCTCTGATTGGCCAGAGTTATCATCTCTCTGATTGGCCTGAGTTATCATCCCAGGAAGCCCCGGAAGCATGACTCAGGGATTATTTTTGGCCTAGTGCACCTCTCTGAGCCTGTCATGGCTCTGGTGAGGTTGTAACACAGGTGACTTTTATTTTCTTCTGTGTAGTTTTCTGTATTTTCCAATTACCTTTAAAATCTTTTTGTAATCAGGTCAAAAATTATCAAAATAAAGGGAAATGGGCCATAAATACTTGGAGGGAAAAAAACTGTGATGATGGATAAACATGTGTGGAACATTGTTTGCTTCTGTCCCATAGGAGATATCCATCTCTTGCCTGAGATACCTGAGAGCTTGGATTTCAGAGCTTTCTTTAAATCTCAGAGCTTTCTCTCAATAAACCTATTCTTCCATGTCTAAGCAATGAAAGACCACAAAAACAGGTATTTGGATACAATCATTTCTCTTTCCTTTATGCTCATTAAACTAACTTCTGCCAAAAGTTAATGATTGGATCCCTCAAGTTCCTTATTCTTTGGTTTAATTAGGGATTACATAACAATAGACTGGAAAAAAGTCTCTTCTCATTGACCTACTTTGCTTTTGAGGTCTGGCATAGCTTCAACAAGTATTTGAAAGGAAATATACATAACATATCCCACCAAATGTAGAAAACTGTAGCCAATCCCATCATTTATACATGTCTCATTAATACCCCTTGTAATAAATCCCCTAAAGTCTCCAACAAAATCTGTTATTGTCTGTAGGAGGTGAGGCTAGGGAAATGTGATAGGAGAGAGTTCCCTTTCCAACAAGGATGTTGGGGTAGGGATTTATATTGATAGCAAGAGTATGTGTTGGCCAAGTCTTGTTGTTTCTTATGTAGCAAATCTACATACCACCATGTGCTTCTCTCCCCTGCTACACAGCTTACACAGGTTAAGGAATGACTCTCGGAAATACCTTCTGGCAGACTCATCTCTCTTTCACACGTTACATTTGTATAGCAAGTCGTGATTCACCAAAGACTTTCATGTAAAGGATCTTATGGGATTTTTAAAACCAGTCTAGAAAGCAGAGTTACAGATGAAGAAAAAATTCAGAGAGATTAAATTACATGTCCAGATACTCTTGCTAGGAAGGGATGGCCCTGGGATGAATGCGTTTTCTAAGGTATGATTCAGAGTTCTATCAATAACTTTAATAATTCCATAATTCTAGTTTAATATTGAGTTTTAAAACATTTTTGCCATCCATAGGCATGTAACCAGTTTTACACCATCTCTCAATAATGATGCATGTAGCTGTTGTACGTCATCATTTCAAGCTCATTCTAATGAACATTATCCTTGGATGATGATGGAACAGAGGGCACCATCCAGGACAAGTCAGCCTGGAGACATTCAACCCACTAAAGCCCTCTGGGTAGGATGTCCTTCATTAACCAGAACTGTCAGTAACTAGAGGGCTTGACGCTCCTGTCTCCTGACACCATGTCTCCTCTCCCAGTCCTTGGCTCTTTTTCTCAAGTCTGACTCTGGCATACCCCATAGTGGATATGACCTCCAAAGAACTACCTGTCTTGTAAGACTGCTGTTTGTTGATGTGTATTAATCTCCCCCTTCTCCACTCACTCACATACACACAAAGACATATCCTAGACTACAACTGCCCTGAGATACTATGTCATATTCATCTTACTGTACCACCCCAATTGCCAGCAGGTGCCTGGTTTTTTGCTGTATTAAATTGATCAGTATATTTTTAAATTAATTACTTGAGTGTCTATAGAAAGTACAGCTATGCAATTATAGTTATATATTTTATGATCCACTTTTCCCCCACCTGTGACTACTCTCATTTTTCTTACACCACCAATCCTTTCATTCATTTTAATAGCTTTCACCAAATGACATTCTATTTTATTTTATGGGACAGTCATCATGAGGTCTTAAGTTGTTTCAACCTAAGACTCCAAGATTTGAATTAGTCTGGGAAAAGTTAGGGAAATCACTATTAATTTATTCTGTGGTTCTCATTTAACTTTTCTAGGCAGAACATTCTCTCATTTTTAAAATATGCACTCACTTCTAAATGAGGATAAGAATTTCATTTTCTTAGGTCAACTAGTCCAATATTTTTTGCTGCTAGACTCAATTTAAAATAGAAAAATTGTATGAAGACCCAATTGCATTATTTATCATAGTCACATGAGCTAGGTTATAAAATATGGTTTACCATGTTCTTCAAACCATCTTTTCAAGATTTTTAAAAATAGCTTGACAATATTTAATTTTTTTTAGTAAAATAAATTATCTAGATTATTTATTTCTTGACAAGTAGATGGATCTGATAGCTCAGGTGTCTTAGAAAGTCACTATTACACATATATACACATGACTATGTATAAAATAGATAACCAGTAAAGACCTACTGCATAGCACAGAGAACTATACTCAATATTTTGCAATAACCTAAAAGGGAAAAGAATCTAAAATAGAATACATATACATACGTGTATAACTGAATCACTTTGCTGCATACCTGAAACTAACACAACATTATGGGGAGGGAGGTGGGAGGGGGTTCATGTTTGGGAACGCATGTACACCCGTGGTGGATTCATGTCAATGTATGGCAAAACCAATACAGTATTGTAAAAGTAAAATAAAGTAAAAATAAAAATTTAAAAATAAATAAATAAAATAAAATAAATTTTAAGTAAAGATTACATTTAAAGTTGTGATACAGGACTAGGGAAACATAATCTCTTTGATATAGGGCCCCACATTTTAGACCTCGCCCTATAGAACTAGTTGAGAAAAACTTCAAGAAAGCTAGTTAACATGTATATATGCCCCCAGGCCCACCAACACACACACTCCCCCTTCTTCAGATAGAGTGAAATTCTTTCGTAAAACATAGGTAAGGCATTAAATGCAAACTTTTAAATGTTTTGCCTATAATTTTCATTAATTACTGTCTCCAAGACAAAGGGCTGCTAAGAAAATTAAAACATAAAAGCATGCTTTTTTTTTTTTGCCTTATATTTATTGAGCAAGAAAAAGAAATGGAACAGTAAGAGATACACTAAGGAAAAGTGATTCTTTGTTCCTTGTGGGCCAGCCCTTTCCCTGAACACAGGATAAGCACAGTCTACATCTGGTCCCATTACTTCATGGGAAATAGATGGGAAACAGTGGAAACAGTGTCAAACTTTATATTTTTGGGCTCCAAAATCACTGCAGATGGTGACTGCAGCCATGAAATTCAAAGACGCTTACTCCTTTGAAGGAAAGTTATGACCAACCTAGGTAGCATATTCAAAAGCAGAGACATTACTTTGCCAACAAAGGTCTGTCTAATCAAGGCTATGGTTTTTCCAGTAGTCACGTATGGATGTGAGAGTTGGACTGTAAAGAAAGCTGAGCGCCGAAGAATTGATGCTTTTAAACTGTGGTGTTGGAGAAGACTCTTGAGAGTCCCTTGGACTGCAAGGAGATTCAACCAGTCCATTCTGAAGGAGATCAGTCCTGGGTGTTCTTTGGAAGGAATGAGGGTAAAGCTGAAACTCCAGTACTTTGGCCACCTCATGCGAAGAGTTGACTCATTGGAAAAGACTCTGATGCTGGGAGGGATTGGGGCAGGAGGAGAAGGGGTCGACAGAGGATGAGATGTCTGGGTGGCATCACCGACTCGATGAACATGAGTTTTTGTGAACTCCGGGAGATGGTGATGGACAGGGAGGCCTGGTATGCTGAGATTCATGGGGTCGCAAAGAGTCGGACACGACTGAGTGACTGAATTGAACTGAACACTCCTTTAAACATTCTGGGCTTTTCACCAACAGTCCTCCATATTAGGTCTGCTTTGCCACAGCCCTTCTTTTAAAACAGCTAAATTCACTTGAGATTTGGTAAGGAAATCATGCCCTACTGAGACAATTAACCTTACAATTTCTAAAAATAAAATGAAGAAAGAATAAATGTGTTGGTAATGGAAAAGGGAGTGATTTGGAGTATACATTTTCAAAGATTCTTGTTTGAAAGTCATAAACTCTGATTATATTCTGATTTTCACTTACAGTCTAAATCAGAAGTTTCATATAGATGAAATAAATACTGAGTTATACAATTAAAGGCATTATATAATTAACAGCTCTTAAGAAATTATAAATATATGCTAACCTTTCCCAAAACTATGCATGTCTTCCCCGAAATCCCAGATACCAAGCCTGTCTTATGAGCAGTGCACTTTTACCTCTTTACAATTGCAGCAACCAACTCTTAAACATCCCTGTCCAGTTTTCCTCCTAGCCAGGTGACTTAAAATCCCATAACTGATATTACATATTTTTCCCTGAGGAAAATAACCACATCACGTTACCTCAAATTTGTATACCACCGTGGGATCTGCCTTTTTATCAAAATCTCCAAGTTTCTCTCTTGCTTGTCATTGGGCAAACAATGGTTCAAGATATTTTCTGACTCTGCAGAGGGACCTGCCTCCTTCCTCAGGATCCACTTGCCAGTTTCTGCTTCCATTGGTCAGTAATACTGTGTTTTGCTCAGAATTCCTTGAAAGCTCCTGTGAAGACAGTATACACAGAGCCCAGACAAGCTCCTTTGTTTCCCTGCAGATGATGAAGTAGCACATGTGGCCTGAGAACCCGAAAACTCTGGATACAGATCACAGTCCTATTTAGTATAGGCAAATGGAATAGCTTTTCTGAAACTCAGTGTTTTCATCTGTATAATGGGACTCCCGAAAAGTACATCACAGTGCTTCTTCAGGGATTCAATGAGATTGTACCTGTAAAGACATTAGTACACTGCCTAGCACCCTCTTAACTCTTCTTTTGCCCTCATTAAATTTTAAATTAAATGTCACTATTTCTTCTGACTATAGACTCCAGGAGTTGTCACTCATGCTTCTTATAACTCTGGAAATTCCTTGGGATAAACTCTTTTGAGTCTTCTACAATTTCATCTCATTCATCCCTATCATGCGAGTTATAAATCTATTCTAATTGCTGGTTAAAATATGATATTCACCCACTGCTAGACAAACTACAAGAAACAGCAAAGAAACACAGTCATGGTTTCTGGGTTTTAAATATGCTATGTTTTTCTTTTGCAAAACTTTGGTCAAGTGCAAACATTCCAAACTTGAATTCAGCACTTTTCCCAAGCAAGGCAATCAGTATATACCAATACCAATTTGGCATGCCCTTGCACAACGTGATATTCAACATAAAACTGGGTTATAAGAAGCAAGGAATCAGAAACTGCTATAAAGGAGAGGAGGGTTAAAAAAAATTCTAATGGAGTTCAGGACCAAAATTGAGCTGTCCAAATCTACTGTTTATATGTGGGCTTAATTTTACCAGAACTGCTTGCTCAGCTTAACATAAATCCAGGTGCAGGGGTGTGGGATGGAAGGAGGAGCCACTTCCACAAGAAGAAATATGAACTGGAATTTATAGATACAGCAAGAAAAAAAAGTTCAGCTCTCATCTGAACTTTCAACTCTCACCTGTCTACATGAACAAAATTATTTCACAGATGTTCTTTCTGATTCACGGTTTCTACTTTGTGACAAGTTTTCAGACAGAGACGAAAAAACTAAAAGCTCTCTTTTCCCAGAATACAGCAAACAATTTGCTCTTCATATTGAGTCAAGAGATGACAACTAACTCACAGATGTTTCCAAAGATGAGATACTGCTGGGTCTGCAAGTTTGCTCCTTGAACACTGGCCCTATTAGGTTGGGTGGGATCGACATATTCAGAGTTCTCACCAAAGAAATCAAGGAGAATGCAGATTATTTCTGGCATATGCTGTTTATCAGTTTACTTTAGATCTTTGAGTTCTGAGCTCAAGGAATACAAAGCTGACTCAGTGAGGCAGGGCATTCAAAAAAGATGCTGAGTATTACCTTCACCCCCTCCCGCCCTGGGAGACCTGGGTTAGATCCCTGGGTTGGGAAGAGCCCCTGGAGAAAGGAATGGCTTTCCCCCCACCGAGTATTGTGGCCTAGAGAATTCCATGGACTACACAGTCCATGGGGATCTCAAAGAGTCGGACACGACTTAGCAACTTTCAATTCACATTTCACCCGTAACCTACTTTATTTTAGAGTTCAAACAGGAAATGAAGGGGAAAGGAGAAGAAAAATTGTGTTGTTCAGTGGCTAAGTCATGTCCGACTCTGTGACCCCATGGATTGTAGCATGCCAGGCCTCCCTGCCCATCACCAACTCCCGGAGCTTGCTCAAACCCATGTCCATCAAGTTGATGATGCCATCCAACCATCCCATCCTCTGTCACTCCCTTTCCCTCCTGCCTTCAATCTTTCCCAGCATCAAAGTCTTTTCCAATGGGTCAGGTCTTTGCATCAGGTGGCCAAAGTATTGGAGCTTCAGCTTCAGCATCAGACCTTCCAATGAATATTCAGGGTTAATTTCCTTCAGGATTGACTGGTTTGATCTCCCTGCTGTCCAAAGGACTCTCAATTGTTTTCTCCAGCACCATACAGCACCACAGTTCAAAAGCATCAATTCTTCAGCACTCAGCCTTCTTTATGGTCCAAGTCTCACATCCATACATGACAACTGGAAAGATTACAGCTTTGAATATATGCACCTTTGTCAGCAAAGTAGTGTCTTTGTTTTTTAATACACTGTCTAGGTTTCTTGTGATCACTCACCTAGAGCCAGACATCCTGGAATGTGAAGTCAAGTGGGCCTTAGGAAGCATCACTACAAACAAAGCTAGTGGAGGTGGTGGAATTCCAGTTGAGCTGTTTCAAATCTTAAAAGATGATGCTGTGAAAGTGCTGCACTCAATATGCCAGCAAATTTGGAAAACTCAGCAATGGCCACAGGACTGGAAAAGGGCAGTTTTCATTCCAATCCCAAAGAAAGGCAATGCCAAAGAATGTTCAAACTACCACACAATTGCACTCATCTCACACACTAGTAAAGTAAAGCTCAAAATTCTCCAAGCCAGGCTTCAGCAATATGTGAACTGTGAACTTCCAGATATTCAAGCTGGTTTTAGAAAAGGCAGAGGAACCAGAGATCAAATTGCCAACATCTGTTGGATCATCGAAAAACCAAGAGAGTTCCAGAAAAACATATATTTCTGCTTTATTGACTATGCCAAAGCCTTTGACTGTGTGGATCCAACAAACTATGGAAAATTCTGAAGAGATGGTAATACCAGACCACCTGACCTGCCTCTTGAGAAATCTGTATGCAGGTCAAGAAGCAACAGTTAGAACTGGACATGGAACAACAGACTGGTTCCAAATAGGAAAAGGAGTACATCAAGGCTCTATATTGTCACCCTGCTTATTTAACTTATATGCAGAGTACATCATGAGAAATGCTGGGCTGGATGAAGCACAAGCTGGAATCAAGACTGCCGGGAGAAATATCAATAACCTCAGATATACAGATGACACCACCCTTACGGCAGAAAGTGAAGAACTAAAGAGCCTCTTGATGAAAGTGAAAGAGTGAAAAAGTTGTCTTAAAGCTCAACATTCAGAAAACGAAGATCATGACATCCAGTCCAATTGCTTCATGGCAAATAGGTAGGGAAACAGTGGAAACAGTGTCAGACTTTATTTTTCTGGGCTCCAAAATCACTGCAGATGGTGATTGCAGCCATGAAATTCAAAGACACTTACTCCCTAGAAGGAAAGTTATGACCAACCTAGGCAGCATATAAAAAAGCAGAGACTTTACTTTGCCAACGAAGGTCTGCCTAGTCAAGGCTATGGTTTTTCCAGTAGTCTTGTATGTATGTGAGAGTTGGACTATAAAGAAAGCTGAGTGCTGAAGAATTGATGCTTTTTAACTGTGGTGTTGGAGAAGACTTGAGAGTCTCTTGGACTGCAAGGAGGTCCAACCAGTCCATCCTAAAGGAAATCAGTCCTGAGTGTTCATCAGAAAGACGATGTTGAAGCTAAAACTCCAGTACTTTGGCCACCTGATGTGAAGAGCTGACTCATTTGAAAAGACCCTGATGCTCAGAAAGTTTGAGGGCAGGAGGAGAAGGGGACGACAGAGGATGACGTGGTTGGATGACATCACCGACTCAATGGACATGAGTTTGGGTAAACTCCGGGAGTTGGTGATGGACAGGGAGCCTGGCGTGCTGTGGCCCATGGGGTCACAAAGAGTCAGACAGGACTGAGCGACTGAACTGAACTGAACTAGGTTTGTCATAGCTTTCCTTCCAGGAAACAAGAATCTTCTAGTTTCATGGCTGCACTTACCATCTGTAGTGATTTTGGAGCCCAAGAAGAGAAAATCTGTCACTGCTTCCACATTTTCCCCACCTATTTGCCATGAAGTGATGGCACCAGATGCCATGATCTTAGTTTTTTTAAATGCTGAGTTTGAAGCCATTCTACAGTGAGCTTCCTTGGACTTGATGACATAGTCTCAGACTATAAAAGGCTGCCTCAGATACAGACAAATTTTCCTGGTCAACACCAGCAGAATTCCCAGCTGAAAGGATAAGGAGATTATTGCTTCCCAGAGTAACTATTTCCTTAGAATGCTCTAAGGAAATGTCCTCTGGGCCTGTGAGCTACTGCTTGCTTATGATTTCAGCCATGAGTTTGGGTTCTGCTCTGTTGAGTTATAAAGAACAAGTGTGTTTCTTCCCCACCACAGCTCTTTGAAGTCTTAAAGTTTCCTCTTAGATTTATTTTGTTCTTTATTAAACAGGACATCTTCATTCCTTGTATCCAATCCATTCAAAAAACAACACAAGCTTGTATAACTATAAAAATGTGGCATTGATATCTTGAGTAGCACCAAGGAAATCTATCTGTAGGGGACAGACAGCCCTAATCCTTTCTTCTCTATAAATACTGGTTTCCAGTGCAGCTGAAATGTAGAGTCATTTGTAGATGTCTAACAAGTAAACAAATGCTAGAACTATTTCCAGAAGAATCAACTTTCATGGCATTACGCTTTATCCCCACTGGCAGATCTCCCAAAAGAAAACTTCCTGTCCTTATTTGACATCTACCTCTCCAGAATACGAAGCTGCTCTTTCAGTTAGATAAGTCAGTATGTTGGTAATCATGAATTGAATTTCTAAGTGGGATCTACAAAGGAATTCAGTGCAGTGAGAAGGCCTGTATCTATCAGAGATGAACTTAACCACAGAGCTATACACTCAGCACAACTGTTGCAAATTAATGAGTTCCTATCAAAAATGATAAATTTTATTGAGCAGCATCATAGATTCTGAAGCCAGATGTGCAGTGTATTCATGAGATAACAGAAGATGAATGCTTTCTGCATATATCACCCTGAATTTGGTTCTTTGTGAAATACTGAACAATTTTTCCCTTTACTTTTGAGTTTATCAAAGCCAAAATACCTAATCCATTCTCAAGGTGAAGAAACAGATTTTGAGTTATTATTCACTGAATACTTTTTCCTTTTTTTACAAATGCCCAGGCTTTTACTTCCCTATTCCCACAGTCAAGATAGTCTGTAGCCTTACCTAAACTATAAAGGATAAAATAGAGATTTCAGATAACAACACATAGCTACTGAAAAAAAGTAGAGAGAGGGCTTGCTTCTTGAAAACAATTCGGTGTGTTCATTTTCCACAAAGTTCTCATCAGATGTCATCAAATTCAACACACTGTACAGACGGGAAAGACTGACTATTGAAACAATTAACTATTGTGAGTCATTTCCTCAATCTGCTTTTGTTTTAGCCAATATGTCATATGGTGACAGACACTGTTAAATTTCACAAGCTCTACTGTCTTCTTGGAAATGGCATAATGCAATTGACACAACCCAGCTTGATAAATCTGCCAAACTGATAGTGGGGCCTCTTTACTCCTGCTTCTCAATGCCAAAATCTAAAGATGTGATACAGAACCTACTCAAAATGTAGAGAATAAAGTTCATTTTACTCTCTATGAATAGTCCTACTTGATCACCTACTGGCTGTTAGCAGCCTGATTCCTTTGAGTTGACATTGAGACGAGTAGGGTAAAATTTTCATTAATTCAGTCCCCACTATCTCAGAAAAATGCTATCACAGAGCCTGAGTTTTCCTGAAGTCTGCCATTTGCTTCATCTTGGTCTGGAAGTTTACTATTTATTTTTAAGTTTACTACTTTAGAGGACCCTAGCGTTCCACTTCCCACTTTAGATGACTTTTAGATAATCAAAAGCCACTTGCCCTAATCTAACTGAAATATTTTATAATCTTGGATATGTGACTTTACTATCCCATGTACCTCCTGTCATTTGCATGTCTAAAAAACAGGGGGTGAAAAAGCATGGTGTTGTCCCAGTCCATCTTATTTCAACCAATGAAAGATTCCTAGGCAGCTTCTCTTGCACAAGCTTCTAACTCACTAACCATTCCTTTATCACTCCTTCATCTGTATGGCAAAGTAGCTCACCATCTTCTTTTTTTTTTTTTTTAGTTTTTTATTTTTTTAATTTTAAAATCTTTAATTCTTACATGCGTTCCCAAACATGAACCCCCCTCCCACCTCCCTCCCCACAACATCTCTCTGGGTCATCCCCATGCACCAGCCCCAAGCATGCTGCACCCTGCGTCAGACATAGACTGGCGATTCAATTCTTACATGATAGTATACATGTTAGAATGCCATTCTCCCAAATCATCCCACCCTCTCCCTCTCCCTCTGAGTCCAAAAGTCCGTTATACACATCTGTGTCTTTTTTCCTGTCTTGCATACAGGGTCGTCATTGCCATCTTCCTAAATTCCATATTCACCATCTTCTACAAATCAGCTCTGACTGGTTCTAGAGGAAGTACAGTGAGTCCTCAGGAACTCAGTAAGCCAGAAGCCAGGCCACAGACCACTTATTAAGGCTGAAGACATGTTAGCAGGTCTGAGCCAGCTGCAGAGCCAGCTCCAAGAAAATGAGCCATTACTCAAAAGGAATGACCAGTCAACTAACATTTGATAAGGGAGACAAAAATAGGCAATGGGGAAAGGATAGTGTCATCAATAAATGGTGTTGGGAAAGCTGAATAGCCACAAAAATTAAACATGCTTGCTCCTTGGAAGAAAAGCTATGACAAACCTAGACAGCATATTAAAAACAGAGATATCACTGACCAACAAAGGTCCGTATAGTTAAAGCTCTGACTTCTCCAGTAAGCAGGCATGTACAGATGGTGAGAGCTGGACCATAAAGAAGATCTGAGCAGCAAAGAATTGATGCTTTTGAACTGTGGTGTTGAAGACTCTTGAGAGTCCCTTGGACTGCAAGGAGATCAGACCAGTCAATCCTAAAGGAAATCAACCCTGAATATTCATTGAAAGGACCGATGCTGAAGCTGAAGCTCCAATACTTTGGCTACCTGATGTGAAGAACTGACTCATTTGAAAAGACCCTGATGCTGGGAAACACTGAGGGCAGGAGGAGAAGGGGATGACAGAGGATGAGGTGGTTGGATGGCATCACTGACTCAATGGACATGAGTTTGAACAAACTCTGGTAGGTAGTGAAGGACAGGGAAGCCTGGTGTGCTGCAGTCCATGACGTTGCAAAGAGACAGACACGACTTAGCTACTAAGCAACAACATATAAAGAACTCATACAACTCAATAACAACAACAACAACAAAGAACAATTCAGTTAAAACATAGGAAGAGCTGAATAAACATTTCTCCAAAGAAGACATCCAAATAGCCCACAAGTACACAAAAAGATGTTCAACATCATTAATCATCAGAGAAATGCAAATCAAAACCACAATGAGATAAGACCTCACACCTATTAGAATGGTTATTATCAAAAAGGCAAGTGATACCAACCAAGTGTTGACAAGGATATAGAGAGAAGGGAACACTTGTGTACTATTGGTGGGAATGTAAATTGGTGCTGCCACTATGGATGACAATAGGGGTACTTCTCAAAAACTGTAAAATATAACTACCATATGATCCACTTCTGAGTATGTATCAAAAGGAAATGAAAACAGGGTACCAAAAAGCCATCTGCACTTCACGTTTATTGCAGCACTATTCACAATAGTGAAGACGTGGAAACAGCCTGAGTTCGTTTCTGTTGTAAGTTCATAGCAGTGGATATGAAAATGTGATGTATATATGCAATGGAGTATGATTTGTCCATCAGAAAGAGGGAACTCCTACCATTTGTGACAACATGAATGGACCTTGAGGGCATTATGCTAAGTGAGATATGTCAGACAGTGAAAGATAAGTACTGTATAATATCACTTATGTGTGGAATCCAAAAAAATGTTTAACTTGTAGAAACAGAGTAGAACGGTGCTTACAGGGATGGCAGGGGGCTGGAGGGGAGAAATAGGGAGATAAATGTTGTTTAACCGATACAAACTTGAAGTTAAAGATGAATAAGTTCTGAGGCTCTAATGCACAGCATTGTCACTAGAGTTAATAATACTGTATTACATACTTGAAAGTTGGTAAGAGAGTACATCTCAAATGTTCTCACCATAAAAAAAAAAGGACACAGAATTATGTGACATAATGGAAATACCCGCTACTAGCCAAGGCTATGGCAGCAATCATACTGCAACATATAAGGGTATCAAATCAACGTTTCACACCCTAAACGTACATAGTGTTATATGTAATGTCAATCCTATCTCAGGTAAGCTGGATGAAATAGACAAAAGGAGTGATCATTCCAGAAAGTACAAAAGCAAACAAACGATACAACATTAGGTAGAACAGAGCAGATGCTACGCAGGAAGGAATCAACATTTGAAAGTGAGAAGAAAGACTGTCCAAACCTGGCAAACTGGTTTCACTTCAAATTCAACCTCAAATGCACCTTGTACTTCTGGCAGTCATACATTTCTCTAGCACATTTACCCTCCATCGTCACAGATGACTTTTTATACCTCACCTCTTCTAAAACCTCTCCAGCACCTCCTTTCCTGTTCATTCTGATGACCTTGCTTCTTCCTTGTTTAAAAATATTGAAGTGAGCAGAAGAAAACCTCCGTGGATTCCTACCACTGGACCTACATACCTATCAACATCTGCATGGATGTAAGCTCAGTTTATTTTCTATGAACATACTCTCCATTCGCCTAGCTAAAGCCAGTCCCTCCACTGGAGCACTAGACCTTTTGTCTTCTCAAGGGTATGGATCCTCCAGTTCACCCACCCTCTTCTATTCATCAAACTCTCCTCTCTACTGGGTCTTTTCCCTTTCCATACCAAATATTATCTTAATTCTCCCATCTTAAGGTATATACATATATACCTACCTATATATGCATATATCTGTCTATATGGAGCAGGGAGGGAGGGAGGGAAGGAGAGCGAGACACCAAGGAATCCTCAGAGATTACCTAGGCCAACGGTTCTCAAATCTGAGTCAGCATTAGAATCCCTTTGGGGAGCTCTCATAAGAATCCCAATGTCATATCTCTGGCTTAGACTCTGACTCACCTGTCTGGGGTATGACCTGGGCATCAGTATTTTGTGCATTTCCTGGGATTCTAATGCACATCCAAAGTTGATAAGCACTGAGTTACCCTGGACTTATCATTAAATGAAGTCATGAAAGTCAAGAGAGGTGAAGCAGCCCAGGCAAGTCCAGAGGATCATTATCGGTAGAGCCAAGGCAAAGCTCTAACTAAGCTGGTTCCCAGTCCACTGCTCTTTTGACAATATCAGCCGATACATGATACACACAAATGCAACCTTTGGCAAAGAACTATAAATGCCACCGTAAGTAATGAACTCTCACTAATTGTTCATCTCCACAGAGGATGCTGGCCTTTTAGTCTTCAGTCACAACAGGAGAGCTTAAAACTAGGATGCTGAGAAGGTGAGTGTAATAGGGAATGTGAAGAAATGCCTGCCATGGTACCCATGCCAGATGTTTCAGAAGTTTCGGGGATGGTGAGGGACCCAGGGGAGGGTGCCAAGCAGCAGTATAAGGTGTGATGTGATAAATGGACCTGTCTTTTTCCCATTACAGGAACATAGCAAGTTTCAAGAAACAAATCAGAAACCTAGAATGATTAATTGTGCGGTCTACAGTAAGTCCTGTTGTGTTTGTCTATGAATTCCTTTGCTCTGCAGATCAGGTGCACCAGGGGCAGAGAAACACCTGGCTATGAAGAGCCTTCTGAATTTCCTGCTAACCCAGTCCAGAGAAGGTGAAGAAGGGTTTCCTTTACAGGTGAACAGTAAAGGGAATCAAATCTGGTGAGGAAAATGATATGGTGGGATGAGAACAAACGCATCAACCCAGCTGCTGTCATAGATCTGGCTTTCTTTTCTCCTTTTTTAGACCTGTGTAGCATCAGTGAGAAACAAAATACTGTAAGGAAATCACAGCTTCAATCTTATGTATCCCCTCCACTGATTCAGTCAACCTGGCAATCCCCTTATCACTCTCCACAAGGAAGTTTCAGCAAAGCATCAGCCATGGAAAGCAGAGCAGTTGAGCTCATAAGTTTCGGGGTCCAAAGCCATATCCATATAATATTGCACAAGTGACCTAAAGATTCTGCATTTCTCCATCTTCTCTACCTATAAAATAAGGCTAATAATACCTTCCTTGGGATTCTTGTGATGAGTATATGAGACAAGGATGTAAAGTGCCCATCGCTGTTAAACAATATGGCAAGGAAGATTTCTTGCTATTTCTCCTTATAGTGTTACAAGCATTCTAACAACACTATTTGCATACCAAGTGAATATGTCAATTATTCCCAGTTGTTGCCCCTTCCTGAGAACTGATGAAATACACTAATATTTAGTTAGTTCATTTTATTGAATTGTAGAGGCAGCATGACTTGGTAGAAAGTTTTCCATTCAAGTGTTAGCTCTATTGCTTCCTAATTGTGAGTCTTGGAAAGGTTGCTTAATCTCTTTATGTCTCACTGGTTTTTGAAAAAAGGGGAAAGAAAACATTTCATTTTCAGGGTTGTTGTGAGAATTAAATGAGATAATGCAAACATCTAGTACAAAACAGGTACTTAATAATGGATAATTGACAAGATAGCACACACAACCTTTATGGTAATAAAACTGCTCTCCATATGTCAGGGTCTCTGATTGTTTTCACTAATTTACCACAGCATTTCTCCAAGTTAGTCTGAATTTATGTTTTTTCATATGGTTTAATTCCAAGTAAAGCTAGATAACAAGCAACTATCTCAGAATGGTTCTTGCAGAGATTATTATCTAAAACAGATTGAAGGAGACATAGCTCTTTTAAAAGATATTCAAGGGAAAAAAATTTTTAACCTCTTTTAGTCAACCTCAAACCCTTAGAGAGTAGAATAAGCTTTTACATTTATCTTCTCTATGGGCAAACAATTGGGTTTAGATTAATTGAAACAAGGAGGAAAAAAAAAGAACACAGATTTATGTAAAACAGAGTAAGCCTATGATGAATGTTTCCAAATATGCAGTAAGAAAATTGGTACATTAAATATCTCTAGCCTGTCTGGTTTCTAAAAAGCCAAGGCAGTTAAATGAGGCTGATTTATTTCCTAAAGTGGTCATTTGGATTATGTTACCAATAATGGAACATCAGTATCTCTAGAAGCAAAAGACTCAAAATACATAAAGACATTTTTATGGTCTGCCAAGCCTATTTCCAAAGTACTCTAAATCTGATAGTGCCTTAGGCTGGGTTCCCTGGAAGTAGACACTGAGACAAAGATTCATGGGAAACAGTTTATTAAGGAGGTGCTCCCAGAAAAAGAGCTGGTAAGGGAGAGAGGAGCAGGACGGAGAAGAGAAAGACAAGCAAGGAGGGCTTTTCCCCTGGAGAGTAGCCTAGGCCTGATGCTGCATAGCACTCTGGAGGCTCAGAGACACCTCAGAGTGGTCCCACCTTGAAGGAAACTGGAGCCTTCCTCTGGCTACACCCATCAGCCACTGGCCAGGGCTATCCTGGGAGATGAGACATAACCTCCCAGACACATGCTGCTCTCTAGGGCAATCCACCAACATGAGCCATAGGTTCTGGCCCAAAGATGCTAGGGAAAGATACCCAGAAACAAGAAAAGGTAACCTTCCCTGGAACAGGGAGAGGATGAGAGAAAAAGTCAAAAATAGTTAGCTTTTCTCTCAATTTTTCCAAAGCAATTTTTCTCTGTCATCAATGTTATGAACACTAAACAGGAAGGTTGAGGTATATACATGATCTCTTATAAGTAAGTAGTGTTGTATCAATCTGACCTAGATAGGTAAAGTAAGCGGGAAACAAGCTAGTGTGTTCTGATCAAAAAAATAATTGTATTGTACACTTGGTTAATTCAACGTGTGCACACAGGTTGATTAATATGAATGAGAGAATCACTACTATTTAGTTATGCTTGTGAGACAGCAAAAATTTACAAGTATAATAGCAATTCCTTTATATTAATATCCTATACACACACTTTTAAGACCACCCATATGGTTTTTGTAAATCTTTTTGCCAATGTTATTTTGCTTTGATTCCATTTATTAAAATGTAATTTCATGCCTGTTGAAACTAAAAGTAATAAAATCAAGTGTGGATTCTTTATGTTGTTTTAATTTCATTTTTCCAGTTACTCTTTTTTATGTTACTTGATGATACTGTCAACCCACGACAGCCTGGAAAATTTTAACAAACTTGGTAAAGCACCACAGCTAGTTTGAGAATCACTGCTTGACCCCAGGCTCCAGAACTGAGAGGAAAAGGGGAGGAAGAGACACACCCACGTTTATAATAACGATACCATGATCAAAACAGCTCTGTCTGAAACACGGTAACACATTGAGACAGGATATGAAGTCAGCTTCATAAATTATGAACCCTAAATCCAGACTGCATTTGTTCCGCAATGATTTGAGCAAGTTTTTCCTAAGATTGAAATTAAAAGCAAAGATACCAAAGTAGGGGTGCCATCTTGTGGCAAGAGCCACCAACACCAGGGCCAGCTGTGCCATCCTCCTCCTCAACCCCCAAAGCTGGCCTTTGCTCCCCTCGGAGCCTGAGAGTCTTTTTCAGAACCCCAACATTCCTCCTTTGAAACACAGGACTCCAGAATAAGAACAAATCCCCTGCCTGCCCCATTTTTCTTCCCAGCAGAGCTATGTGTGGTGAGCTAGGTTTTGAGTCAGCTTCTTTAGTCATGGGACATAAAGATGCCACCTGCTCAGGGTGGCTCGGACGGTAAAGCGTCTGCCTGCAATGTGGGAGACCTGGGTTCGATCCCTGGGTGGGGAAGATCCCCTGGAGAAGGAAACGGTAACCCACTCCAGTACTCTTGCCTGGAAAATCCCATGGACTGAGGAGCCTGGTAGTCCATGGGGTCGCAAAGAGTCGGACACGACTGAGCGACTTCACACACACGTCACACACACAGGGCTGGAGGGAGGCCCTCTGTGGAGCAAAACACTTTTGCCCTCGGCCCCGCACCCTGCTTGTTTTTCCCCATGTTTCATCTGTCACAGAAAGCTGAGGAAGTAGGCAGACCCGGGGGCCAGCCCAGGATTGGCTTCACCGTTTGCAACAGATAGGAGGCATGTGATCAGGGCTTTTACGTCAAGTGCTGCCACCAACAGAACAGTTTCCAGGAAATGATGGCTGTGAGGGATTTAGGAAGTCATCTGTCACCTGCTTTCATGCAACACCGCACAAATCAGCTAGACCTAAAAATGGCAATTCCATTTCAATGCCTTTTTTTCAACCATCCCCTGAGACTTAATTTAACATATAAAAACCATCTACAGGGAGAAATATGTCCTTATAGTGAACATGCCGTCTCAACCTCTGCTGTTTGTATGCATAGGCAGTGGACATGAAGAGGAAAATATATAAAGAGAGGTGATCTCCTCTTCTTATACTTTTTCCTGGATTTCTAATTATTCTAGTTTTACATGTTTTTTTAGTTTTCTAAGTTTTCTAGTTTTGGGTCATAATTTAAAACCATTTACAGAATGTCCTTGTAAGATGTTGAGTTGTGAAGGACAGGAATACAACTCAAATACCTTGGGAATGGAGAGGAAAAAGAAAAGGAAATGAGTTGACTTACACTTGACTTCCATGTGGGCTTCAGGCATGGCTGGATCCAGGGGCTTATATAACGCCACTGGGTATCTACCTTTCTAGCTCTCAGCTACACTCCCTTTTATATAAGCCTTTAGTTTGAAGACAGGCTATCTCCATATGGCAGGGCTAATGACAATCTGCACTGGAAGATTCACATCTCCATCACCAGCACCTTGAACTCAAAAGGCACAAAAGGGTCTTCTATGGTTACTCCTGAGAGCAAAGCAGTCTCAGGAAAAACTACCCTGACCCCACTTGTGATATGTCAGCCCCCAGCACCACAATAGAACCATGCAGAGTGACAAATAGATGGTTCAGGAAGAGAATGATCTATAATTTGACATAGGATACTGAGCAATTTCTATTACGTGCCTGGATTAGTCTAAGAATCATCTCACGTTACTGCATTCTTGGCCCCAGTCTCTACATCCAGGGACCAGGTTTGCTGATGGTAATATACAGATCTCCAATCTAAGCAGCAACATGAGAAACAAATGTAAGACCTTGCCTAAATTCTCTGGAGAAAAGCAGGAATGAGATAAGCCAAAATATCCCATCTATTGGTAGTACAGGGTACAATGCAAAAATAAAAGCAGGGTCTTTGACTGTTTTTATTTCCTGTGGAGATAATTAATACCTTAAAGTAATTAACTAATTACCCACTCTTTCCTTCATAACCTTTGCTTTCTCTGTGTGTGTATGTGTGTGTGCTCAGTTGTGTCCAATTCTTTGTGACCGCATGAACTGTAGCCCACCAGGCTTCTCTGTCCAGGGAATTTTCCAGGCAAGAATACTGAACTGGATTGCCATTTCCTATTCCAGAGGATCTTCGCAACCCAGGGATCAAACCCATGTCTCTTGCATTTCTTGAATTGGCAGGTGGATTCTTTACTACTGCACCACTTAGGAAGCCCCTTCTGAATATTTTTATCACATCCTCCATAATTTAGCTCATATATAGCAGAGATGGGAAAAAAGCAAATTTTCATATTTTATGGGGAAAATAATCTGTATAATACAATAACAAGACAAAAAGATCTCAGAATAAATTTTCCTCTAGCCCTAGATCTGTTCTCATCTTACTGAATACCTTTAAGCAAGTAATTGAGCCTTTCTGGTTTAAAAAAATGAAAAGGAAAAGACAAGAAACATCTATGGGCAAAATTCTTTCTGTATCAGGATGTCAAAAGATTTTTGCTGTTGCTGTTGTTGTTCTCATTGTATTATAAAATGGCTCAAAGTTGAATACCCAAAAATGTTTCACATTTTGAAGAAGGTGTTCGGCCATCGGGATCAACTATCCCTCTAGGACTTTCTGTGATGCCCTGGAACAGACCCAACCACCACCACCACCTCATTACAGGCCTGCAGGAGGAGCTAAGCATACCCAGTGGGTAGCATGGGCTGGTGGTGAGCATCAAGAAATGTTTCCCAAGGTCCCATCCCACCTTCACTCTCTGCTCCCTCCAAGGGTGCAGAGGAGCATATTCTTAATTTCACATGCAGGAGCCCAGGGGCTGGGGGAAGAGCACGGCAGGAGCCCTAGGTCCACCCTGGCCAAGTGTGTAGAGCCCATTAAAAGAAAGAGTTGCTACTAAACTCACAGCCCTTTGCTGTCTTGCAGTGGTGACCAGGTAAATTATTAGGACAATAATGATTCCCCATATTAAACCACCTACAGACACACTTGTACATTTCCGCTTGTCTGCAACTATTTTTAAAAGTCTGAAAAGGGGTATGACAAGTGCATCCTGAAAGGACATAGATGGCCCCCCCACAGGGGCTCCTGGTGACAGCAGAGTCCCTTAAACTCTTAAACCCCAATGATCACCATGACAACAGTATTAGACAGAACTGGGTGGGCCACCTGAGCCAGAGTCCCCTGGGACCAGGATCCCTTCCACTGGCATCTCAGCAGCTACCTGAAGGGAGTTCTACCTCCCTACCCTTCCTCTCTGTCCCTGAGCAGTGAGTGAGCCAGCACCCCAGAGACAGGCCAGGCCTCCCTCCCCTTCCCACACAGCCAGGATCACAGCCCAGGCCCGTGCTGAGAGCAGAAGACGAGCTGGATGCTGAGACCACGAACAGGGCTGGAGGCTGCAGGACAGGAGATGGAAGAGTCAGCGTGATGGAGGTGAGCGTGGCAGAGCAGCAGGCAGGACTAAAGCCGGGGGGAAGAAGCTGGACCCCAAGTGGAAAGAAATTTCTGAAGTCATCTTCATGGTGGGACCTGCAGTCTGGCATCTTTCATGGCTAGTGACAATCCTCTTTATATAGAGAGACAGTAAAGAAAGGAGACTGGTCCCTGGCATGCTGGGACCAGTTAATACTAGCTAGCTGTGTGTTCTTGGGCAAAGTGCTCAACCTCTCTGAGCCACGGGTTCTTCATCTTCAAATGGAGACTATAATAGTACCTAACCCAGAGGACTGCTATGAGAATGTAATAAGTTCAAGTACTTAGAACCATTACTGGCACCCAGGAAGATTATATTCGTACCAACTACTATCTCTTACCCAGAGTGCTTCCTCTCATAACTAAAAGAAAATGATGATTTCCAGAACAGATTCTATTAACGATGACAAACTTCTCAAATAAAAAGAATACAGGTGAGTCTCTGCAGCAGAAGAAACTCAAATCACTGAAGGACTGAATTACTATTTTGCTATATTCCCACTTTATTAAATGGGCTTCTCTGATGGCTCAGACAGTAAAGAATGTGCCTGCAATGAAGGAGACCTGGGTTCAGTCCCTGGGTCAGGAAGAACCCCTGGTGAAGGAAATGGCTACCCAGTCCAGTATTCTTACCTGGAGAATTCCATGGACAGAGGAGCCTGGCAGGCTATATAGTCTATGGGGTCCCAAAGAATCAGACACCACTGAATGCTAACACCAAGTATTGTATTAAATACATAGTTTGGTCTGACCTATTCCAGGATAAACTAGTAAAACCTTAGTTCGGATTAGAAAATATTTTTAAATATTTTAAGATTCTGTAAGATAGAAAAGAATGCACTATCTATATTATCTAGGTTTTTATCACAAAAAAAGGAAGGTCTTTCTCTTAGCATTTGAGCAAATGAACAGAACTGAATCCAGAGGACAACTCTTCTCTACTATAGCACTCTCCACTCAGCAGCCAGAATCATCTTTCAAAACATGAGTTAGGTCTTTCATCTCCCTGCACACTGCAGTCCAAACTCCCTCCAATCATGTGCCAGGCTCACCCTATCTTGCCAAGACACCTCTCCAGCTTTCCCACCCTAGCCTCCCAACCCCTAACTACACTGGCCCTATCCTTTAAGCCTGCCAAGCTCTTTCCCTCCTCAGGCTATTATACATGTCATTCCCTTTGCCAGAACACCTTTCTCCATGGCCTACTCCTACCCCCCTTTCAGGACACAACTCAGATGCCACCTCTCAGAGAGCCTTGCAGGGTCACCTTTTTAAAAACAGCTCCCCCATTTCTCCCATCACTGCAGCCCTGACTTTATAGCACTTACCCAGCAACTCTCTCACTTTGTTCTTGCCCCCCTTGCATATAAACTCCCACCAGAGTAGAACTTGGCATATCCTATCTACTGCCAAGTGTCCAGTGCCCAGAAAAATACCTGGCACAGAGAAGGGAATACGGAAACCTTTATCAAAGGAAGAGAAGAAAGAATAAGGAACTCTCTTCCTAAGATAGCCCATTTCATCCCTCAACTGAAAACTGACCAATTTTTCATTCATTGTACTCTAGTGTTCTTTGTTCTGAAACAAAATATGGAACACGTGTGCCATTGGAAATGATAAATATTTGTTGGATGGACAGATGGATTTTGGTCTTAGTCTGTGTATACCAGAACTCTTACACACTGTTAAATCACTTTTAAGTAAATAAGCATTCAGAAAAAAGTACAGTTCTTTTCATTCTTTTGCTCTCCACCTGTCTTCTCTTTGTGTCATCGTCTGTCAATTAAAAGACACATTTCAGGTGATCAATGAATATTTTCTTGGCTAGAAGTCTCCCATCAATGTCAGTCCTTAGAAAAACATGTCTGAATATTTTCTATATATGGAAAACTGTTACCATGATGCCTTCTCCCCACAGGTCTATATTTCATTTGTATCAAGTAAGCTTTCTAATTTCATCTCCCAAACAGTAAAATCATACACTTTCTGCACAGTATCCAGTCATTGCCCTCAGCAGTTCCAAAAAACAGTCCTTACTTCAACCCCTTTCTTCTTTGTCAGATAAGATGGTCTACCCTCCTCCAAAGCAGCGCCCTCGCACTCAGGCACAGCTCCCATCCTCTGGCCCTTTCCTTGTCTCAGCTGTTATTTTTCTTCGCAGCACATCGACAATGCCAGGTCCTCACCTTCTCTAACAGGCCCCACCCACTTCAGAGGTGGCATCAGCAACATCCAGAGTGATCAGAGCTCTGCAGCTCAGCTTCATCCATCAAAAGCCTATCCGCACATCCCAGCTCTGTGGGCTGATTTGCAGTCATTTGGTTTTACAAGAAAGCTAACCATGTAGAGTATCTGAGGTGAGATGAAAGAAAAAAGAAGAATGGCTGCAGACTTAGTCCTGAAGTCTAATCAGGAGAGGCAAGGAGCTCCCGCCAAGAGGATTCGACATTGCCCAGTGACTTTCCAACGGACAGGGTTGCAAAGAGTTGGACACGACTGAACGACAAAACAGTGACCTTTTAGGTGGAGGACATTGCTCAAGGTTGACACTCCTTACCCAAAAGAGTCAACAGTGGCTCGGAACTCACGGTTGCTCTGGAACTGTGGCCCCGGCCCTGAGCTCTCTGTACATGTGTGTCAACACACACACACACACACACACACACACACACATCTTGCTCACTTTATAGTAAGCCCTCTAGCCCTTTTAGCCTAATATCTGGTCCATCATAGCAATGGCCAACATCTTTCATCTAATGACCCTGTGTTAAACATTCTACCAAAAAAAAAAAGATCTTTCTGAACCCTTCCAGCAACACTATAACTATTATTTTCTCCATTCTATAGAAGAGGATTTTTTCACAGGTTTATCTCTTCTTATCTATTTCTCTTATTTAGTCAGCATTCATAAAGAACCTGTTATTAACCATAGTTTTTTTTTAGCAAGGAAACTAAGAAATGAAAAAATTGAATAACTGAATAATCAAGGCCACTATCTGGTAAGTGCTGTAGGCTGGATTCAAAACCAGGACTCTCTAACTCTGACACCCATGCTTTCTCTTTGATAAGTTGCTGCCTGCTTCTGCTTCCCCCAAGTAGCCTGCTATAAAAAATCTAAAACCATACAGCCTAATGATCAAGAATACATTTTAACAAAAAGAGAAGTAGATGTACACAAATAGCTGGGATAAGTTAGCAGCTACAGTTGAATTTTAACTGTGAGCTTCTGCAAGCCAGCTAGAGCAAAAATCATCAGTACTGGCCTGGTCCTCTGAGTGAGCCAGCATACAAAAGCTGCATTGGATTGCTAATTTTCTGTATCTGGCAGATTCAGTTTTTAGATACCTAAGAATACATGTGCAATGCCCTGTCCTGATGTATTAGAAGGGATGCATTTTAGAGTTGTCAGAGGGCTTCCCAGGTGCCGCTAGCGGTAAAGAACCTGACTGCCAGGGCAGGTAAATGTGAGAAACGTGGGTTCGATCCCTGGGTTAGGAAGATCCCCTGGAGCAGGGTATGGTAACCCTCTCCAGTGTTCATGCCTGGAGAATCCCATGGACAGAGGAGCCTGGTGAGCTGTAGTCCATAGGGTCACAAAGAGTCAGACACGACTGAAACGACTTAGCACACATAAAGTTGGCAGAACTAATATACATGTAAAAAATCAAGGTGATTTACAAGAATTTGGATGCTGCCCTTGTGCAGAGCCCAATACGTGGAACAGTGGAGACAGAAAGAGATCATAACAGAGGGAAACGAAGGGAAAAGAACAAGCATTAGCTAGGGCACTCTGCCACCTCCTCTCATCCACTCAGCAGCCCTGTGAAACGGGGCTTAACAGTCCCCATTCTACACCTGACGGTGTTAAAAGCCGAAACAGAACTAGAGGAATATGACTTGACACTAGATCTGTGGCCCCATTTCCAAAGAGAGAAAAGATGGGTGTCTTGATCCAGTCCCAGCCCTTTCTGATTCTGTGACCTGGGGAAAGTCACAGAAGTTTTCTCTTGACACCTGACTCACCATCCATCACTGGGTAAAAGGACTCACTGGGTTGGTGGGAGAGTGGAAATGAAACAATGGGAAGAAAAGCTATTTGGAAAAGAATTAGAGGAATTCATAAATTTGAGTCTCACTACTTCTGATTCAACTTGCACAGCTTAGCTCAAGTCCTTCGTACAGGGACACGTTCCCTAACCTTCTTGGCAAGTCTGAAACCCCACTGTCTACCTTATCCTGAGCATTCCTTAGTAGAGTCCCAGTTTGACATTTATGTACTTACTAGCTATCTGCCTGCCTCTCCAGCCAGTAGCTCCACAAAGGTAAAACCAACCCGGTTTTGCCCAGCATTATTTTAGCCACCGTGTCCGGTGCTTAGTAGGCACATAATAAATACATGTGCATTAAGTGCATTAATATATTAGCATTAAAGTAAACGCATACATTTATATAATCCTAAAGATACAACTGGGCTTCCCAGGTGGCACTAGTGATAATGACCCACCTGCCAACACAGGAGAAGACATAGAGACCTGGGTTCAATCCCTGGGTCAGGAAGATTCCCTGGAGAAAGGCATGGCAACCCACTCCAGTATCCTTGCCTGGAGAATCCCATGGACAGAGGAGCCTGGCGGGCTACAATCCATTTGGGCGGCAAAGAGACAGACATGACTAAAGTGACTTAGCATACATGCACAAAGATACAGTTATAATTTTAAAAATTTGTAATTTCATAGAAATTACAAAAAGAAAAATTAAGGCCCTATTAAGCCACACTTCTAACCATTACTACCATCTGGAATCTTGAGGTTAAAAAAGGGGAAAAAAACACTTTCTGTGTGGAAAATGACTGTCATAAAGTCCATACACTTGGCTCCTGAGGAGAGGTGGATCCACCCTCAAGCCATCATTCTGACAAGCGGACATAAAAGAAGGCAGGGGGTGACAGCGGCGGGGGGGACACCCGACAGCTGGTGAAATGACAGCCGACAGAGGCAGCAGGAGGCAGCGCGGCATGCAGGGGGGCTCTCCAGCAAAGTGGCCAGAGGTATTTAATGCGAGGGCCACCAGCCCGCACACCCCCACGGCCCCCTCGAGTCACCCGATCACCACACAGGGCGATGGCTGATGTCCAGGGGAGGACACTGAGCCTTCAGGGAAGAAAAATGAGGCCTGAGACACAGTGCAGAAAGAAAGTGGCTCGGTCAGAGATCCCAGCAACACCTGTGTCTGCTAGTGTGTGTGGGAACACTGTTTCAGCTGTAAATAAACTTCCCAGATATGGATGTATGTGTCATCTTATGACCGCTTTGCAGAACGGAGGTGCTGGTGGTGCATGCTTTTCCTCAGGCATAGGGTAGGACCAATTATTTGTGTTTGCACCTCCTTTCTCTGATGTCATTGCACTTTTTACTAAGGTCTTACAAGTGATTCCCCCAAAACAAACCTCAGCACATCACAATATTTTCTTATATAAGTGACCTAAGTAAGGACAGAATTCAGTCCTCTCCTTGCCAGCTGGAAAAGCATGGAGTCTAATTTCAACCTACAGTGCAGTGGGTAAGGGGGTAGAGGGGAGAGCAGAGAAGACAGGTAGGGTGAAAAAGATGAAACTACAATCATTTGCAGATTTAAACAGAGAAAAGCTCTTAATTGGTACAAGGCATGAAAGTCCGAGTAAAAGCCAAGCTGAAAGAGAGGTTGGCTCTCTTGGTTCAAAGTCATGCATCCATTCCCTTAGTCAGCCTACTAGCCGTATGTGTGTGTGTGCACGTGTGTGCGTGTGTGTGCATATGCATGTGCGCCTGCGCGTGTGCGCATGCGTGCGCTCAGTCATGTCTGACTCTTTGCGAACTCATGGACTGTAGTTCACCAGGCTCCTCTGTCTAAGGGATTCACCAGGCAAGAATACAGGAGTGGGTAGCCATTCCCTTCTCCAGGGTATCTCCCCAACCCAAGGATTGAATCTGGGTCTCCTGAATTGCAGGCAGATTCTTTATTGTGTGAGCCACCAGGGAAGCCCCACTATTAGTATCTACCATTTAGTAGCATTATTATTGCATTATTATACGTGCCTGTTCTGTGCTGTGTACTAAGCTTTGAATAATAGTGAAGGCAAGGAAGAAGACAAATGATAAACAGACAAAATCAATTACTGTAGCTTCAGATAAGGGAGAAAATAGAAAATGGTAGTGAGGGGGTTACCTTTGCAGGTCTCTCTGAGGAGTTAATATTTAAGATGAGAAGTCAACTGTTCCAAGATTAGGATGAAACTTGCTACAGGTGCAAAAAAATAAAAACAGTAAGTGCAATGACCAAAGAACAGAACGGATGGGACAGGGCATGTTCTAAGAACACTTCAGTTCAGTTCAGCTCACTTCAGTTCAGTTCAGTCGCTCAGTCGTGTCCGACTCTTTGCGACCCCATGAATCGCAGCACACCAGGCCTCCCTGTCCATCACCAACTCCCGGAGTTCATTCAGACTCACGTCCATCGAGTCAGTGATGCCATCCAGTTATCTCATCCTCTGTTGTCCCCTTCTCCTCCTGCCCCCAATCCCTCCCAGCATCAGAGTCTTTTCCAATGAGTCAATTCTTCGCATCAGGTGGCCAAAGTACTGAAGTTTCAGCTTTAGCATCACTCCTTCCAAAGAAATCCCAGGGCTGATCTCCTTCAGAATGGACTGGTTGGATCTCCTTGCAGTCCAAGGGACTCTCAAGAGTCTTCTCCAACACCACAGTTCAAAAGCATCAATTCTTTGGTGCTCAGCCTTTTTCACAGTCCAACTCTCACATCCATACATGACCACAGGAAAAACCATAGCCTTGACTAGACGGACCTTAGTAGGCAAAGTAATGTCTCTGCTTTTGAATATGCCGTCTAGGCTGGTCATAACGTTTCTTCCAATGAGTAAGCGTCTTTTCATTTCATGGTTGCAATCACCATCTGCAGTGATTTTGGAGCCCAGAAAAATAGTCTGACACTGTTTCCACTGTTTCCCCATCTATTTCCCATGAAGTGATGGGACCGGATGCCATGATCTTCGTTTTCTGAATGTTGAGCTTTAAGACAACTTTTCACTCTCTTTCATTTTCATCAAGAGGCTTTTTAGTTCCTTTTCACTTTCTGCCATAAGGGTGGTATCATCTGCATATCTGAGGTTATTGATATTTCTCCTGGCAATCCTGATTCCAACTTGTGTTTCTTCCAGTCCAGCATTTCTCATGATGTACTCTGCATATAAGTTAAATAAGCAGGGGGACAATATACAGCCTTGATGTACTCCTTTTCCTATTTGGAACCAGTCTGTTGTTCCATGCCCAGTTCTAACTGTTGCTTCCCGGCCTGCATACAGATTTCTCAAGAGGCAGGTCAGGTGGTCTGGTATTCCCATCTCTTTCAGAATTTTCCACAGTTTATTGTGATCCACACAGTCAAAGGCTTTGGCATAGTCAATAAAGCAGAAATAGATGTTTTTCTGGAACTCTCTTGCTTTTTTGATAATCCAGCAGATGTTGGCAATTTGATCTCTGGTTCCTCTGCCTTTTCTAAAACCAGCTTGAACATCAGGAAGTTCACGGTTCACGTATTGCTGAAGCCTGGCTTGGAGAATTTTGAGCATTACTTTACTAGCATGTGAGATGAGTGCAATTGTGCGGTAGTTGGAACATTCTTTGGCATTGCCTTTCTTGGGATTGGAATAAAAATTGACCTTTTCCAGTCCTGTGGCCACTGCCTAGTTTTCCAAATTTGCTGGCATATTGAGTGCAGCACTTTCACAGCATCATCTTTCAGGATTTGGAACAGCTCCACTGGAATTCCATCACCTCCACTAGCTTTGTTCATAGTGATGCTTTCTAAGGCCCACTTGACTTCACATTCCAGGATGTCTGGCTCTCAGTGAGTGATCACACCATCATGATTATCTGGGTCATGAAGATCTTTCTTTGTACAGGTCTTCTGTGTATTCTTGCCACCTCTTCTTAATATCTTCTGCTTCTGTTAGGTCCAGACCATTTCTGTCCTTTATCGAGCCCATCTTTGCATGAAATGTTCCCTTGGTATATCTGATTTTTTTTGAAGAGATCTCTAGTCTCTCCCATTCTGTTCTTTTCCTCTATTTCTTTGCATTGATCTCTGAAGAAGGCTTTCTTATCTCTTCTTGCTATTCTTTGGAACTCTGCATTCAGATGCTTATATCTTTCCTTTTCTCCTTGCTTTTCGCTTCTCTTCTTCCCACAGCTATTGTAAGGCCTCCTCAGATAGCCATTTTGCTTTTTTGCATTACTTAATATGACTGAAACTGGGTATGCCAAAAGGAGAACAAAGACCAAAAAGGCTGGGAAGGAAGCGAAGGAGAACAGAAAGGCAATCTGAAGCTAGAGACTTCATCCCCAATACAGATGCACCCCAATTAAATCACATACCCACACCCATAGGCACATACCTAAGAGAATGAGCCGGGCCCTTTTTCAGTCTAGCTCACTCGCCCTCTTTCTCTCTCTCCTCATTTTATATATCTATGGATACCCATAATACAGGACTATACCAGGAGTAATCATCCTATTCACCTAAGTAGCCCAAACAAATAAATCAATCATGCATTCCTAAAGGTAAATAGATGCTTATAACTGATTTGTGAATACCATATTAAATTCTGGTAAGAAGAAGAGGTTCAGGGAAAAGAATCAACAAAAATCCAGCCCCTTCTATGCATCAAGCACTGTTTCAGACACTCAACGGGTATGTTAAATCTTTTCATTCTCATAGCAGCTATATGAACAAGCTATTAAATTTCTCCATTTCACAGAAAAAGATACTGGGCTTACTATCAGAGATGTTAAGTAACTTCCCCAAGGTGACCCAGTTAATAGTAAGACTTAGATTTGAACCTAGATCTCTCTGGCTACACCATGAATTCCAGCAATGACTATTCACTCAGTTTTAAGCACTTTGCCTGACAGATTTCACTGAATTTGATCCTATTTCCCTTTGACATTTAAAAAATTTTTTTATTTATTTATTCTTCGTTGCTGTCCAGGCTTTCCCTGGTTGCGGCAAGCAGGCTTCTCATTGCGGAGGCTTCTCTTCTTGTGGAGCATAGGCTCTAGGGTGCTCGGGCTTCGGCAGCTGCAGGCTGTAGCTGCAGGCTGTAGCTCACAGGCTCTATAGCACAGGTTTAGTAGTTGTGGTGTACAGACTTAGTTGCTATGAGGCATGTGAGGTCTTCCTGGACCAGGGATCAAACCTGCGCCTCCTGCACGGGCAGGCAGATTCTCTACCCCTGAGCCACCAGGGAAGACCCTCCTTTTGACACCTGACATTGGACCTTTCTTATGACCAAGGGCATAGCAACTAAGAGCCAAGAGATTGGCAGACCCAGTGGAGAAAGGCTGACGCTAAATTCATTTGCTATAAATAAAAGACGCCATGAAGAAGATCTGTATGAGCTACTCTACTAGGGACTTCTTTAAGAATAAGTGTTTTACTATGAAAAGAGAAGTTTAGACTCTTGAGCATCCTGCAAATAGAAAACTAATTTGCCTTATCAATTTTTGTCCACTGTGCTTGATCCTTGGGATAATCTGTGAGCCACTGTATCAGTCTCACTTATATTGTAGTCTTTTATCATATGGATGCAAGATATATTTCTTGCTGTCAAAACTAATCAAAGCATCTAAGAAAACCAAAGCAACCTTATTTACTTCCTCAGAGATCAGAGCAAATGTCCTACTGGTATTTTTTTTTTAATATTAAGTTGAATTTTTTTGGCTGCACATCAAGGCACTTAAATTAAGAACAATATATCTTCATTTCAAATGTCGGGTGATATCCCTTAAATGTTTGCTTTAAAAAAAATGAATTCAAGTTTAAAGCTGGCAATAATTGGCACTGTATTATTAACAATTTAAATCAAATTTTAATGCTTTTGACATCACAAAGACATGGATCTCACGTTATAATAACCTTTTGCAAATGAATAGTAAACTAAACATAAGCTTCCAAGACAGTTAATCCTGAAAGGTACAACACAGACAAGAGTAGTTAAATATAGCAATTATTGATATATGCTCTCATTCCAATACAGGAGAGGGATAGAGGTTGTTTAATTTTAATAATGTCCCCAGAGGTTGACTTTGCTCGTAACATTTATAAAATATTGAAAGACAAGAAATAGTACAGATGTGAATTCAACCTTTTTTTTTTTTTTTGTCAAGTTGCCCTTGAAAGCAACTGCCATAAATCTTGGATGAAGCCAAATAAGGCTGATGATTTTGATCTTCAATTCATTCTTTTCTATCCTTCAAAAGGTAAATGATCCTGATGGAATTAGAGCTGAGCAGAATGGCTTTCTTCTGTGATATGCATAGCCAATGATGCGCGCTGCCATCATTAGCAATGTGGAGCCAGTTGCCTCGTGTGGCTGTGCCTGTGCACTCGGGCTTGAAGGCGCTTTTGAGAGAGACACTTAAACATCAAGCTCAGAAGCTTTCTGTTTCTCCTCCACTTCCCCCTTCCTCTGACTTCTCCCTTCTGTGTCGTCTCAGCAGAAAGCCAAAGTGTGAGCTGAATGTTTGAGAATCAAGCACAGAACTCGGCCACCCATTCCTGGGTTGGTATTTGAAAAAGTCTCAGCTGAGGATGTTTTGAGGTTTTTTTTTTAGTCTGAATCTGAAAAACGCACGACCAAAGTTGTAGGAGAAATTGGATTTAAGGCAGTTCACAGCTTCCCTTATGGAAAATACCAGGGTCTCTCCCACTGAAACATGTAAATCAGATGAATCCTTTTCCATCCCTATGGTAAAACAATGTGATTTTCCTAAGTCCCACTCAGCTATACAGAAGACAGCATAGCCTATCATTAGGGATGACAAAAAATGTATTTGTGTGGGTTTGCAACTCTGCTTCAGACCACAAGGCAAACCCAGTTAAAACAACCACAGAGAGAATCATCTATCTTCATAAATTCACTTGCAAAGAGAGATTCATCATGTTTACTGTCTTTAAGAAAGGAGCAAGTCTTATAATAAAATGCTCTCTGGTCCAGATTCTTTGTATTTATAGGATCCTTTTCCTTCTGCCTTTCACAGAGCATGGCACATTCTAACTGCAGGCTGTACCCTCATTAACATAACATAATAAATAAGTTATGTGTCTTGAAATGAAGAAAGTGCTTGGAGAGGAGGAGGAAAGGGCGACCCGTCCCTGGTAAGTGATTTCCTAGAAAAGCTTCCAGCATGAGAAATTGCAGAGCTGAGCATTTTGAACCAAAATGCAAAAAAAAAAAAAAAAAGACAAAGGGCCTTTGTTAGGATAGACCCCACCCTTTCCTCCTTCCACACTCTCAAATCATAGAGAATTGTGGAAATTTGTTCATTCACTCAACAAACACTGAGCACTACTATGCGCCAGGCGTTACTAACAGAAGAATATAAAAATAGTGAAATGGCTCAGAAACAATGTTGTTTGTTTGTTATACTTTGGAACATTGTCACTATTGTCTGCGGCACCCTCAGTTCAGTTCAGTTCAGTTCAGTCGCTCAGTCGTGTCCGACTCTGCGACCCCATGAATCGCAGCATGCCAGGAATCCCTGTCCATCACCAACTCCAGGAGTTCACTCATGTTCATGTTCATCAAGTCAGTGATGCCATCCAGCCATCTCATCCTTTGTCGTCCCCTTCTCCTCCTGCCCCCAGTCCCTCCCAGCATCAAAGTCTTTTCCAATGAGTCAACTCTTCGCATGAGGTGGCCAAAATACTGGAGCTTCAGCTTTAGCATCATGCCCTGGCATAACAGGAAACTGATCACTTTTCTAAGAGAAACCTGCCAGAACTGGCTTTTAGGCTCATTGGTGCTGTTTTTCTCCCTCCTTTCCCGGGTCATAGAAAAGTGAGAGCCAATGCAATAAGCCCAGCTAGAAGCCACAGAAGTTCAAGGGCTGGAAGAATATCTCTGAGCCACGGTGGTCTTTGAGCACTTTTACGGCCTGTTTGTCAGAAGATTTCTGGGGTGTCTGTTAGCTTTGTCCTTTAAATCATGTAATCCCTCCTGCTCATGGGCTAGGAAATTTATATCACACTCATTTTATTACCTAGCTTTAAATGATTTTCTAGGAGGAATATTTTTGAACCCAGTTTCTTTTATTTCTTTTTGGTGTCACAGATTTCAAATGGGAAAAAGACTAAATTCTAGAAATTAGTGGGACAGAGTAAGCCCTCTGAAGTCCAACTGCCTGGATTTTGAATTCTGTCTCTATCTTTTATTAGCTCTGAGACCTTGGGGAAGTTATTTAACCTATGATAGCTCACTTTTTTAACCTGTAAATTGCAGTTCCAATCCCTACCTCACAGACTTATGATGAGGATTCAAGAAGCTAAAACATTTGGAAGAATGCCTAGCAAGTATAGCTCACAATAAACAAAAACTGTCATTACAGACTGTTAAATTTAAATTTGGGATCTTCCCAGGTGGTGCGAGTGGTAAAGAACCTGCCTCCCAATGCAGGAGACATAAGAAACTCAGGTTCAGTCCCTGGGTTGGGAAGATCCCCTGGCAGAGGGCATGGCAACTCGGTGGCCTACGGCCCATAGGATCGCCAAGAGTGGACGTGACGGGAGCAGCTTAAGACAGCACAGCACAAATTTAAATTTAGTTCCCAATAGGAAAAAAAAGCTGGACTATTTGAAACCATTGAGGAAAAAAAATAAAGGAATACTAGGAGCAAGGAACACATTAAGAACAAATGTGGCAAATAAATTTCATTTCACTGTATGATAGGGCTAGAAACTGGAGGATCTGAAGAGCCTATGAATAACGGTACCTAGAGCTCCCTAAGTGGTTTGCTGTGGTCTCTGACAACTAGGGTAACCATAATACTTTTCAGCCAAACTAGAATACTTCTGAGAACAAAAGGAGGTACTGCTTAATTAGGGCTAAACAACAAGCATAAAGCAGGTAAACCAGTCACTCCTGGAAGACAAACCAGCTCAGATGGTCATCCTATCTATAATACCCTTTAGATGACAAGGCAATGAGCTTGGGTGGTTAGACTGGCTCATGTCTAGTTAAACAATCATACCCCAAAGGAGAGGCTCTGCAGAATTCCCTAGGGCTCTGCCCGCCCCGCTGTCTCTTCACCACTTTTATCAATGGCCTGGATAAAGATACAGACAGCATATTAATCAAGTTTACAGATAGCATGGACTGGGACAGAATAGCTAATATAAGAGATGTCAGAACTCAGGTCCAAAATGATCTTTAAGCTGGAACATTAAAGCAAAGGCAAATCGATAAAATTGTAAAGAAATGAATGCCAAGTCCTACTTTTAGATTCAAAACAATCAATTGCACAAATGGGATGCAAAAAAGGTTTGCAACCCTCTGTATGAATGTTTAAAAATGTGTGCAGGTTTTGATTGACCACAAGCTTAATATGACCATTTAAAAAGCTGCCAGGTTAGAGTATATTTGCCGTGCCTTTTCCCAGAGAGTTGTAATAGATCTAATAGACTAAAAAAATAAATAAATAAGCAAAACTTATAGTCATAATATAAGGCGACTGGTGAAGGGATTCTTGCATTGAGGAGGTGGGACCAGATGACCCCCTTGGTCTCTTCCTATATTAAACTGCTCTGAATTTTAGGACTAGGAGCTTCCCAAAAGGCAGAGCCTAGCTTATGTAAGTACTTAATTGTTTGAACAATAACTGGTTGGATTTTAAAAAGCAAATAATGAAGGGCTGAACATAAATCTATAGTCTCCCATCTTCCCTAAAGGATATTTTTGCCATCACCATTAGAAAAAGTCTTCTTCATAAAACAAAAAATGTTAGAGGGGACTTTAGCCGACTTCTGCTTAAAATGTCCCCTGAACCTGATATAATTCAATCCAAGTGTTCTTCTCAATGGAATCAAAAGTTCAATTCTCTCACAAATTACAAACGAATGTAACTATTTCCCCTCTACAGAGAATCTCTTTTACCAAGTGAACCAACACTTGGTATTAGGAAAGCTAATGTTTCGGTTGTATTGCTTTTTAGAATTTAAAGCACTGATGACCAAACATACACACTTCCCTTGGAATATCGAGACAGGGTCACACAGACACTTCCCCAGTGAGTTAGTTATTGTAGTTGTAAAAACCAAACCCTCTGCAGCCTACAGTAACACTGATTTAAGGCCCCATTCTCTGAGCGCACAATATAAATCCTTCCAGCCAAATGTCCACTGATCTGGAACTAGAATCCACAAGACAATCATCCTCAAAGAATCTTATAGTGAAACTAATGTAATGCAATAAATTTAAAAGACCAGCTTGCTTTTCCCTTCTTCTGCCACAGTGGGAAAAAAACAACTGCAAAAAGACATGAAGCGATAATACTGCAAAATGGAACCAGATCAGTAATATGTGCATCTTTAAAGTTCCATAATTTGGATATTGAATTTCATGTTTTTTCTTCCCCAGCTGTTTTTCAAGAGTGTTGTAAAACTGCACAAGTGGCTAAGACCCCCATATCCATGCTCCTATTGCGTACGGTACAATATTGATATCAAATAATATCGAATACCCATCAGAATGCAATTTCTTGGGTTTAGCTACCATTCAGCACTGTTAAACTCTGCAAATGCCTTACTGACAAATGACTGATCTGAATTCGGTTGCTTAATTTTAACTGAGCATCAGCGCAGTCCTTTTTCTGCCTCATCTTTATTTCCTTTCTTTCTTTCTCTTCCTTTTCTTTTACTTTTTAAAATTCTGGCCAAAAATAAAGAGAAGTGCTTTAATCCTTTACTTACCTTTAGGTAAAATGTTCAGTTATCTCAGGCAAACAATAAGTCATAAAGTAGACACAGTGATTCAGGCAGTAATCCATGGGCACACAGATCATCCTGCAAGGGTACATTAATCATCGCGCTTAAAGACAGGGCAAGTGGCATGACATCTTTTCAATTGTGTCTGTTGCAACTCAGCGACATTCAAGTATTTTTAATCTGGACCATTTGCACAAACAGTATTTTAATCTAGAAACATTTCAAACCACACCCTGCACAAAATAAAAGCAGCACCAGAAAAGAACTATTCCTGCATACAAAAATTTTTGATAGTTAAGAAATCGATAGGAATCATTTCCAAAATAATTCAACCCTGAAAATAAAAATGCTCCATGACAAAACCCAAGGTCAGCTACCCTCAAGCAGTAGGACCTTGACCAAGTTACTTAACCTTTCCAGCTCTCAATCTACTCATCCATTAAATATGAACAACTGGGTCAACCCCATGACACGCTAGTAAGGAGTACTAGTTACACATGCAAAGTCCCCAGTAACATGCATCATGTATACTAGACATTCAAAATTCATCCCAGTTATTGCAGTTTTTATCTTAGACACTTCTTTTGATATGCTTACAGGGGGTTCTGATTCAGCAACAGAGACTATAAACAAGGATAGCTGAGGACACCAGAAGCTCCTTCATATATGCGGAGGGTGACTCCAGGTAACAGCCTCTACCCCCTCTCACTAAAGTACCCTTGTCTTTGCACAGTGGAATCTAAGACTGAATGCCAGCACCTGGTACTTGCTACGAAGTCTTCTAGTAAATAAAACGTTACTTCTCCCCCACAGAAAATTTGGGAGCCCCTGATTCACTCTATGCCAAACAGGTTGTTGGTTGCAAACATAAACATATTGGGAATCATGTAGCTCCAGGATATCAATAGATGACTAACCCCTTTGTATGGAGGGATCCTGTAACTGTGTAGACACAGCCTATTGTAAACATTCTAGTAAAGATAATGAGGTTCCTTTAAATAGTTCTTTTTATGTGGCAAAATACTTCATTGCTTCCATTGTCTCCTTAAATTATAGCACTGTAGTTTTTAAAGCTAGTGAGTTCATAAGTGACAGAGTTTTACTACCATTCTGGCTAGAATCCCAGGTTTGGGGACAATCCCCAATTCTTTGGTATAATCAGAAGGCTTTTGTGGCTCCTAATTATATGAAACCATATTTGTATCTTCTAAATCTGACTTGGAACAAGCCTAGGTGATACAAGGCTGAAAACTGGCCAGTCATTTATTTGTGGAAGCACAAGTTGCATCATTTAAAAAAATTATTTTTATTGAAGGATAGTTGATGTACAATTTTATACCAATCTCTGTTGTATAGCAAAGTGACTCAGTCACGCATATACATACATTCTTCTTATATTCTTTTCCATTATGGCTTATCCTAAGAGACTGGTTATAACTCCATGTGCTATATAGTAGGAATTTGTTGTTTATCCATTCTAAATGCAACAGTTTGCATCTACCAACCCCAAATTCCTAGTCCACCCCTCTCCCTCCCCCTCACACTGCTCGGCAACCACAAGTCTGAGTTCTACGTCTGAGTGTCATTTCTGTTTTGTAGATAGGTTTATTTGCCATACTTTAGATTCCACATACAGGTGGTTATCATATGGTCTTTGTCTTTCTCTTTCTGATTTATTTCACTTAATATGATAATTTCTAGTTTCACCCATGTTGTTGCAAATGGCATCATTTCATTCATTTTTATGGCTGAGTAGTATTTCATTGTATATATGTACCATATCTTCTTTATCCATTCATCTATTGATGGACATGTTTTGGCTGTTGTGAATAATACTGCTGTGAACATAGGTGTTGTATGTATCTTTCTGAATTATAGTTTTGTCCAGGTAGATACCCAGGGGTGGAATTGATGGATCATATGGTAATTCTATTTTTACTTTTCTGAGGAACCTCCATTCTGTTTTCCACAGTGGCTGCACCAACTTACATTCCCACCAACAGTGTAGGAGGGTTCTCTTTTTCTCCACACCCTCCCCAGCATTTGTTATTTATAGAATTTTTGATGATGGCCATTCTGACTGGTATTAGGTGATACCTACTTATAGTTTTGACTTGCATTTCTCTAATAATTAGTGTTGTCGAGCATCTTTTCACGTGCCACTGATCATATGTATGCCTTCTTTCTTAATAGAAATATCTATTAAGGTCTTCTGCCCATTTTTAATTGGGTTGTTTTTTGTTGTTGAGTGGCATGAGCTGCTTGTATATTTTGAAGATTAAGCTCTTCTCAGTTGCATCATTTGCAAATATTTTCTCCCGTTCTATAGGTGGTTTTTTTGGTTTGTTTTCTTTTGTTGTTGTTTTTTGTTTGCTTTTTACAGTTTCCTTTGCTGTGTAAGCCATCTCATTTTTAAGTCTCAAAGCCTAGAAGAGGTGGAAAGCACAGCCATACCCTGACTTGGGAGGACTCTGGGGCGACAAGCACTTAGTCACTGACTAAGAGAAGACTTTGCAGATACTGAGAATAGTCACTACTGGGAGAAGTGAGAACTGCTGGGTAGGACTAAAGAGAGCAAAGCTTGCTGTTTGGGGATGGGTGGATTCTAAAAAGAGTATCCAATAGAAAGGTGAAATGAAATACTGTTACAACATGGTTAGCACAATGCTTAACAAAGAGTAACTACTCAATAAACAAGAGTGATGATGATAGTGATAGTCATACTCTGCCTAACAGACTCTCATGCTCCAAAGGCTTCCATGTATAAAAACTACTTTTGATTTATTTCTGTGTGTCCAATATCTACTTCAGTGGCTAGGAGACAGAAAAGGCTCAATTATCATTTGAGTTGAACTGACCAGAAATGAACACAGAATTGCCACTGATAAGGAATTAAGAAAAGGGAAAGGCCAGAAGAAGAAAAAGCAAAGAGCTCATGGTTGAAATCTAGGTGTATAAAAACAAAGTGGAAAAGGTAAACATCAGGCCACAGTCGAGGAATCTTCTAGGAAAACACTGCCCACCAGGTAACTAAACATTCCCTCTGCTGAGCTCCACAGACCACATTCACCCAAAATCAACATGAAATAAATGATTGTTTCAAAACATGGACCTCTTCGCATTTCAAAATCTAAAATAAATTTTCACAAGTAGGATGAGTCTTAGTATTATAGCTAAACAGAAATTTTTTAAAGGGAAGGCAGGTAGGCATTCAAGAATGTACAACAGAGTCTGTTTCCCTGAGGCTGGCAATTGTAACTGACAAGCAAGGGAAGAAAGGGTGCCCTGCCCTAATCAATTCTGAATAACACTTCCCATTATTAACAAAAATGACAATCACTTATATGTCTCTAGGGTTGACTATGTCCCAAGCTATATCTCAGCAACCCAATGAGGCAGATGTTATATTACCATCTTAACTTACACTTACTCCTTGGAAGGAAAGTTATGGCCAATCTAGACAGCATATTAAAAACCAGAGACATTACTTTGCCAACAAAGGTCCATCTAATCAAGGCTATGGTTTTTCCAGTAGTCATGTATGGATGTGAGACTTGGACTATAAGGAAAGCTGAGTGCCAAAGAATTGATGCTTTTGAACTGTGGTGTTGGAAGACTCTTGAGAGTCCCTTGGAATACAAGGAAATCCAACCAGTCCACCCTAAAGGAGATCAGTCCTGGGTGTTCATTGGAAGGACTGATGTTGAAGCTGAAACTCCAATACTTTGGCCACCTGATGCTAAGACCTGACTCATTTGAAAAGACCCTGATGCTAGGAAAGATTAAGGGCAGAAGGAGAAAGGGACAACAGAGGATGAGATGGTTGGATGGCATCACTGACTCAATGGACAGGAATTTAGGTAAACTCTGGGAGTTGGGGATGGACAGGGAGGCCCGGCGTGCTGCGGTTCATGGGGTTGCAAAGAGTCGGACACGACTGAGCAACTGAACTGAACTGAGTGAGGAAACTGAAGCTTAGGTTAAGTAATTTCTCACAGAATTAGGGAGAAGAGTCATGTTTTGACTCAAGTTTGCCTAACTTGAGAGTGAATCTTAGTCATTTCCACAAACTAGCCAACTGTGATTATTCTGTAACACAATGTACTCAGAGATTCTACTGTACCCTAATTTTTCCACTGTTCCATAGGCATTGCATTTGACCATAGGTTTTTAACTTGAGACTAGGAAAATCCCATGGATAGAGGAGCCTGGTAGGCTGTAGTCCATGGGGTCGGTAAGAGTCGGACACGACTGAGCGACTTCACTTTTCCTTTTCACTTTCATGCATTGGAGAAGGCAATGGCAACCCACTCCAGTGTTCTTGCCTGGAGAATCCCAGGGACGGGGGAGTCTGGTGGGCTGCTGTCTATGGTGTCGCACAGAGTCAGACATGACTGAAGCGACTTAGCAGCAGCAGCAGCAGCAGGGACTCCAGAAAGCAATTGTTTCAGAGAATATGAGAATTCTCTAAAATCAAAAATGAGATGGCATGAATGTTTTGTTAAGTGCATACTTCTGGGGAGAGGAAGGTTTACTGTGACAGCAGTTCTCAAGAGGGCTTATGGCCCAAAAACATGTTAAGAATGACTGCATTAAACTATGCATTCAATACAGGAGGCTCAGTCTCTATTATTCTGTTATGATAATGTCTCTCTGGAAATTAGTAAGGTTACATAAACACTAAGCAGGTATGGATGATGAATATGACTAAATTTAAGTCTATTACCATTGTCCTAGTAATTTTGAATTTAAAAGGACAGATGAACATGAGAAAAAGAAAGAACAAAGTGGTAAATGTTTTTCAAAGAAAAAGATACTATTCAAGATAAACCAGCTTTGTTAACTATTCTTAAAATATTGTGAATATTCTAGAGGAGAGAACAGTCTCACTTGTCCATTTCAACGCATTTTCCCATGCATGCAAAGAACCGTTTGCGTGCGTGCGTGCGTGCTCATTCACTCAATCATATCTGACTCTTTGCAACCCTTTGGACTGTAGAACACCAGGCTCCTGTATCCATGGGATTTTTCAGACAAGAATACTGGAGTGGGTTGCCATTTCCTACTCCACGGGATTTTCCCAATCCAGCAATCAAACCCACGTCTCTTCCATCTCCTACATTGCAGAAGGATTCTTTACATGCTGAGCCATCAGGGGAGCCCAGAGAAGTGATTAACTACCAAGCAAATACAAAGACAGGAAGTGCTCTGGTGCTGCACCAATAGAATCCCAGTTCTCAGCACAGAACCTAAAAGGATCCAGCTCACAATAGCTGGTAGACAGAGCAACAGACCCATCCCAGAGATCTGCCCAGGGTTTCTACTGATGCTATGGAGTGTGGGCAGTGGACAACTGTGGTCAGTAAGGGCAACAATCCTTTTTAACACCTGCTTTCTCCCTGGTGAGATTCAACTGCCCCACCCAACTGCCCATCTCTCTCTCTCCAAAAGTTAGCAGGTATAGGTCACTGGAGACATTTTTTTCTTCCTGGACTTTTTGTCATGTAGATGTAATATTTTTCACTGATACTTCCTTGCTGGTCCTTTTCAACTTTCAATTTTCCTTTGGTAAAAGCATTTCTGCACACACAAACACACACACACAACTAGCAATCACACAAATATAGACACAGACCCAAACACATGTGTACCACAGCACAGCCTGTATACCATGTTAGTGACTAGGGAATAAATTCTGTGGCTTAAACTGCTTGTCTAATTCAGCTTCTCAATGGTACCCTGTCTCTCACTTGCTTTAACACATTTGCCTCTGAAGAAAAATTATTTTCCTTTAAGGAAATCAAGAGTTTTCTCCAGAGGCATGTAGTCAACTGTCTTTTCTTTTTTCCTTTAAGAAAAAAAAAAAAAAGCTAGGCATAAGCATTTTAGTTATTATTTTATTTGGGATCAAGAGTTGTTGGGTTTTCTTCCCCATTGAAAAAATAAGATAAAGTGATTTGGCCTTTCCAATCTTATACCAACCTTGAGGTCCTGAGTTCAACCTCTCTCCAAAAAGAAAAATGTCAGGGCTGAAATACATCCAATTTCACCTAATATTCTGTGCCTCTGTCTTCAAGAAGATGGACTGAGATGGCTCACCACACCGAATGGGCACAACTTACTTGAGAAAATAAAAACTGCAAGCCTGCGGGTTAAGAAACTGTACCATTCTGCGGCAGGTTCTAGACCCTCTGCACAATTATTTTACAGCTTACCCAGGCCCGTTGTGTAATTACACAGAGCACTCTCTCTGTTGGCAAGATCCATTGATCCTTTTCCGGCACCCAGTAAATAAGGACAGTGAGTAAGCAGTGTTTTCTGCTCCCGGAACAGTAAAGGACTAATTAGTTGCATCTGCAGATTAATGACTTTCAACTAGAAAGGGTGAATGCAAAAGGATAAGCCACAGCCACAGTGACAGAAGGCAAATAAAAGTATTTCTAAGGGCAGAAGGAGGGCGTAGGGGCCAGGAAGGGCCATCGATTGCTTCTGGCCTCTGCACTGTGGACACATTCCAATGAGGGCGGGTATTCCGCCTGCCTAAGAGGTTTCCGCAAAGGCAAGACATGAAAGGCATCCATTGATGGGTACAAGGACAGCCATGAGGGGAAGCAGAGAAAAGAATTCTCTGCAGAAAGAGCAATGGGGATCAAGGAACCTCCCTCTCCTCTCACCCCAGCCAGCCTTTGCCGTCTCTTTGTCAGAGCAGCTTTCACTTTCAACTTGCTCTCCTGCCCTGTCTCTCACCCTCATCTATATAAAGGTTGACTTGATAGCTTGCGAGGAAACTTCCTAGCAAGTATTTAAAAATAACGTTTAAATTCTGTTTATTCCCATTTCCTGAAATAGCATTATGCCTCTGAGTTTGTCTCATTGTTTTTAATCCTATCTCCCACATAAGTGCAAAGGTACTATTTTATTCCTAGACATGTTAGGTTAGTCAAAGCAGAGGTCTTTACTTCACTCATAAAGTAAAAAGACAGTGTGAAGCTGGGGATAGAGAGCAGGATAGAGATCACTGGTTCCCAGACTTTGGGATTTCATTAACTAGAAATATTTTAAATAAAAGTGGGGAGATGCTGTAGGATTTGAGATTTTCTATAACCCCAAGTAATCCACTGAAAACAATTTGCATTAACCATAATACCTATTATATAAAAGAAAAGGTGTTTTAAAACTAAATAAGAAAAGACAATCTCAGAAAATGAGAAAGATTTTTATTTTAAATGCATTTAGTTTGATGAAAAATATACTACCATCTCATGATACTTCTCATTTCTCCAACAAGGATAAGCTTTCTGACCAGAGGCTAGTCTACTGGTGTTGAGCTCTCGTTAAACTATGAGCCAGGATTACCAGTCTGGAAATGTAAATATCACTTCTCTGGGCCAGCCTTTCCTGATCCAAACCCCATCTCCATGCCTGGGGTTACGATCCTTGTAAATTTTCACTGTAATGTACTTTTCTTGCATTTGTACCCTTAAAAATTGCCATAAACATATTTTTATTTGCTGTTATTCCCTCTTTGTTGGTCCATACTCTGCCCCCAGGGCCTACTTTTCTTACCTATAATATGCAATAGTAGATTTTTTTAAATAAACTAGGTAAGATCAGGTGACCTTTGGTAAATAATTTAATCGAGTTGTTTTTTCCTCCTCAAGGTGGTTTTGGGGATCAAATCAGATAACATATGTTAAAGAGCTATGCCAGCTATAAAATTCTATGTAGCTGCCATTTACCAAAAAGAACAATGGATGAACAAAAGTCTTCTCTTTCTTCAAATTATATTTCTCCACCTAAACAAATCTGTTAATTGCCTTTCACATAAGTCACGTCAGCCCCAAATTCTAGTCCACAGGAATGATTCCATCAGGATGATTATACATAAAATAAGCTCCACTCAGCAAAGACTATACTCCTTGCCACTTAACGAACATTCCTGAGCATTTGCAATTTGCTAAGCTCTTTTATGGGGTTTCCTTGATGGCTCAGCAGTAAAGAATTCGCCTCTAGTGCAGGAGACTCAGGAGGCACAGGTTCGATCCCTGGGTTGGGAAGATCCCCTGGAGGAAGGCATGGCAACCCACTCCAGCATTCTTGCCTGGAGAACCCCAAGGACAGAGGAGCCTGATGGGCTACAGTCCATGGGGGTGCAAAGAGTCAGACACGACTGAAGCGACTGAGCACACGGGCACTTTTACACAATATCACTCACCTTAAATTATTCCAAAGAAGATAACTCAGCTACATATCTTTTTAACTGGGGGGAAATTGCTTTACAGTGTTGTGTTGGTTTCTGTCATACAACAGCACAAAACAGTAATAATTATACATATATCATCTCCCTCTCGAGCCTCTCTCCTCTTCCTCCATCCCACCCTTCTAGGTCATCACAGAGTACCAGGCTGGGTACTGGTGCCACAGCCAGTGGTACTGGTACACAGGCTCCCTGTGTCATATAAATTTTCATTAAAAGAGAAAAGATTCATTCTTCAATCTACACTTGATTGTCTTTCTGCTGTAGATACCTTGATCCTTCTCATCAAATCATTTCTCCTTGTTTTATAACATTCCTCCCAGCATTGGCATTCTTCATAAAGACCTATTTTTTCCTAAACTGATGCTGTATATGAAAATTAAAAACTTGAAGCTCTTCAAGTTCAATTCAACAACTGTTGACTGCTATAAAAGAAAAACTGCACTGTATTAGTTAAACAGGTAAATAAAGACTTTATTCAAAACTGTTACAATAGGAGAAAGACATTAAACTCAACTCCTTTAAAAACAAGGCGGGAGGGATTTTTAAAGCTGGGCTGAGTTAATGGAAGGACGCTGGAAAACTTAAGCTTGGAAGAGTGGTCAATGGGACAGGCCATTTGTGCTTAATTGTCCTCAGAAGTGTTAGATTCCTACCCCCACCACACCACTCAGACGCTGGGAGATAAGGGCTCTAACTTTCTTGATGATTACTTCAAAGGGATGGTTCCCAGTTCCTTAAGAAAGACATTCTAAAGATAATGATATTTTCTTTTCTTCCCCAAATACAATTATAAGCCATGTATCTGTTTGGCAGTGATATAGCATTACTCCAGGGTCTTTTCCATCCTACCCAAATCCCTCTGCCCCTATTACTAATCTTCATCCTTTTGAAATGTTTGCCCACCAATATTCCATCAAATTTATGAGCAGCCTACTGTTTTAAGTGTCAGCTTTCTTTGGTGTTTTTTTTTTTTCCTGTCACTTGCAAATCCAGTTCGTCCAGGTCTCAGAATTACTTGAGTCCTGTCTCTCACCACAGCACTCTTTGTCGCACTTTAAATGCCCCTCATCTCCCTTTTATTACATTTAATCACATGGTAAATTTAAAAGATGAGTCCAGATAAAGAAGGCTCATTAACTTTAATGGGTCACTTTTTATATTTGGGTGAAAGGCCTTAAACCCTTGTAAATTAGGCTGGGATTTATAAACCATGACAAACGTGATGACAAATACTGATTTCCTAGTAAATTCCTTCAACACACTACATCGCCATGCATGATGAATTGGTAGTGTTCCTTTCTGTTATTATTTACACAAATGACTCTGACACTGTCTCGATACATGGGCAATATACTTAAACCCATGACAGATCTCACAGATGAAGATAGAGCCATATATTTCCTTTATTTGACTTCTACTAAAATCAAAAGGACAAAAGCACAGCAAAACCTGACTATAATACATATATGCACGCAGGCACAGAGAATTAAAAACATACTTTCTACCCTGTTTAAAAAAATAAAAGCAGATCAATTTGAGACAAATTCCGAGTTTCCCACATAACTGCTCAAATTACCGACACTGTGTGGTTCTATTTCCCAAATTATACCCCTGTGGTAAGATTCCTCTTCAAGAAAACTATAGAGATCAATCAGCTACAGCCATCACCCCTTAATCCCGCTGTTAGACTTTAAGAATTTTCTGCCACCAGTGAGTTATTGCTTGACAAGTGTTTAAATATTATACATTATGAAATTTAAATAAGAAATTATTTACACAGGAATATAAAAAAAAGCATATTACCAATTATATAGTTCCCTGAACACTTAATCATGCAGCCAAGTGGAAAACCCTTCAGAAAATCTGTCCTCTACCATTTCCCCATAATGAAGGAGCCTCAAAAAATACTCATTGAATCTCTGCAGCCACATTTCAAGCACCTAATCTCACCCTGCAGTGCACTCTGCCACTTTTTGTCATCCAAACAAAACGCAAGTAAATGATGGAGAAGCTGAGCTTAAACCCTTTAAATATTTACTGGCGAAGTCTACTCTTAGTAATACACGCAGTAGTGTTAGACGCAATTTCATCCTCGAGTGGCTGGCAGACAATTTGGGCAGGCTTACTGAGAAGTGGAGGATCTTTCCTTGCTTTACCTTTGAGGAGAAGCCATCCCCTTATCTTCAGTGAATTAGTTTAAGAACTTTCGCCGCTCATCCGCTGTATCAGCAAATCAGTCAGGCCTGATGAATTGACGGCCCACTTAACCCGGCTCTGTTAGCTAATGGGAGAGAAGGCCCAGGAGGCTGCCTCTGTAGAACTGGGGTCCCCTCCCCCTCACCAGGCCCTGAGGAATGTGAGTCCCAGTCAGGCAGCGTCCCCTCATTTCCCAAAAGGAAGTTGGTGCAATTTGCTGGACAGAAAACCAACTTGATTAAGGTGTCATTTTCTTTCACAACAGGGGTCTGAGCCTCTGTGAACAGGAGACATGCTTCTTAACCATGCCTGAGGCTGCCTTTAAAAACGGAACCATTTCCCAGGTCAGGTGAGTCAGAGGCAGGCCTCTGACTGCACGTGGTGGTGGAAGCCTTCTCCCTTGCCGGGCTTTTATTGAAAGTCAGAAAGAATTTAAAGTCCCCGGGAAATGTGATTCTCATTCTTACAAAGTGAGATAAATCCATACACACTAACATGAAAAGGTATCAAGAATATAAAAAGACAAAGAAAATCCCATCTATATTTTTAATCTGTGTAGTATGTGTATATGTAATTATGTGTGTGCATTTTTTATATATTTATATGTACAGCTTCCCTGGTGACTCACTCTGTAAAGAATCCGCCTGCAATGCAGGAGACCTGGGTTCGATCCCTGGGTTGGGAAGATCCCTTGGAGGAGGGTATGGCTACCCACTAGTATTCTTGACTAGAGAATCCCCTTGGACAGAGGAGCCTGGCAGGCTACAGGCCATGGGGTCGCAAAGAGTCAGACATGGCTGAGCAACTAAGCACAAGAGTGAGTGAGTGAGTGAGTGTCTGTGTGTGTGTGTGTGTGTGTGTGTGTGTGTGTCTGTCTGTCTGTCTGTCTATACAAAGAAAAACTCCAAATGGGTCTGGTTTCAACTATTATCAGTGGTTACCTTGAGGCATAAGATTCAGAAAATAAAGAGAAGACCAAGAATTGGCTATGAATTTTTGCACCATTAGAATTTTTACAGCAAGCATAATGGCCATCATCATTTTTGAGTGTAAATAAAGAAATAAAGAAATAATTTGCCCCTGTTTACTTAATAGATTATCATACTGGCCAATTTAAGCATTAGGGCTCAATGCTAAACTGCAGATGGGAAAGGCAGAACCTAATCTCCTTCTCAGTTTACAGCCAACAGTTAATCTGACCAGAGTAGTTACAGAACAGACTGTAGACCTTCCCAGGAGCCACCACGTGGGATTTTTGAGATCTCATTCTGAATCTTTTCATGAATGTTCTGATATCATTACAGACCCAGCTCTGCATGCTTTATGGCTAATGAATTAAACGTATTTAGAGCTTGATCTTATCCCTCTTTTTCAAAGCATGTTTTCTCAAACACATCCATGCTTTACGTAGTATTAGCCTCTTTACGGCTTTGTGTAAAAAATATTTAAATAGTATTTTGTTGAGATTTTTTAAGGTATATAAGAAAAGCAGGTTAAATTCCCTAGTTTCAATTCTTCTTCCAACACACAACCCCTCTAGATATCAGAAAGACCTGCCCGTTGCTTTTCTGAAAGAAGAGGAAGGCCCATCCTTCCATAATTACTCTCTTGCACAGATTGGCACAATATCGGAGCTAACACAACAGAGTACATAAAAGACCATAGTATAACATCTCTGCTGCTGTAAATTGAAATAATAAACTTTGGCAAACTCGAAGGACAACAGATTCAATTTGACCGTTCTCTCAAAGCAGACTGAGAACAACAGAAGGAAGCTGACTAAATAGGATTAGAATCTATTTTATTTGATTATTCCATCACTGGATGAGGCAAGATGTAATGCAATTTCCCCAAATTGTTAATTCAGCATTCACAAAATAATGGTAGAAATCAAATTTTATACTCTACATTCAAAATCACTGATTTTCCAGCTGAAAGAGAATCTTCTAACTTCTTTTAGCTTCAAGAACTCTTTCTTAAAGCAAACAGTAGGGCCAAAGTCCAATGTGTAAAGCAGGAAAGGGAAGCTTGCTCTCTCCCATGGGAGAGCAAGGGTTGTAAAATTGTGCCTACTTTTCCCACTTTCCAGACCTTCTGCAAAAACCTTTGGAGAATTTCCAGGTCTACTACAGAGCACCATTTGGAAAATGACCAATCCAGGCCATCACCTTCGTTTAAAACATGCAAATGTTAACTCTTAAGATTTCTAGCTAAAGACAAACTTAGGGAAAGGGAAGGAAAGGGAAACCGCATTCAAAGATGCCTATTTGGAGATCAATAGTAGATGCATCCTGTAAGGGGATTGAGTGATACTTGTTAACTTTGACCATTTGTTACATGCCAAAAATAGCGCTAAATTCTTCACTAGCAAGCATTCACACAACTGATTTTTATCAGCTCCCCATGAGGCAGATATTATTATCATGACCACTAAACAAATGAACATATTTAGGCTCTTAAATGACCAGAGGTTAGGCTCACACAACTCAGAAATGGCAGAGCTAATTCAAACCCGGGCAACCCGTATTACATGGCATTGTGTCTACCACTGTGGTCCTTTAACTGCTGTCCACCTCCCTCTCCACTCTTTTTTTTTTTTTCCCCATTACTTTACCCCTTTACTTTACTGGTTTCACCGCACACTACGCACATAGCTATGTACATCTACTATTGGAACTAATATCCTACTCAATACATCTGTAAAGACTGCCAAGGCTACAGTCCCTATTTTAATCAATCCAGTCAACGGAGACTACTTCTATTAAGAGTAAGATCCTCAAATCCAAAGAAATGACCAAATGAGACAGAATAGCACACATTCTGAAAGATAAGATAAAAGTCAAAGTGGGCTTGAAAACCAGAATACACAGCTCCTAAGAGGCAAAAAAAAAAAAGCTGGAGCATTTGGGACAAAACCAGACCTGAATAAATACAAGATGGAAAGAGAGAGCCAAGGACCAAGTCACAAGTAATTCTGGCAGGAATCAGAGGAGACAAATTGAATGTGAGTCAGCAATGAAGTACTGTCATCAGGAATGTGAGGAAAATGATCACAGAATGCCCTGAAAGGACTGTGATCCCCAAGGACTCCAAAATAAACCTTCCAATGTCCCATTCATCAACTCACACCTTAGATCCATCCTGTGTCTAGTAGTGGCCATGATACTTTTCAAATAATGGAGAGAAAAGGATAAAGGCCAAAAAAGGCAGAATTGACTAGAAAGAAGAAAAAAGGTTTTTTGGAGGAAGATTAAAAGATGTTGAATTATTTAACCTACATGAGATGGTATTAAGAGTACCATAAAAAGGGGTGTGGGGAGTTCCCAACTGTATAAAACATCCCTATATAAGAATGCTGACCCCCTGCTCTCTGTTTACATTAAAGAAATCACTCATTGGTTCACTGAACAAGCACTTACCAAGAACACCTACTGTGTTCTAGGGACGCAAACATGGAAAATGTGTCTAATTTGTGCCATGGAAGGAATTCACAATCCAGTGGAGAGCTAGAGATGTAAACAAATAATTATCATTTCAGTGGGACAGATGATCATAGAGGCATATGCAGACCACAGGGGCACAACGGTGGGAGTGGTAAAAATGCTGGTGCTGTGAGGCTGGGACCAGGGGTGGCACTGAGCAGAGTCTTGAAGAAAGAGGAGGAGATTTTTCAGAATTCAAGGAAGGGAAGAACACTCCGGGCACAGGGAAGAGTATGTGCAAAGGCACAAAAATGGGAACTCGTGGAGAACATTTATGGAATTTCAACTAGTGCACCGAAGCTGGGTATATCAGAGAAGAAGACCAGAAAATAAGCCAAAGGCACCAACTGGGGCAAGATAATAGAGACGCATTCATGTCAGCTAGTAAGCTGGGTTTACATCTAGCTAGGTACAACATCCTGCTACAAAACCGAAATACTTCATAGTAGCAATCGGAACAGGCTCGCTGGTTGCCACCCTCCACTCCAGATATAACTTCCCTGCACTGACTTTCAGAGCTCCTCACAGCTCAAGGGTAGTTGTGGGAAAACATTCATATATCTTTTTGAAGTCTTGAGAATACAATAAGAAGTATAGTTAAAAATAAGCAGAGTATGTGGACTGATGAGCTGAGGTCAGTGAGTCCTGCATGATCAATGGGAAAGCTAGAGGTGTGGACTTAGGAACGCCAAGTCAGCACAGATTAGACCACTTCTTGTGCACGCACTGACTGTTTCTCTCATGTTCCTGCCGGGATCTTTGCTCCCAGTCATCTGGAACCCTTGGTACAGAAAATAACATAGATGTTCAAAGAAAAACATGAACTGGGGATGTTACTAGGAACATGGGAAACTTATGTTATCTAAAAAACCAGACACTTTCTGCATACCAATAGCTCAATAAAAGCAATGTGGAATTGGTCAGCGGGGCTCTTGATCCTAGACGTCTTGAGTCCCCCGGTCCCATCTTTAAAAACTTTAATTCTGTCTCTAGTTTCTTTCTTCCAAACTGCATCGACCACTTTAAGTCCTTACCTGCTGCACTGGCCACAGCAGGTAGTGACTGGAACTGAGACCTCCCCTTTCCAGTTCTTACACCAGTGGCCATTTTGAGGCCATCATGGTTGTTTACAGTGTTCAATATTATCCTTGCTAACATTTTGGGAGTTTCTCCTTAGGTGAAGGGGAAATGCTGAAGAGTTTCAAACAAAGATGTCACGTGATCAGAATGATATAAAAATTTTTTGAGTATCCTTGATTGCAAGGTAACCAGAAAAGAGTGAAGCTTCTCTCCATGGAGAGATCTAAGAAGACGCACAGCTTCTTGTTTGGAAGGATAAACCATTTCAATGCTGGTCATCCTGCGTATGGATGAATTGGGGGAGATGACTGAAGAGTCTGCACTTCATTTGTGAGACCATTCCATTGGCAAACACCATGAAAATGTTCTATGGTTTTTCCTCTCACCTGTTTAAAGGAGATGAGAAGTGTAGAAGAGATAGCTGGGGACTGGGCTCTTTGAGTGACAACCTCTATCTCATAACTTTGTTATTATTGTTCAGCTGCTAAGCTGTGTCTGACTCTTTGAGACCCCATGGACTGCAGCATGCCAGGCTTCTCTGTTCTTCACTATCTCCTGCAGTTTGCTCAAACTCATGTCCATTGAGTCAATGATGCCATCCAACCATCCCATCTTCTGTCATCCCCTTCTCCTCCTGCCTTCAATCTTTCCCAGCATTAGGGTCTTTTCCAATGAGTCGGCTCTTTGCATCAGGTAGCCAAAGTACTGGAGCTTCAGTTTCAGTCCTTCCAATGAATATTCAGAACTGATTTCCTTTAGGATTGACTGGTTTGATCTTCTTGCAGTCCAGGGGACTCTCAAGAGTCCTCTCCAAAACCACAGTTCAAAAGCATCAATTCTTTAGTGCTCAGCCTTCTTTATGGTCCAACTCTCACATCCATAGCTTTGACTAGATGGACCTTTGTTGGCAAAGTAATGTCTCTGGTTTTTTAATATGCTGTCTAGGTTTGTCATAGCTTTTCTTCCAAGGAGCAATCATCTTTTAATTTCATGGCTGCAGTCACCATCCACAGTGATTTTGGAGCCCAAGAAAAGAAAACCTGTCACTGCTTCCACTTTTTCTCCTTCTATTTGCCATAAAGTGATGGAAGCATGATTTTAGTTTGTTGGTTTTTTTTAATGTTGAGTTTTAAGCCAGCTTTTTCACCCTCTTCTTTCATCCTTCTCAAGAGGCTCTTTAGTTCCTCTTCACTTTCTGCCATTAGAGTGGTATCATGTATATCTGAGGTTGTTGACATTTCTCCCAGCAATCTTGATTCCAGCTGGTGATTCATCCAGCCTGATTTTCACATGATGTACTCTACATAGAAGGGTGATAATATACAGCCTTGATATACTCCTTTCCCAATTTGGAACCAGTCTGTTATTCCATGTCCACCTCTTTGCTTCTGACCTGCATACAGATTTCTCAGGAGACAGGTAAGTGGTCTGATATTCCTACCACTTTAAGAATTTTCCATAGTTTGTTGTGATACACACAGTCAAAGGCTTTAGCATAGTCAATAAGCTGGAGGCATAAGCATCGCTTTATGTTGAAATTCTTTTCACACTGCTGTGGCAGGTAACCCCTGACAGCAAGTAATCCCAGGCTGGGGCCTCTCCTCCCACGGTGCTCCACACCACTGCCCTCTCCTCACTAGAGACAGCAGGCAGACTGAAGCACGGGACCAACTTAAGACTTCAGGAGTCATGAGGGCAAGCGGGCAGGAGCTGCCAAGGAGAAAGAGAGAACTCCAAGGTCATGCAGCAAACCAGGTAACTGAGGAGGATCAGAATCCACACTTCAGCTTTGAATCTCACCACCTAAGCTCTTTCCAAATGTACTGTTAGTCACTCAGTCGTTCACCTATTAATCCAATCATTTCTAAATGATATTGTAAAAAAATGTTAAAACTCAACTTTTTCTTTGGAAAAAGAAAAAATTGTATTCCTTGGTCAATCATGTAACCCTAGCCCTGAATTTTCCCCTGCTCATTTTTCTCATCTTTAAATTACCTGCTGATCTACTACTGTGCAAGCATTTTCCTCCTCATTTACTGAAGCTACCACTTTCTTTTCTTCTTTTTTTTTTCTCTTAATGCTCACCTAATTAACAGTCAAGCAGCTCTGCATACAAAATCTCCATGCTTTAACATTTTCCTTCTGATTAGAAGTTTAAAGAGCGAGCTATTGAGGTTCAAAAAAATTTTTCTTCCAAGAATTTTATCTGCTCAAACATCACACCATCCGTTCTGAACAAGGACAGTGCAAACAGCAGCCTCTAAAATCCCCAGAGATTGGGAGACCTCTGCTCCCTACGATGATCACTGAATGTTTCGGGAGTCGGCTCCTTTAAGGCCACACTGTGGCCAGACAAGCTTGACCACAGGTAACACACCAGAACCATTCAGAAAAAGCCTATTCAACTAATCTCTTTTTAATTGTGCTATCCTCAAGAGTTTTTCAAAAGCTATGCTTTCAAACTTTTATTAACTCACCGAACAATCATTTGTTGAGCACCTACAAGATGCTAGACACTGAACTAGGTGTGAGAATATCATGGTGAACAGAAGATGGAGTCCTTTACCTCAGTGAGTTTACTGTCTATAACAGCAGCTCCTAACCTTGGTTGCATATTGAAATCATCCAGGGAGTTCTGACAATTACCAGTGCCCAGCCAGCCCCAGACAAATAAAATCAAAACCTCCCGAGGCGAGGAATAGTTTTTAAAGGTCCCCAAGTGACTCCAAAGTGCAACCAAGGTTGAGAATTAGACATATCCGTCAAATAATCATACAAATCATGATTTGTATCATACAAATCACACCAATTATAGCGTGCTGCAGTCCATGGGGTCCCAAAGAGTCAGATGCGACTGAGCGACTGAACTGAATCATACAAATAGATGTAAAACTGTAATATTAATAAAGGCCATAAAGAATTAGTCACACTTTGAGAAGGCTTTCATGCCACTCATTTATACATGTAGCCAAGATTTGCTGAGCCCCTGCTGCTTGCCAGAAACTACAAATGTGGTAGAACTATGGGCCATAACCTGAAGACACTGGAAGACACTGGCATCCAGCCATCCTTAGTGATAATGAGTCAGAAGAGAATACTGAGCACGAGGAGAGTTCTCGTCATCCCCACCTGCTCCAGCAAGTGAACCCAATGTGATCCACACCAGGCAGGAACGCTGACCTCGGGGCGCAAGTAAAGCTGAGAGCCTGTCCCTCCTAAATGCTGGCAGGAGATCTGAGCAAGGCCACGTGATGAAATCCAGTGCTGAGGGGACTGACTGGAATAGAGGGAAGTGGCTCGATAATCTGGACTGACAAAAGATGTCCAGGAGGAGGAAACTAGAAACCTGATCTATTAGGTCTGTTAGCTGATTTAAAAAGGAAAATAAATTAGGTAAGGCTCTAAGCAAGATTGTCTTGGATTTGCTAATGGATATGTGTAGAATCCTTATATAATGAGCTGCTTTAAATAAACAAACAGCATTCTGGCTTTACAAAAGTTTCTGGATACTGGAGAGGTTATTAAAATAAGAGAGGTGGTGATTTAGCCCCACCATTGCCGCCCAGACATCCCTCCCATATTTGAATGCCTTCTTGCTCCTACTTACTGGAAAGATGGTCCTTCAAGAGAATGCAGGTGTTTTTCTTGTTTCAGTTGTGGTGTTTTTCATTGTATCAGATAGAACTACACCTTAAAAAGCACTTATTTGTTTGTTATAGTCTTCTTTTTTTTAATCTTTAACATCTTTACATTGTAAACCTGACTTCATACAAGTCACTACATCAACCATCAAATTGTCACAAAGCTGATAACGTTCAATACCAAGGATCAAGGATACATGGATACATACTTATCTTCAATGAGAAATGATTTTTTAAAATCCTTCGCCATCCATTTTTAATTCCAATTTGATGATAGCATATTTGTTTTTTTAAAACATGTACTCAGAAACACTGTAGGAAGCAAATGGGCTGAGAATTCTCCATGTGTCCTATGATCCCCAGGAGAGAGTTGCTAAGACTATATATGATTCCAAAGGGGAAGAGAGCTTCATTTTTAATAAGTACAGAAGATTTGGATTTAATGTAAACAGCACACAAAATCCTCACTGTGAACTCACCAGCTTTGTTCTGCTGCCACATCCTTAGTCTGTCCCATGAAGGATTAGGCTTTAAGTCTGATTTTCTGAAGAATGGAACAAAAATGGAACCCAGAAGCTCTGCAGGAACATAGTGTTAGGAAAGACCCCCCATTCACACAAATCCTCTCTTATTATAAGACATAGTAAATAAATGTGGAAACGGGGCGGCGGGGAGAAAATAAGATGAATCTGCAGGATTTACCCAGAGCTCATGCCATCGCCTTCTATACTAAAGGTAGAACCTCTGACACAGAGTTTCCTAGGAATTAGCCAAGGGCATAAGATGATGCTCGGCTGTTTCCTCAGGCTGTTGAAGCGCGATTTGCTCTACTGAAGAGCTTGAAGAATTCTCCTGCCACGTCATTTAAAATGTCTCTACCAAAAAAAAAAAAAAAAAGATGTCTCTACCATCACAAACTCAAAGCTCAGTCTTGTCATCTTGAAACCATCCAGCCCAATGCTATCCTTTATAACCTGTATTCCACAAGACCCTGAACCAAATTAAGATGATATACATTTCACGTAATTAACATTCACCACAAACACCAAGCCAATTTCCCAATTCTTCTGTTATAGTATGGCTCTACCTGATGATTTTAAGGTTGTCACAAAAAGTATTTGTTCCTCAGGCCATCTTCTGTAAAGCAATATCTGAGCAACATATATGGAATTTTTTTTAAACACAAGGTCTGGTTAGGATTTCAAAAAGGACTGTATCTCCAGAGTAGTAATAAATGACAATATAGAAAATCATTTTAATAGGACAAATTGGAGAGCTATTAAACTAAACACACAAAAGTCAAACTGCAAAATAGTATATGTATTATAAAAATTTTCTCAGTTCTTCCTTCCTTTTATTTTTTTCCCTGAGGACATGCTTTTTATAACTTAGTCATGTGTGACCATGTCACCTAAACTTAAATCTGAAGTTTTCCTTCCTTTGTAGGTATCACAACTACATTCAAAATACAACATCAAACTTTCTAAGATCAATGTTTTTCAAAGGACCAAGAGCCCACTACTCAGCCAAAGTACCCACCACCCTTGAAAAAACAAGCCAATGAACTGAGGTTGGGTTAGTTTAGGAAATGATGCCTGAAAAAACAAACGTGCCATCTCCTGTTCCCCACTGTCTTAATAATTTGCTTGCAAGGAAACAAACTAAAACAAACCAAAAACTTTTAGTGGGCTTACATAAGCAAACCACTACATGACAAATTCTGACTCAATGATACTTTTGTAAATTCAGACTAAAATTCAGACAAAATAGCGTGCATTCAGACAGTTTTAATTAAACTTAAAAATAAAGACCGAGTTGGACTTTTATGGAAGGTCAGAGACAAACATGCCAAGTCTATTTATCTAAAGATATATTTGAAAAGTATTGAAACTAAAAGAATCAAAATAAATTCAGTCAGCATTTCTCAGGAAAAAATGGTAGGCATCACAGAAGTGATAACCCTCATCTCTTGGGATCACTGAGAATGCTCTGTTCTTCCAAGTAAATTCCACTTTACCAAACCCTAGGAGGGTCTTATACAACAACAGCAAACTGTCCTAAAGTGATTTTTTTCCCTGAGACAGCTACTTTAGAAAGATGCTATAACACAGATGGTCAGAAAGGGAAATGGTTAAGTATAGATGAGGAAGCATAAAATTTCCCTTCTTAGAGTCAAGGTCAAGATATCTGAATAACTTACAATAATCAACATATGTTACATACCCGAGCATCCCGTTGCTTTGTGAAATAATTTTTAAAAGGGAAAATAAATGTGCTTAGAATTTTGCACAAGAAATTTAGAGTGAGCAAAAGCCAAAAATAATAATTTCTGCATGTTATACATTTTGTCCTGCATGCTAGGTATCTTCTGCTTGCCTCCCCAGGTTATCATTCACCCTTTTTCAACCTGCTTAGTGACCTGGGAGGCTAATCCACATAGACTGCCTCAGTGAGCTCCCTTCATCTCTGGTTTCCAGCTGAAGGAGGTCAATGGAAGTTAAGGTCAGGTGATCAGGGGCAGAAGGAGAGTGGAGGCTGGAAGCTGGCAGGGAAGGACATGAAATAGCAATACTAACATGAACAGGGACCAAATTAAAAAGATGGAATGAGCTGAGAAAGATGGAAACATCAAATCAGGAGAATTAAATACGACACAGAGAACCTAAAGGAAGCAATAAAGTAAAGGATGAGAAACCCAGGAGGTGGGCTTAGCTTCCTCAGCAAACAGAAGAACTGCTTAGCCTGTGTTGCACCGTGGGCGGGGCTGTGCATGGGGATTTGCAGGCCTGAATGCTAACTGATGAAGATACTCTCAAAAGGAGCTGGTTGAGGTGTCTTCATTTTCAAAGGAAGTGTTTATCAGCCTCAGAGAGCTGCCTGAGATACAGCCCAACACGCCTTGTTACAGGCCATAGTTGAAGTATTTCTCATTCCCTATTTTTAGGTACAAAGAGAGAGCCAGAATAAATGGTTCATGAGTGCACTGCAATGCCACACTTCAAGTATTTCATTTCAATTCAATCTGTTTAGAGAAGAGATGGAGTCAGCAGGTAATTATGTCCAGAAATATATAAATGTTTTAATATGACTGGAAATATAAATCTGCACTGTACTCCCTGATTTCTTCCAACCACCCTTCCAACCATTCTCATTATTCAAAAGCACTCACCAAATCCTGCTTCATGAAGGAAACCATCTAGTGCCAAAGACTATTACATATTCCCAACATACTCCCCCAAACTTGAATGATAAGCAATTGTGTTCCCCCGGATGTGCATGTGAAGCCTAGCAAAGAAGAACATAAAATAACAGGAAGAACAGGAAGAAAACAAACCCAAAGCTAAAATTATCAGTGGAACTGATTAGCATATGTATAAGAGACACTTGTACAGATGTGAGATGCTTTCTTTAGAATGTAAGTTCTCGGAGCTGTGATTCTTAATCAATTTTGGAGTTGTGACATCTTATCATCATTTATTTGCCTTTTATGATCATCACTAACCTCCTCCCAAAGTATATTTTTAAATGAAAGTGAATAATTTTTATTCTCAAGCATTTCCTTTTATTTTTACTCTCCTTGAGATTCACCTTAGAGGATCATGCTGGCCCATACAGTTAGCAGGGGGTAAGAATTTAGTGGGTTCTGCCCTTTGCCTTTTTCCTGTTTTGATTGTGGGTACTGTAAAATAGCCACTGCCACAGCAATGAGTGTGAACAGAAGGAAGAAAGCTGAAATGCGAGCTATTTCTACAAGAAATCTTCAAAGTCCAGAAAGGATCAAAATCTGGATGGGACATTTTGAAATGGACCCAAAAGAGGAGAGGATGAACACTGACATGCCTTCTCCACACACACTTCTATAGCATTCTCTTTAGGCAACTGTTGCAAATCCTGAAAATCAGTCTCCATGGAGGTGACTTCAGTGATTCACTTCATTGCAGACTCAATCATGCTAAACTGTTTTCATGGACCTTAATGATTATTTGGGACAACAGAGGATAAGATGGTTGGATGGCATCACCAACTCGATGGACATGAGTTTGAGCAAGCTCCGGAGTTGGTGATGGACAGGGAAGCCTGGCGTGCGGCAGTCCATGTGGTCAAAAAGAATTGGACACGACTGAGAGACTGAATTAACTAATTGATTATTTGAGTGAATGTGGCCCAATACAGAACTTTTGGTTTTGCAAGTTACTTAAAGTATGGTTTAATTTTTCCTGTAAGATTTTATTAGAAGCTCTCTGTATGGACTGAAATGTAGGACATGATGCTGACTAGTTCACTTTTTTGGGCATGGCAGGTCATCCTAAACATGTTCCTTAGAATCTGAGTTGGAAGAGCCCTTTACTGTTGCGTCCAGAAATATAATGTGAGACTACATACTATACCCTGTTCTTTCTAATGACTTTCAAACGCTCATTAATCTTCATGACCCTTTTGCCAGGTGTGGAGCTACCAGATGTTAATTGCACTTACCAAACAAAAGTGCTGAGAGAAGAAATGTTGAGTCCTAGATTCTAAAACAAGCCAAAATCCTTGTAGCCTGAAGGTTTCTATCTGCTCTCAACAGTGATTCTTTCTCTCAGTAGTAGGCTGATGGGTCTCCAAAGAAGCCTGGCAAAACTTTATCAGGGAATAAGGTCCCTGTGGGATGGTGTCAGCACACAACAGTGATGAAAGCCGACTGTAAGATCTACCTTAGAGCTAAAGCAGGGACACAAGATGGTTGTCAATATCATAACTCAAAGACTGAAAAACACTTGCCTTGTGCGTTACCAAACCAAAGGATCTGTTAGACCCATTTAGGGCGAGAAAAGGCCTTTTGAATCGCCTAGTTGTTTGCACAACCAAGGGTGCCTCTGGTGGCTCAGACAGTAAAAAATCTGCCCACAATTCAGGAGACCTGGCTTTGATCCCTGGGTAGGGAACATCCCCTGAAATAGGAAATGGCCACACACTGCAGTATTCTTGCCTAGAGGATTTCAAGGGCAGAGGAGCCTGGCGGGCTACAGGACATGGGGTTACAAAGAGTTGGACACAACTGAGAGACTAACACTTTCACTTTTCTTCACGTGCACAACCAGGTCAGCTTGTCGGCTTTGTAATTCCAGAGAGACAAACATTAGTTTTACTTTTTATCTGCAAAGTGATAATACGCAACCAACACTTCTGCTCCTCCCTTCAGGAAAAAAAAAAAATCTTGAAATTCCTTAAAAATAAACTTTGCATTTTAGTCAGAGCAAAATGCAAAGACAGATAAATCATTATAATATCATTGAGGAGCAAGTGCTTAAGTTCCATTTAAAGGGAATGTCATCACTGCCTATCACGTTTCCTGTTGAAGGCTACATCAGTGTCGTCAGAATGATGCCACCAAAGAAAGCACACAGAAGGGTGGGCCAAAAAAGACAGGGAAGGAAGCTCAACGCAGATATAATGAAAAAGGGAATAACCTTACAGCTAAATAGTTTACTTTTCAAAGGCAGTACAAGGGCAAAATGCTTTGTGCAAAGAGAAAATTAGTTTCCAAAGTGTATGCATTCTACAAAGAGCCAAGTTAATTATTCAAAGCAGAGGCCCATGAATTCCCACAATTTAGTCATTCTATTCTGACACATTCAGGCCCAGCGAGCTGCTTCTTATCACTAAGACTTTGATAATTGGCTTAGACATATCAAATAAACTTTCTGGAGAATTCAGTCGTAAGCAGGTATGACATCCTAATAGGGGTTTTATTAGGCCTTTCTCTGCACAGTAATGTATTAGCAATCACTGTGACATTTTCTGCTCTGGGGGGTTTGGGCCTTGCTCGTTTTTTACACTTGCTAGAAAATAAATTTATTCACGGTAGAGATCTAATCCAATACACTACTCTGTTTACCCTGGTGTCTAAAGGAACAGGCCTCTCAGAATTAATGAAAAGTGACATATACATCATAGAAGAAAATGCACCGTCTTCAGCCAGGCATAACTGAATAGCAAGAATCCCTTCTGATTCCACAAACTTGGGAATTTAGTCAGTACAGCTTCGCTGTCCCCTTCCCTGATCATACCTTTGCCTCTCATTCCACCTAGGGGGGAGAAAAATCATAACCAGTAGCATGTGAAAATCAAATCTCTCCCTTTAGCAACAACTGTAGTTTAAAAAAACAATCTTCCCTGAGAAGACGTCTATTGGATATTATCTAATGCACTGCAACTTGTTCTTTTGCATTTAATACTCCTCTTAACAACAAAAAAGGATTTTCTGAAGTCTTACTGCTGTATATTTACATATGCAGGAAATATGAGAGTGGAGGTATCATTTGGGTGAAGCTCACTGTGGATGAAAATGGGGCATCAGTTCAGTTCACTTCAGTCACTCAGTCGTGTCCGACTCTTTGCGACCCCATGAATCGCAGCACGCCAGGCCTCCCTGTCCATCACCAACTCCCGGAGTTCATTCAGACTCACGTCCATCGAGTCAGTGATGCCATCCAGCCATCTCATCCTCGGTCGTCCCCTTCTCCTCCTGCCCCCAATCCCTCCCAGCATCAGAGTCTTTTCCAGTGAGTCAACTCTTCGCATGAGGTGGCCAAAGTACTGAAGTTTCAGCTTTAGCATCACTCCTTCCAAACAAATACCAGGGTTGATCTCCTTCAGAATGGACTGGCTGGATCTCCTTGCAGTCCAAGGGACTCTCAAGAGTCTTCTCCAACACCACAGTTCAAACGCATCAATTCTTCGGTTCTCAGCCTTCTTCACAATCCAACTCTCATATCCATACATGACCACAGGAAAAACCATAGCCATGACTAGACAGACCTTTGTTGGCAAAGTAATGTCTCTGCTTTTGAATATGCTATCTAGGTTGGTCATAACTTTTCTTCCGAGGAGAAAGCGTCTTTTAATTTCATGGCTGCAGTCACCATCTGCAGTGATTTTGGAGCCCAGAAAAATAAAGTCTGACACTGTTTCCCCATCTATTTCCCATGAAGTGATGGTACCAGATGCCATGATCTTTCTTAGTTTGCTGAATGTTGAGCTTTAAGCCAACTTTTTCACTTTCATCAAGAGGCTCTTTAGTTCCTCTTCACTTTCTGCCATAAGGGCGGTGTCATCTGCGTATCTGAGGTTATTGAGATTTCTCCCTACCAGCAAAGATGAACAGGGAAGAATGGATGACAACATCAAGTATCTTTCCACCTTCTTTCATTCTCTTCCTTTCTGTAAGAACATCACTAAGGAAAGGCACATAAAGCCCCATCAAGTATTAGTAACTTGGTCAGAGAGAAGAATATGGTAAGATAATACTGAAGTACTTCTATCAATCACACAAAAAGGAGCAACAGCAGAAGCCATCTTTGTGAGATCCCTACAGTTCCATGCTGGATATTTTACCATCAACTCCCCACTTTCCACTTTAATGAAGACAAAGGTAATTGGACCAATATTCAGGAAATCTAAGTGATCGTTGGCTTTCCTTCCCCCTCCCTTATCTAAACTCTTTTTGGCCTGATATAGGTTCTAATTCAGAATCACTGGCAAGGTCTAGTATCCCCTCAAAAACATCTCCTCTATCTGCAGGCTGATGCCTGAAATTTCCTCATTAAACCTTTAATATCATGCTTTGTTCAACTGAAGTATTTCTCTGAAGTTTGTTAAAATTTGATCGGTTATTTATGTCTTTATGCAGACTACCCAGGATACTTCCTATCCCAAGATCCTGACTCAGTAGGCTTAGAGGAGGACCAAAGAAGTTATATTTCACATAAACTTTCTAGATGATTGTGATGTACAATAAAGGTTGAGAAGCACTGCCTTGGTGTGAATGAGTTATAAAGCTCTTGTGAGAATAGGCATTGAGGAAAGAAAGTGAATGGAATTTAACTGATGACTTGTTAAACATCAGGAATCATGCCAGGTAATAAATACATGCTATTTCATTTCATTTTTACCTCCTCTATGAAAAGACTTTTATTAATCCCATTTTATGAGTGAGAAAACAAGCTCAGAAAAATTTAATAATCAGCCAATGATTACATGGCTAAGAAGACTAGCATTAGAATCCATACATCTAATAATAGGAGCAATGGTAATATAATATTCATAGTCTTTCAGAGATGAAAGAAATGATGATGATACCATCTTGCAGAACATATACTCTGAGTCTGGCAGTTTATTAGATATTTTCCATATATGGCCTTACTAAATTCTTGCAACTATATTTTGAGATAATCAATATTAATTTAATATTTTATATGAAGAGACTAAATCTTACAGAGGTAATATAACTCACCCAATTATACATACTTGTACTGTGTAAGCAGAGAAGCTAAGCTTCAAATCCAGATTCCATACTCATTCCCACAGACACCACTGTGAGAGTCCTTAGTAACTGAGGGGTGAAAATGGTATTTGTGGTAGGCAGAATAATTTCCCCTCAAAGATGTCTATGCACCTCATCTTTAGTACCTGTGAATATGTTAGATTTCATGGCAAAGGAAAATTGGGATTGCAGGTGAAATATGACCCTGCAGTCCTACTCCTGGGCATATTTATCTGGAGAAAAACATGGCCTGAAAGGATACATGCACCCTAATGTTCGGTGCAGCACTATTTACAATAGCAAAGACAAGGAAGCAGCTTAAGTTTCCATCAACAGAAGGATGGATAAAGAAGATGTGGTCCACCTGTACAATGGAATATTACTCAGCCATCAAAAAGAAGAAACCATGCCCTCTGCAGCAACGTGGATGGACCTAGAGATCGTCATACTGAGTGAAGTAAATCAGAGAAGTAGAGACATCATATGACATCCCTTATGTGTGGAATCTAGAAAGATATGATACAAATGAACTTATTTATAAAACAGAAATAGAGAATGAACTTACGGTTGTCAGGGAGAAGAATGGGGGGAAAGGATAGTTAGGGAATTTGGGATGGACAGGTACACACTGCTATATTTAAATGGATAACTAACAAGGACCTTTTGTATAGGACAGGGAACTCTGCTTAATGTTACGTGGCAGCCTGAATGGGAGGGGAGTTTGGGGGAGAACGAATACATGCTTATGAATGGCTGAGTCCCTTTGATGTCCACCTGAAACTATCACAACATTGTTAATTGGCTATAATCCAATACAAAATTTTAAAAAAAAATTTTTTTTAAAGATTGCAGGTGGAATTAAGGTGGCTAATCAATTGACTTTGAGACAGAAGATTATCCTGGATCATCTGTGTGGGCTCAATACATCACAGAGTTCTTTAATAGGAAAGGGAAGCAGAAGAGAGAAAACCAGAGAGATGAGGGCAGCGTGAGAAGAACTCTGCCTGATTAGGTTGGCTTTGAAGATGGCCTGGAGCCAAGGATTACAGTTTACAGAAGCAGGAAAAGACAAGGAAATCCACTCTCCTGCAGAGGAGGAATGCAGCCCTGCCCAAACCTTGATTTTAGTCTGGTGAGACTCATTTCAGATTTCTGACTTGCAGAACTATAAGATAATACGTTTGTGATATTTTAAGCCACGAAGTTTGTGATAATTTATCATGTTAGCAATAGAAAACTAATACAGAATATCTCCTACTTAGAAAGAGAATGGAGGCTTGCTCCACAAGTGTGATAAAGAGTTTGCCCTGCCAAATTTAACTGAGGGACTGATACACATATCATGGTTGACCATGATTTGTGGCAGACACCCTCAGTTACCCACTGAATAGCCATTCCTTTCCTTCTTGCTTTACAGAACCTCAGTTCAGGTTGGATCTCAGGTGCTTCAGGAGAGATGGCCACTCCTAAGGCTCAGTGGATGCCTTGATTAATCTTAGTCAATTGTGTTAGTTCTAATCCTCTTAGAGTAAGTGGTTTCGAAGAACTATAATATAATCCTGGACCTGAGGAAGGAGGGAAAGTCTGAAGAGGAACTTTTGAGAAAGTTTTCCTATTATTCAAAATGTCCATGAGAAAAGATTCCTTTCTCCTTCTGGCCTTTGGATACTGTTCTGTGCTTGAAGCTGCTGTAGAAAGCTGGCACAAATTAGCAGAAAAGATTGAAAACGGAAGTCAACATATTGTGAGTGGAAGAGTAGAAAAATGGAAAGAATCTGATCTTTGATTATACCTTTGAGTCAGTGCATCAGCCAACCCTGGAGTTTTCCTAATTCTAAACTCTTTTTGTGAGATAATAAATGGTTGATTATTTAAGTCAGTTGAGTTGGAATTCTCTATTACTTACAAAAAGAAACATCACAAAAGGCACAATGGGAAGTATAGTAGTCATCAGTCTTGGTACAGCTGTTATGGTGTGTGGCTCGGTCCTCTTCCCTGTCCTGGCTAACTGTGACGCCAAGCTAGTCCCAGTGGACAGGAGCATTACAGCTGATCTCCTCAGAAGATGGTGCATTTTTTGATGATGTTAGGACCATTTAACTCTTGGGTTAATGCTTCTTCTCTAAGATTTCACACCCTGGAGGATGTGGATTCACTTAGTAATTGTGGAAGTAAAACTGCATTGTAGTTGATATCTGTTAGAGGTAAGACAGCCAAGGCACCAAGAACAGTCAGCTCTCACCCACCTTTCTACTGGGCGCTGAGGTTACATGTGCTCAAGCATTAACGGCAATGAAACACAGTCATCTCTCTTCATCCATTGGTCTTGGGCACTAACCTCCAATATGAAATCCCCTGATGAATTTCCACAGGAGTCCTTTGGCTTGGGCACAGGGGTAGAAAAGGAATTTCAAAAGTTGAACCCCATTTCCAACCTTCTCACTTGGGGAAAAAAAAAGAGCTCAGTGTTCCCAGGTACAACAAGAGGGAGAAAAGAGGTGAATACCGGGTAGCCTGACCTTCTGCCAGCAAGAAGCAGCCTTGCCATCTTGCCACATAGGAGATGAGAACAGGAGAGAGTCACATCCGTGGGGATAATATTTTAATGCAGAGAGACCCACAGGCCTAATCAGTGTCGTGAAGCCTGAACAATAAGGGTAGTGACTCCTCTTCCAAAGGAAGGGACAAGCAATGCAGAGAGCAGAGAGAAGAGAATTTAAAGCTCCTCATCAGAAGGCCTCAGTATCTAGTTTTTGATCATCTGAGGCTTTTGTATGATACGGTGCTCAGCACTGTTGTTTTGTTGCTCAGTTGTGTCCAACTCTCTGTGACCCCATGGACGTCAGCACGCCAGGCTTCCCTGTCCTTCACAACCTCCCGGAGTTTGCTCAGGCTCATGTCCATTAAGTCGGTGATGGCACCCCACCGTCTCATCCTGTCATGCCCTTCTCCTCCTCCCTTCAATCTTTCCCAGCATCAGGGTCTTTTCCGATCAGTCAGCTCTTCGCATCAGGTGGCCAATGTATTGGAGCATCAGCCTCAGGTTCAGTCCCTCCAGTGAATATTCAGGACTGATTTCCTTTAGGATGGACTGGCTTGATTGATCTCCTTACTGTCCAAGGGACACTCAGGAGTCTTCTCCAACACCACAGTTCAAAAGCATCAGTTTCCCGGTGCTCAGTCTTCTTTATGGTCCAACTCTTACATCCATGCATGACTACTGAAAAAACCATAGCTTTGACTATACAGACCTTTGTTGGCCAAGTAAAGTCTCTGCTTTTCAATGTGCTATCTAGGTTTGTCATAGCTTTTCTTCCAAGGAGCAAGTGTCTTTTAATTTCATGGCTGCAGTCACCATCTGCAGTGATTTTGGAGCCCAGGAAAAAAAGTTTGTCACTGTTTCCATTGTTTCCCCACCTATTTTTCATGAAGTGATGGGATTGGATGCCATGGTCTTCGTTTTTCGAATGTTGAGTTTTAAACCAGCTCAATATTGTACTACTCTTAAGACTTAATACAAGCTTCATTTATAACTGATTGTCACTTCACCTTGTTACTTGGGCCTTCTCTTATGAACTATTATATTTATAAGCATTTATTTCCCATGGCTCCGCTAAAAAGTGAAAAATCATAATCACAATCAAGTCCAGACAGCATGCAAAATAATAATGCAGTTTAAAAGCCTCACTATAGCACTACCTCATTATACACAGATGGTATCTTTGTGGTGGTTAGCACACTCATGGGAAGAAACAACAGGTCTTACTGATTTTTTTAGAAAACTTCACTTAGGGAGATTTGGTGAGAATTTTTTGTCCTCCACAAATTCTGGGGTCTCAGAGTTCACCAGTGTGCAGTGTGAGCTCTATCATAAACCACCAAAGAGGCCAAGAAGACTTTATGCTACAATAGATAACCAGGCTCCTCCCTCAGGTCTCATCAGCCATGTCTGGTGCTTTTACCAACACCTGTGAAAACTGATTTTCCATTTCTACTTTTCTTTTCATTACAGTCTTTCTGTAGGGGAATGACTATGATGAACAGTCACCACTTTGGCATGCAAGTTTTTCCTCAGTCTTTTTCTAACTTACCTTTGTAGAGTTAGATCATATTCCTGAAGACTCTGCTTTAGTTAAGTCTTTTTTTTTCTCACCTCTAAGCTTTTCTCACCATATTCTTTGTAATGCCTTGCATATTACTGCTGATTTTTCTCGGTCCCTCATTCAGCTGCCTGTTCACTAAACTAGGAGGTCTAAGGGAACCTCACCCACATATGGAAGTTGGTACTACTGTGGGCAGGGGGGTCTTGGGCTCCAGTGGCCCACCCTCCAGCAGGCTTCCTTATACGGTGGTCTCAGGAATGTGACCCATGACGATGAAAAGCAGAAGCTAGCAGGCCTCTTAAGGCCTAGACTCTGGAAGTCACATGTTTTTACTCCCAGTGTACTCTACTAGTTAAAGAAATAAGCAATGCCAACCCAGTTTCAAGGTACAGAGAAATAGACTTCGAGATGAGTGGATCAGTAAAGCCATATAACAAAGTGGAATGTATACCAGGATGGGGGGAATTATGGCCATTAAAAAATCCTTCACACAAGAGAGACATCAGCTATCAGATTGCACTGATACAGAATCCACAGCATCCTGGCCAAAGGCTCCTTAGAATGCTTCCACCTAGAGACAGGATGGGATCCAGGGTCCAATGTAGATGTGGATATCAAGAAGCAAGCAGATCATTACAAAGCTGCCTTACCATCACTGAGCATGTTCTAGGGTGCTTTAAAAGGACAAAACCACATGACATACCACTCCTGATGGAAAGGCAGGGAGATGGTTATACAGAGAGCTCCACCATGCTGGCAGTAATTAAAGGCTGAGTTCCTGCCTCTGGTCATCTGATTTTTTACACCATCAAACTCAACTGTCAATATGCCAAGACTTGATTAGTATCCTGGAGTCTGGACCATGCTAATCAAACCCAGGCAAATCAGACCATGCTAATCAAAAGAATAGCTCTTGTGCAAGGAAGACTGCCATAATTTGCAAAAATAGAGACTATCAGAGTTCGGTTGCTTGAGTTCCTACTGTAAAGCAACACAAAGATCCAACGTGGATTCAAAAAATAACTTAGCAAGAATAGGATCCTTGTCAGGGAGACGTGTCAGAACGAAGAAATGACGGGCTGGGTTCAAAGTACCCTTGCCAACTAGCATTCTGGGACCTCTCTCTTTACAGAAGTATTACTCTCCCAGTTACTCTCAGTTTGCTTATCTGTAACATGAGCATAATTATGCTTACCTGGAAGAGTTGCTGCAAGAATTAGAAATCATAGTAGTGCACAATAAACATGAATTACTAAAATTAACTATAAAGTGCTGAACACTGTTGTGAGACATCGTTAAATACACACTTCACTTCAGATGACACCAAGATCTAAGTGCTGGGTCAGACACTGAACACACCCTGTCCCTTGGACTCCTAAGATACTGTTAGTACATGTAGTGAAATACAGGCTGATATTCAGAACATTGCATGAGTGCCACCTCCTGTCGAACCTTCCCGGACATCTCCTATGCTTCCATCCTCATATCACTACATATTTGTTTGTAAAGGTCTTGGAAGCAGAGGGATAAATGCACTAGAAGTAAAAATCTCATGATGTCCCATGACCTGGACAGAACGTGCTCACCAAGGTGTGAGAAACAGTCCAGCTCATCTCCCAAGATCAAGATGTCACTAATGAGGCTTTATTGTATAAAAACATAATGACAGTCTCAATAACAACCACATTGGAGGTATTCTGCCCATCTTAACACTGCGCTGTGCTCAGTCGCTTTAGTCATGTCCACCTCTTTGCGACCTATGGACTGTACCCCACCAGGCTCCTCTGTCCATGGGATTCTCCAGGCGAGAATCCTGGAGTGGGTTGCCATGCCCTCCTCCAGGGATCTTCCTGATCCAGGAATTGAACTCATATCTCCAGCATCTCCTGCGTTGCAGGCAGTTTCTTTACCCACTGAGCCACCTAGGAAGCCCATTAGCACACTAAGACCCCCTGAACCTTGTTCCCATTAGCTCATGGTATCAGAATGTGGAGAAGCAAACCCACAGATCTGTCTCCTGACTACCTTCATATGGCATGTAACTGCATCTTAACACTAACACATTGCAATTAATGTTGAGATTAATTTCCCACCATGATTCCCAAGGAGAATCGATGCTGTGTTGAATAAAATGACAGTATAAAGCTAGAGCAAGGTGGGAAAATGCATAATTTTCTTAAAAATAGAAAAATAATAGTATTTCAACCATAGTTCCTTAATTTTTCCCCTTTTTTCTCAAAATAATTAATATATTATTCCTTCTTTTATTCTCTTTCAACAGTACCTCTCACTCATGATCTTGCTGAAATAACAGACCATGCCAATCATTTTGATGATCACTTTGGCTGTTTTTCTTCCCACTAGTGAGCAGAAATAATCAGTCTTTTTCAGTTTAGATTCATCCACTCAAATAAGACACCTTCAATAGGGAGAAGGCATCCATATTTCCACATCTCACTTTCAGGAAAACTTCCATAATACTCAAAACATTGATCAAAAATGAGCCCTAGTCTGAGACATACTAGGGACTAGGAAATTTCCCTGGGCAAAGGAGATTAGCCAAGATCAGGTAACCCCAAGATTCAGGTGAAACTCAGCAGCTAGCAATCCAGACCACAGAATCAAAACTGAAGGAATTTTCACTCTTCAACATTTCTAATAGTAGATACAGTTGATTCCTGAACAAATGTGGTTAGGGGCATCGACCCTCCACAATCAAAAATCTGCCTATAATTTGTAGTCTACCCTCCATATCTGGAACACCTCTGCATTTCTGTATTCAACCAACAAACTTCAGATTGTTTAGTACTATTGAAAGTCCATATATAATGTATAGCCTGGCCCTCCATAACTGAGTTTCCTCTCTATCTATGGATCTGTAGCACAGATCCATCCAATCTCGCATGGTCCAGTAATGCAGTATTCACTGTAGGAAAAAATCTGCATACAAGTAGATCCGCGCAGTTCGAGCCCATGCTGTTCAAGGGTCCACTGAACTTGTCTACTTACAAGTACCTGTCTTACTTACTCTGTACTCGGTCAGGAGTCCACTGCACTACTTAGTTAGCTCAGGCTGCCAGGACAAAGCACCACAGATTAGGTGACTCAATTATATGACTCAAATTGTATTTCCTCACCTTTCCGGAAGCTGGAAGTCCAAGATCAGGGTACCACAAGTGTCAGGTTCTGGTGAGAGCTCCCTTGCTGGTGGGCAGACAATCATCCTCTTGCTGTGTCCTCACTTCATGCTGCGAAAAATATTTAAGTAAATAATGGACAAGTAATTCAAGGCATGAACAAAGGCATGAAGGATAACAGAACAACAAATAAACAATTCTGTTAAAGTGGCACATAGGTTCTTTAAAGAATGTGAAAAGTAGGACTGGAAGGCTAAGCTGGCACTAGATGGAAAAGAATTTGAATATCAAGTTAAGCACTTTAATTTTATCCTACAAGTTATAGTTACATAAAGAAGGTTTTTGATCAGACAAGAACCATGGTTAATGCTGCTGCTGCTAAGTCACATCAGTCGTGTCCGACTCTGCGACCCCATAGATGGCAGCCCACCAGGCTCCCCCGTCCCTGGGATTCTCCAGGCAAGAACTCCGGAGTGGGTTGCCATTCCCTTCTCCAATGCATGAAAGTGAAGTCGTTTAGTTGTGTCCGACTCTTAGAGACCCCACAGACTGCAGCCTACCAGGATCCTCCATCCATGGGAGTCTCCAGGCAGCGTACTGGAGTGGGTCACCATTTCCCTCTATGTGATTAATACTACACTTTAGTAGAGTATCATGGAGAATGACTTTGCAAGGTAGTGATCAGAGGAAGGGAAATTGATTAGGACATCACTGCTGCTGCTGCTAAGTCACTTCAGTCGTGTCCAACTCTGTGCGACCCCATAGACAGCGGCCCACCAGGCTCCTCCGTCCCTGGGATTCCCCATGCAAGAACACTGGAGTGGGTTGCCATTTCCTTCTCCAAGGCATGAAAGTGAAAGTGAAGTCACTCAGTCCTGTCCTACTCTTCATAACCCCATGGACTGCAGCCCACCAGGCTCCTCCATTCATGGGGTTTTCCAGGCAAGAGTACTGGAGTGGGGTGCCATTGCCTTCTTCACTGCAGGGGTCCAGTAAAGTTACTGAGTTCAATCTTTACAAAGTTGTTACTATCTAAGAGGAATAGGGCAGATTCTTTCTCTCTTTGGCAAATGAGGGAAAGGAGCCTCTAATGTCCCAAGTCTCTGCGGATTAAGGGACTAAATCATGATCTCGGGGCTGGTAAATTGCAGAGTAAGTAACTAACCTTCCAGATTTCTCGCTCCAAGTCAGATCTCACTATTTAAACAAACATTTTCTAAGTCAAGAATAAAATGGATAATTTCCATATGGTTTCCTTCCTCCTGGAGGGCAATCTTTATTCTTCTCCAAAAAACCCAGAAGTTTTTTTAAAAAATAAATCTACTTGGTTTTCCAAGTAGAAAAGCAAAGTTGAACTAAATTCTACATTGGTGGAAATCTACAGGAAGCGTATCATAATGGTTAAGAGCATGGGCACCAGTAAGCAGCTGGGCCCAAATCCTGGCTCTGCCAAGTATCAGTGTGGCTCCCAAAGCCCCACTTTTCTTACCCATAAAATGTGAATGTATTAGAACATATCATGAAATAGCCATGAAAAGTGCCAGCTGCATAGCAGATATTCAGTAACCATAAACCGTGGATACTCTTAAATACATCAAATAAGAAAAAATTCCAGTTGTTGAAGCTGAAAATTTGTTGAGCGAGTTCATGCTGGTCTCTAGAATCAAACATGGTCTCCCAGTTGGAAGAATAAGTCACCTGTCGCCAGGCAGAGGGAAGGAGGTTTACTTTAAACAATGAAAATGGAAAATTTACTCTGCACATTTTTGTTTCATTTCAAACATACTATCAGAGAGGCAAAGAACATTCTATCTATCCAAAAAAAAAAAGATCATCTCTTATACCTACTATAAGGTCAAGCTTGTAGTTTCAATCTTCCAATGGTATATGAGTATGAAAATTTACGAAGGTAAATTCTGTCGATTAAAATGAAATGATTTTGCTTGGCAGTGAAGTGCAGGAAGACAAATATCAAATCTCAGTAGTTACACTTCCAGCTGTTTTGCAAACAGAGATAAAAGATAATCCCTGGCTAAATAGCATCACTTTCCTGATAAAAATCAACTCTGAAGAGCACTGGATTGAATAGGGGAAGCCAGGTTTACTCTAAAAATATCCAATAATTGGGGCTGAATAATATCTATTAGAAGAACTTGTGCACAGTGTTGAAAGTGACAAGAGTGTTGCTTTTTGGCACAGCATGGTACAAATATCAGTAATTAAGGAAAAACTTACAGAGCATCTGCAATGAGAATGCTTAGTCTGGCAAATCTCTCTGCAAGTAAATTTACCAGGCTTCATTATTTGTATCCAACCAAAGACACATAAAACAACTTAAATGTCATGTGATATCACATCACTTCATAAAGCTTCAAGACTTCTAAGCTCTACCACCATTCATGGAATTACCAGTATCATCACTAACACTTTCCCCATTCCCCATCAACGTCCTCTCTTCTAATAGCAGCTCTATTAGAAATGAGGCCAACTCACTCCCTTCGCCTCTTCAACTTTCATTGCATCTTCTCCCACCACAAGCATCTTCAGGTCTACCACCAATGTTGCCAGCTCTGCCACCACCATCCCCATCCCCATATCTATCTCCACAATTCCTTTACCAACACCATCCACCAACCATCACCACCATCCCCTCATTGTTACTGGCTGTAGCACACCTGTCATCACACACAGCACTCACAGTCATCACCATAGTTCTTCATGGACCTCTAGTTTATCAAATGTGACAGACCCACGTGCTTTCCCTTTCCCCAATCCAAACTGCCAAACTGCGTGCCAATATAGCAAATTAGTCACATAGCAGTCAATCCATCTGTGTGCATATGATGAGCCCAAACTCAGCTTCTGCTGAACTGCTCACAATTTAGGGTAGAAAATAGATGTGCAAACAAGCAGGCCATTTCTGTTTTTATTTTTTATCTAGCCACTTTACCACTGCCATTTCAATGGCATGGCTTATTCTAACACGGCCACCGCATAAACTCACCCATTCCTCATCCGATCCCACACCCTCACTTTACAACACATTCCTGACAGTGGAATTCAGCAAGAGTATGTTACCTGGGTATAGGATAAAATAAAATAGTTTATACATTCAATCTTAAAGGAAATCAACCATGAATATTCACTGGAAGGACTGATGTTGAGGCTGAAGCTCTAATACTTTGGCCACCTGATGCAAAGAACTGACTCACTGGAAAAGACCCTGATGCTGCGAAAGACTGAAGGCAGGAGGAGAAGGGGATGACAGAGGATGAGATGGCTGGATGGCATTACCAACTCTATGGACATGAGTTTCAGCAAACTATGGGAGATGATGAAAGACAGGGAAGGCTGGCATGCTGCTGTCCATGGGGTTACAAAGAGTTGGACATGACTTGGCAACTGAACCACAACAATAATTTTTAAAAAGCAGTAAGCTTACTGATAAAAGCATACTTCAATCAAAGGAGCCACATCAAAGTTACAGTGTCAAGAAATATCTAGGATCAGAGATTATATTAAAATGCCCACTTTGAAAAACCTTCAATTACATCTATACAGTTGACAATATCATGTGCTAAATATTATGGTACCAACAATGTATTTTGCAAGAATTATATTTTCTGATGACAAAGAACACAAACTCATGTATAAAAATTTTCCATGTCATTTAGAAATTCCCCAAGTCCAATTTGTTCACGTGAAAAAATCTGATCAATTATTCCTCAGGTGAATCCCCATACTCATACATTACAGCCAAAAATACTTTCACTTAATGAATTAACGAGAAGTCAAGATGTTGCATTGTTAAAAAAAAAAAAAAAAGTATCTGATAGGAAGCAAATGGGAGACTTAAGAAAATGGGGAAAAATCTTTGGTTGAAGCTAAAGAACAATTATACTGGATATCTTTCGGCTTTCTATGCATGCTCAGAAGCATTCAACTCTTTGCAACCCCATGGACTGTAGCCTGCCAGGCTCCTCCGTCCATGGGATTTTCCAGGCAAGAATACTGGATTGGATTCCATTTCCTTCTCCAGAGGAGGGCTTCCCTGGTGGCTCAGATGGTAAAGAATCCACTTGCAATGCAGGATATCCAGGTTCCATCCCTGGGTCAGGAAGATCTCCTGGAGAAGGGAACGGCAACCCACTCCAGTGTTCTTGCCTGGGAAATCTTATGGACAGGGGAGTCTGGTGGGCTACAGCCCATGGGGTTGCAAAGAGTCAGACACACTGAGCGACTAACACCTTCACACTATCTTTTCACTTTCTCCAGGGGCTCTTCCCCAACCCAGGGATCGAACCCATATCTCCTAAGTCTCTTGCATTGGCAGACGGATTCTTCACTGCTGAGCCACTAGGGAAGCTGAGCGGCAACTATTTCCCAAGGTTGCTAGCATCTGCCTGCCTCAATTCTTGTAAACTGGCCCATTCATCTGGAAGTAACCACTCTGCTAGGGTTCCTGAATCCCAGCCATCTGGGATGAAATCTAACTCCTGACAGCACCCTGATTGAAACAGCAGTGAAAAAGAGACGTGACACTTGTGCTGCTCTTTTAAATACCTTGAAAAGATGTCATCATCCAAAACTGGCAGACAGATAAAGCAGCTCAGCGGTCTCCTTGAAACTAGCCTTTAGGGGGAGTCAGACCAGATATGTTTTCCCAGATGCACCCATCTTCAGGCTTCCCTGGTGGCTCAGTGGCAAAAGATCCACTTGCAATGCAGGAGATGCGGGTTAGATCCCTGGGTCATGAAGATCCCCGGGTCATGGAGGAGAAAATGGCAATCCACCCCGGTACTCTTGCCTGGAAAATTCCATGGATAGTGGAGCCTGGTGGGGTACAGTCCAAGGAGTCGCAAAAGAGTCGGACATGACTGAGCGACTGAACAGCTACAAATCTCTCTCTCTACTTCCAGCTCCACCACCTGATCTTGAATTTATAGAAGACAGATAAAGGGAAACTTAACAATACATTCTAGTTTGTTTACTTCAAGCTATGGAGTAGAAGGCAGAGATTCTGGGTGGGGTTCTGCAAGCGCACAGAATAGTATACAATTAGACTATCTTTCAGACCAGTTCTCTCAAGAATCTGGGCATAGCACAAAAGAGGAAGACGACTCCGTAATATTAGCAGTATCTTACATGTTATAGTACTACTGTTTCCAAAATGTTTTATAACCTCATTCTGTTGTTCAGTCGCTCAGTCATGTCTGACTCTTTGCAACCCCATGGACTGCAGCACACCACCAGGCTTCCCTGTCCTTTCCATCTTCCAGAGTTTGCTCAGGCTCACATCCATTGAGTCGGTGATACCATCCAGCCAACTCATCCTCTGCCACCCCCTTCTCCTCCTGCCCTCAATTTTTCCCAGCATCAGGGTCTTTTCTAATGAGTCAACTTTTCCTATCAGGTGGTCAAAATATTGGAGTTTTGTATCCTTCATGTTATCTGACTTAGATATTGCCTAATTAGGAAATCAGACCCTAACAATCTGATCGGAGAATGCAAACCTAAGAAGATAAAGAGAACACTGAAAATAGCTGTATTATAAAAAGTAAATAACATTTGGAGAGTAGGTATACTGGGCTATCTCATCTAATGCAATTGTTCCAATTCTTGTTTAAAAACTGACTATAAAGCAATTTTCTTTTAATCAAAATGTATTTTTTCATTAACTTTCATTACCAAGCCAAAGATACGTTCCCCATAGGCAATATTTTAGCCCTAAGTCTAAATAAAAATAACATTTAACAATGCAACAAACCCCTCTAAAGTCAATTATCTAAGGTAAAAGCTATAGTTTTCTGACCAAACAATAATCACACTCAAATACAGAAAAAGCAAACAGTCTCCAGAACAACATTAAATTAAGGATAGACCCACTTAGAGGCAAAGTCACTAACAGAGGCTTCCATGTGAGGCAGCCTGTGATGTCATGATTTATAGTAAGAAATACATACACTCGTTCTTTCTCCTAGTCCTGGGAGGAAGAGTTCTTAAAAACCTCGGAATTTCTGTTGGACGAGGTCATTGAGAGGACATGACCTCTCCTTGACCTCTAAATTGGCCCAGGGCAACAGGAGGCTCATTACCCCCCTCACCCTATCCCCTGTCCATGCTATGTACATAGTGCACACCATTCCCACGGCTAGAACTGTTTTCAAGCATGCAGCCTTTGAGAGAGCCCCGTGTTGTTGAGATCGTTGGCCCAGCATATATGAGTGAACACTTAAGTCTTCTACATAAACTTTTAAGATTCTGGACAGCTGGTGCAGAGATCTAACCCTCTTGCAACAGTGGAAGATAAGCCTCGTTTGTAAATTCCCTTGCTTATTCCAATCTCCACCTACCAGTCTGGCCAGTTCTTCTCTCCTTATGTACTAACAGTGTCCTAAGTGATAAGAGCATTAGAGGCGAAAAAGAAAATCCTTTTCATCATTCACAAGTCCCTTTCAACCACAACTGAGTTTACTAGTTCTTAAAGGGAAAAAAAAAAAAAAAAGTGACTTTCAGAAAGCACAATTTCAAGAGAAGCAATCAGGTGAGTGGGTGGAGGGGTGAATAAGGGGTTGGAGCTTTCAGTTCCACCCCCACCCCCAAGCTCCCCCTACCCCTCACCTGTATGTGGGACACAGTTTGAAGGACCATGGGGAAGTTACACTCAAAACTTTCCAACACTTGATGTCCGGCACTTCATTCCTGGTTACATTCCTTTAAGTTAAATAACACTTCTTTCCCTCAGAGTCGTTATCTTCTTCTTTTTTTTGGAGGGGTGGTAGAGGAAGAGTTGGTGATGGTCCTACCCTGAAGCACCTGGAATAAACATTGAAGGGTCAGTTCAATTAACAAGCGCCCAGATGAATTCAATTATACAAATATACTGACATCTCTAAATGTCATCTCGAGTGGCCATAGGCAGATCAGAACTTTCTTCTGAACAGGAAATAGGCTTTAAAAGGTTACTTTGTTATACCTTAGAAGCCGTGTAATCTTTAGACAGTCTATATCAGAATTACCAAAGATGCTTATTTTAAAATGTACACACTTAGCCCCACCCTAGACCTTCTGAACCCGTATCCTAGAAATTGTTCTGGAAATCTGAAACCAAACAAGCTCCCAGGGTCACGTGAACACTAGAAAACCAGTGTGCTTAGTCGTGCGGTCATGTCCAGCTCTTTGTGACCTCATGGACACTAGCCCACCAGGCTCTTTTGTCCATGGGATTCTCCAGACAAGAACACTGGAGTGTGATGCCACGCCCTTCTCCAAGGGATCTTCCCAACATAGGGATCGGAACCCAGGTCTCCTACATTGCAGGTGGACTCTTTACCAGCTGAGCTACCAGAGAAGACCTGAAAACCACTACTTGCTGTGAATAAGGTTATCAAACCCTTTGCCTCCGCCGAGAAAGGGGAAGGGCACTAGCCTAGCCTCACTACCCTATTCTGTGCATATTTTGTGCCCTAAGTGCGCCAGAGTTCTTTATTTTTTGCCATGATAGACCCCATGCAAAGTCTCTTCAGTCGTGTCTGACTCTACAACCCTATGGACTGTAGCCCGCCAGGCTCCTCTGTCCATGGGATCCCCGAGGCAACAATACTGGAGTAGGTACCATTTCCCTTCTCCAGGGTATCTTCCCGACCCAGGGATCAAAACCCTGTCTCCTGGGTCCCCTGCATTGGCAGGCAGATTCTTCACTGCTGAACCACCAAAGTCCATGACGGAGCCCTACAAGGGTGCAATCACATATCCAGCTGTAGGGGGGCTTTACAGTTCAGAAGGCATGTTTTTATTCACTTTCTTTTTAAACCTTCACAGCAGTCCTATAAGCATTATTGTTACACCAATTTTCTATGTTTAAAAAAAATAGATTTTCAGAGAAATTAAGTATCCTTCTCAAGGTTACACAGAACTGAGATTCAAACCATATCTTTTGATGCTAATTCTCATGTTCTGAGTCTGGCTTGTATCACTTGAAAAGTTTAATAGCCCTTAAAAGGGGAAAAAAGAAAAAGAGGGTATATGGGACTTAGAGTGAAATCTCAAATAATCAAAAGATGAGAGCACAAAACGGGATTAAAAAATTCTTATGTTGGACATTTACAATTCAAAGTAAATTGCCCTGACTCTTCATAGCACAGTCGGATTGTAATACCACAAAAACACTTGACTCTAATCAAAGGCCAACAGAACACTGGTTGTTCTCAGCCATTTGATTTTACGCTAAGCTCTAAGGATCTTTTCTCAGCCTAATGTGGAATTTTATATGTTTCTGCTGTGGACAAAGCACAGTAACACAGGCTCTATTTTGGCTTAGAAAAATATAATCTTTTTAATCTAATTTTTATTAAGCAAAACTCTAAGTCTGCACAGGCCGAGGGAATGGTATAATGATCCCACAGGCATACATCTCCCAGCTTCATCAATTATCAAGATTCCACCATTCTTAGGAAAAAATATAGTCTAAAAAAAACCTTTTAAATCACACCACAATGTATAAATTCAGAATTCCCCACTGCAAATCTCAAAATATTTCCTAAATAAAGAAGTGAATATGTATATTAACAAATAAATTTACATACACACATATATACACAATTTTAAGGGGAATAAATTGTTTTCCTCGTGGGGATACATACAAAAGGCCTGCTTACAGCTCAAAAATGTGTATGTTTTCACAATCTGTTTGATGGCAGGCACTAATGGTCAGGAAAAATAAAATTTGGTCCGTACAGTCTGTCCTGTCTTTAAGCAAAATGTGTGCCATTTACTTGGGAGCTATATAACAGATGTGAATTTAAAAGGAAGAGACCAGTTATAAAGCACTAGGGGGAAGCTGCACAGATGTCCCTGTTTTTAATGCGTTACTGTGCGGGGCCCAATTTATCTCACTGCAAGTGATCTAGGACTTCATGAAACAACTTCAAATTATAGATCGCCAACACCCTTTAAAGGTCTTACATTACAAAAATAAAAAGCATTCTTAAACCTGGCCATTAAGGCACAGAGGGTAGTGTCCTGGACACATTAAATCTGATAAACAAGATGGAAGGAGGGGAATGCTTGGGGGACTTCCAAGCAAAGCGATATGATACAAAGGCACATGTGGACAGGCCTCAGGCCCCTTACAGGAAGGCAATTCCTAAGAGCTCCCTGTGGGAAAGAGCATTAAATAGCTCATCACATCAGAAGCCTGAAACAGTGTTATCATCAGGAGGATGAAGTATTCTTTTTGCTTTCCTAAAGATGCAGTTTTCAATAGGTCCGCTACTGCTGCTGCTGCTGCTAAGTCGCTTCAGTCGTATCCGACTCTGTGCGACACCATAGACAGCAGCCCACCAGGTTCCCCGATCCCTGGGATTCTCCAGGCAAGAACATGGGAGTGGGTTGCCATTTCCTTCTCCAAATAGGTCTGCTAACTACTGCATATTAACTTCCGGTTTTGTGTCAGGCACTCTATTAGATCCATATATTATATGAAGATAATCTCACTTAATTTACATAACCTTTTGCAATCAGTATTGCTAATGGATTTCAGAGAAAAGGAAGCTGAGATTTGGGTACAAGGACCTTGAGATACAAAGCGGCTGATTCAGGATCTGTGCTTGGGTCTTTCTGATTTCCAAAGTTGTTTTCTCTCATAAACAACAGGTGTCAGTGACCTTGATATAATCCTTTTTAGGACAATCTAGCAGTATGTATCTCCTTGCTGAAGCAATTGCTTTTCTAGAAATTTATCCTGAGGGAATAACTGATAAGTTTCCAAAGCAGTACATACAGAGATTTACTGTAGTGTTGTTTGCAATCTAAAAAATTGGCAACCACTAGTGTCCACTGAGACTGAAAAAATTAATTTTGATAAATCCATATACTGTAATGGTAAATATACCTGTTTCAAAGATTCAAAATGAGTTATATATTGATATATAACCTCTCTTTACTTTGAGGTGGAAAAAACAAACCATAGAAGATTACTAGCTTATGCACATGTATATATGTGTGTGTAAGTGTGTAGGTATTAGAAAGACACACAACAAACTTATCAGTGGTTTAAGCATCTCTGAATTACTTAAAATTTTGAACTATCCTATCAGATAAGGATAAAATGTTTTCATTTGAAACACTAAGTCCCTACTTTTTTCCTCTCAAAAGTCAAACTCCTGGTGTGATCCTGTCAAGATTTTGACAGTGTCAACAGGACTATTTTGTGAGAAAGGAAGGGGCTGTTTTTATTCAAATGTTGTCACTTTGCCAAGCCTTCCCTGACCACTAGAGGCAGAAACATGCTCCCTCTCTGGGCTCCCAGGACATCCTGAATACGTCCTTTATTATACCAGTTAGTTATCTCACTGCTGTAAACAGCTGCGTTGTAACACGTACATCTGTCACCCTCAGTTGACTCCGAGACCCTCAAAAATAGAAGCTACATTTCTTTTATCTGGCACATGACATATCTATTTAACATGTTTGATGAATGAATAAGTAATAGAAGAAGGGGATGAGCGAGGGAAGGAAAAAGGAAGGCGGTTTAACTTCAAAAGTCTAATGGTGCATTCAAAGCCCACACCACTAAACCATAGTAGCCCATCACAAATTAATTCCTCAAAGCCTGGGCTGAAGGTGCTGCTGTAGAGAGAAAGCCCTGGGTCATGAAAAGAACACGGGCTTTGGGGTTGGACAACAAATGCAAATCCTGCATTTTCTAGTTAGAAATTTTGTGAGAAAGTCTTTATCACTGAGGCTTAGATTCACCACCTGTAAAACAGGTGTGATAATATTGACTTCATGTTTGCTGTGAGGACAAAATTAGATAAAATATGCACAAGGCCAACACAGTAGACAGTCAATGAATATTTGCTGCCCTCATTATTACAAAGCCTAAGTGAAAAGTATCTGTGCTAAGTGTGGCTCATTAGAGCACAAGAGTATACAATTGAGAATTGTTTTTAAGATGCTGATACTCACTTCAGATTCAAGACTGATCAGTTTCTGGGACAGAGATACCCTCAAACCGTCCAGCTGGTCAGATGGATCTCCTAGGTAATCTGTTTTGGGATATCCACTAGACCACTTTGAATCTTGGTCAAGGAAGTTGAAGTCTTTGGTGATCTCTTGGTTTCATGTAATCAAAGACATTCTCTGACTTACAAATAAAAAAATGAAGCTATTAAAGACTTGGTTATATTGTTAGTGAGTATGGAACCTTGAATAATGTTTCTTGAGGTGGGAGGGGAAGGAAATTGATAATATGTATCAATGTACTGAATATGTATCGATTCAACAATTGTTCATCTGAGTTTATTCTATAAAATCACCTGCAGAAATGTGCAATTCTACAATGCGGAACACTTTGCAAGTGGGAAAAATCAGCAGTGACTCAAATCCATAGGAAAATGGCTAAATAAATTATGATATAGTCCTCCAGTGGTATATATTCCATCTATTAGAATGAAACTGATCTATGTATACATCCATGAAAATCTGCCAGATGTATAAGTGAAAAAAAGCAAATTGCAGGATAATATAAGCCAAATTCTGTTAAAAACAGTAATAGTAATTTTTATATACCTAGGAAAATGTATTCAGAATTTCTCTGTCAGGGTAATATCAGCAAACGTTCACTTTCTACCTATATGAAATACCTTATCATTTATAATCACATCAATGAGCATGCATTATTGTGATAATTAAAGCACAAAAAGTGTTATATTTTAAAATCCAAGTTACTAATGTGAAGGAAGGTAAAATATAGGACAAAATTTGACTTTGTTACAGCCTTACTCTATCCTGTTTGATGATTCTAGTCCTCAGTTCAGGCTTCCCAGGTGGCTTACTGGTCAAGAACCTGCCTGCCAGTGCAGGAGAGGTGGGTTCCATCCCTGGGTCAGGAAGATCCCTGGAGGAGGAAATGGCAGCCCACTCCAGTACTCTTGCCCGTGAAATCCCATGGACAGAGGAGCCTGGTGGGCTACCTGGGGTCACAAAAGGTCAGACAAGACTGAGCGACTAAGCATGTGTGCAATATACAATGCACTTTGACCATTAGCCAGAGAAATCACTGTCCCCTGTAACTCTATTAGCTAACCCGACAAGTCTGACTGATGGTGAGTGGGACAGAGAATATCTAGAATGGTTTCTTCCTCTTTTTCCAAAATGAACAAAAGCCTAATATACAACCTGGCTGTGAAATATGTAATTAGAAAAAGTATTGCCCCTTGGTTCAAGAAGTGACCTCCAATGGGCGATAATTCCTCTAGATTGAACATTTTGTTACAATTGTCCACAGAAACTTAGAGAGGTTATTTCCTTGATCTGCCAGGCATTCATTTTCTACTATAAGCATCACACAGTGTAATGTATATACCCTACATATAGAAGATTAATAGCATTTCTCTAGTGCTTTCCCCCTGAACTTCTCAATATAAGTGGAAATGATTTAATCTGAATCACTTTTGAACACCAGCACTCAAGCACTCCTAGCTGTTCTTTCTTCTCACTTCCTTTACTGTTACACATTCTTCCTTTAAAAAAAAAAAATCATCTGTATTCACTTAAACTAAAAAAGTACAAATAAAAAATTTTTACTACCTACAATTTGGTAAAGATTGAGTAAATGAACAAAATTCAGGGTTGGTGAGTACACAGTCAGACACTGTTGTGGGGGTGTAAATTAGTACACTTTTTCCAGGTGATAGTTTGGCCATGTGTATCAAAATGGGAAATGTGAATCCCTCTGACCTAGACAACTCACAAAGAAGTGAAAAGATGTATACTTAGTGAAAAATGAGATATAACCTCTTCTATTGTTAGCAAAGAACAGGTTTAAAAAACAGAATATTTAGACAACAGGACATTAGTTCTGGGATATTTAACAGATTAAACTACACCACAGTACAGACTTCCTTCACGGTCCAGTGGTCACGAATCTACCTCCCAATGCAGGGACATGGGTTTGATTCCTGGTTGGGGAACTGAGATCCCACATGTCAACACAAAAGATCACGCATGCTGCAACCAAGAGATCCCACAAAACCAAATAAATAAATAAATTTAAATTACATTATAGTAAATCCACTTGCCAGTGCAGGAGATATAAGAGACACAGGTTTGATCCCTGGGTTGAGAAGATCCCCTGGAGTAGGAAGTAGCAACCACTCCACTATTCTTGCCTGGAAAATTCCATGGACAGAGCAGCCTGGTGGGCTACAGTTCATGGGACTACAGGGAGTCAGACATGACTGAGCAACTGAGCACATGCAGTAGATGAAACAGTGACCCCTCCAAAAAAAAACCATGAATACCAGAAACCCCAGAATGTAACCTCATTTGGAGACAGAGTATTTACAGATGTAATTAAAAGTCTGAGAATGAGTCATCCTGGGTTTAGGGTGAGATGTAAATCTAAGGACTGACATCCTTATAGAAAAAGAAAAAGTGCTATAGCATGAGGGCTTAGCTTAAAGAAATACTATGTAGATTTCAATGTATTGACATGGAAAGATACCTTTGAACACATTGTTGGACACAATAAAATAGGTCTTCAAGCTTATTGGTATCTTATAATTTATCCCAAAGACAGATCCTTGCAAGGATATTTACCAAAATGTTATGCCTAGTTATTTCTAGATAGCATGATTTGAGTTGATTTCTTCTGGATGTTTTTTGTATTTGGAATTTTTTATAGTAAGTGTGATATTTTTAAAATTTAGCTATTTTCAACAACAGTAATAATAACAAATATCCCCCTCAAATTACACCATAGCAAAATTTCCTTCTTTACCCTTAATGTGCCTATGATAAGTCTTGACACTTCCATTCCCATTTTAAAGAATATGGAGGGTCGGGGAGATAAACCAACATCACTAAGGATTTAGAGCAGAAATTTTAAAATTAAGCCCAGGATTTACCAAAACTGAAGGTGTCATTGTCAGCTGTTACCTTAGACATTTCTCTCTCACTTTAAGAGGTTTGATCCCCACTCATATATCACCAAGAGACTGACCTTGAGGAGTAGGACAGGAACACCTCAGGACCAGAGTTTTCTCCTCGTAGGTCAAGAGGGTCATGCTTTAGTACAGTGACATTGAAGCTGTGCTACAGGAAGGAAAGAGATTCAAGAGGAGATTCTCATCCTTCTAACCTCCCCCTCCTCCAGTCTGTCACACCTTTGGAAGGCAGGGGAAACATCCAAAGAGGGCTTAAAATCCAAAGAGGGCTTAAAATCCAATGGGTGAAAGAAATAACTCTAACATAGGGAGCAAATGCATGACACACTTGCTCCCACTCCCAGATCTATGACAGTCATCACTAGTCAGTGGCATTATTTCAGACTGTGCTCTCTCAATCACATCTGATTGTTTGTGACCCTATGGACTGCAGACCACCAGGCTCCTCTGTCCATGGGGATTCTTCAGGCAAGAGTACTGGAAGGGGTTGCCAGTCCCTTCTCCAGGGGGTCTTCCCAACCCAGGGATCTGATCAAACCTAGGTCTCCCTCAGTACAGGCAGATTCTTTGCCAACTGAGCCACAAGAGCAGCCTGAGAATGGAGACCGGATGACAATCCCTACACAGTTGACTCACCAGCTGAAATCTATTCACCATGCTAGATCCTACTCTGAAACAAATTCTGATCAAAGACCAAAGGAAGAGTTTGCTGGCAAAGCAGCAAAGTAAAAGTGAGCAAAATCTTGGAAAAAGAATGATAATAATTATACATTTTATTTAGCATCTACTAGATAGCATATTAAAAAGCAGAGACATTACTTTGCCAACAAAGGTCCCTCTAGTCAAGGCTATGGTTTTTCCAGTGGTCATGTATGGATGTGAGAGTTGGACTATAAAGAAAGCTGAGCGCCAAAGAATTGATGCTTTTGAACTGTGGTGTTGGAGAAGACTCTTGAGAGTCCCTTGGACTGCAAGGAAATCCAACCATTCCATTCTAAAGGAGATCAGCCCTGGGAGTTCTTTGGAGGGACTGATGCTGAAACTGAAACTCCAGTACTTCGGCCACCTCATGCGAAGAGCTGACTCACTGGAAAAGACTCTGATGCTGGGAAGGATTGGGGGCAGGAGGAGAAGGGGATGACAGAGGATGAGATGGCCGGATGGCATCACTGACTCGATGGACATGAGTCTGAGTGAACTCCAGGAGTTGGTGATGGACAGGGAGGCCTGGCATGCTGCAATTCATGGGGTAGCAAAGAGTTGGACATGACTGAGCGACTGAACTGAAGTACCTACTACATGCCAGCTCTGGTGCTATAAACATTCTCTGTCCTTGAGGAGTTTACAGAAGAGACAGAGATTATGACAGTAGATGTTAGAAAGACCAAAATACAAGATACACAAGATTCTGTTAAGGGCTCCTTCTCCTTGGCTAGAAAGACATCCATCCAAAGGTTCACTCAGAGTTTAAACTTCCCAGAGCTACAACCCAGAGGCTGCTCCAGTCAACATACAGGCTTTATTCTTTGCTGAAACCAGAAAACACAAGAAATTTAGGGAATCCTTCATCACAAGAAAACATGATAAGTATACATGGTGATGGATGTTAACTAGGCTTATTGTGTGATCATTTTGCAACATAAACAAATACGAAATCATTGTTATACACTAAAACTAATATAATGTTATATACAAATTATATCTATGTAAAAATATACTTGAAAATTTAAAAGAAATGCAAGGAATCCAAAAGTGCTAACTCTCTACTGATTATAGAAATACTCAGTGCTATCATTTGTTGACAAAGTGTCAACCACTTTTTACACACCATCTCCACTCCTCACAACAACTTGGCAAGGCAGATATTACTATTTTCATTTTACTCATGAGGAAAATAAAGTTCTTACAGGTGAAGTAACATGACCAGGAAATAGCCTTTAAGGAGTGGAAATGAGATTTCAACTCAGGTCTTTCTGCGTCCATTTGCCACACCATGCCACGCAACCTCTGATGAGGGTAAAAACATATACGAGCTTGTAAGAACAGGTACACTCACATCTATCTATCTATCTACCTATCCAATTTGGTATATACATGGTCATGTACCAAGAAAACACCAACACCCACACAGCTACTGAGGAGAACAACTGTATTTCTACAAATTACCAGGATTCCATTAACACTGCAGATGTATATGCTGGGGAAAAAAAAAAAATAGCTTCTGATCATAGGAAATGCTCTCTAAAGCATTGGAGTCAATGGACTCAAATCAAGAAACTTCCCATTATACACTTTCTCCGGCACTTATATAACTACCAAGAACCTAATTGTACTATTTGAAGGCTTCCCTGATGGCTCAGACAGTAAAGCGTCTGCCTGCAATGCAGGAGACCTGGGTTCAATCCCTGGGTTGGGAAGATCCCCTGGAGAAGGAAATGGCAACCCACTCCAGTACTCTTGCCTGGAAAATTCCATGGACTGAGGAGCCTGGTAGGCTACAGTCCATGGGGTCGTAAAGAGTCGGACACGACTGAGCGACTTCACGACTTTCACTACTACTACAGAAAGCAAGCCGGCAGTGTGTGGAATCACATCAGCAGAAAAGCAGCAGGCATATTCCCACTCCCTTGGTACTGGTTTTGCCTCTGCTTTCTTCAAACCTATTGCGGGGCAGAAGGACTGGAAATCAAAGCTGGAATGACAGAAAGGAAACAAAGGGAATGAAACAGACCTGGCAGACTCTGGAGGATGGCGAGTTGAGGGGCAAAGTCTCACTTTATAAGTCTAGAGGTCTTCAACAGAAAAAAAAAAAAAAAAGTCTAAGGAAACTAAACCCATTTGATTTAAAGGTATTGCAAAATGATTGTTTTTAATTAAAATCTTTGCATCAAATAAGAACTTTCTTCACATAACAAATGCCCTAGATTAATCACCAAAAATTAAAGCACACAGTTCTTGTATGTTGGTTGTTTTTTCTCATATTGCCAACATGTTCCAGCGTTCAAGTCAAAGCCAAAGATTAAACGTCCTTATATTTTTGTTGTGATTTTACTGCCAAATGCAAACATCCAAGTGTAAGTAAGTCATTACTCTCCCGCTGTTGTGGTCTGATTAATTCTCACAATATTAGCCAGCAATTCATTTTATCCCTTGGCGTCACAAGTCCAGTTGAAGGAGATAAGTGGCTGATAAAAGATCTCTGAGAACAGTTATAAATGATTCACTTTAAAAGAATAATAAAGCAACCACTGGATAAGCGCAGCTGAGTAAACCTTCCATACATCGCACAAAACTAATTTAGCTTAAAAAACTTCGGCAAATTATAGTCAATAATCTTCACTGTCACCCTGCTGCTCACAAAACTTTTGAGAAGAAACTTAATGCTGAAATGCAAATATTTAATTAGATTTTAATGGTGAGGTTTATTTTTCCTAAATCTGGTCATCTGTCTCAATTATCTTCTCCATTTTTTACAGTTAACCAGGAATTGTCATCCCCATGGGCTTTGGGGAATGTTTTCTCTTTCCTAATTCCTGTTTAGCATTAGCTTTTTCACAAGTGTCGTTCTTGTAGAAAGGGTTTCGTTTGTTCTCTTTTGGAAAAGAGAAACGTTGAGGAAAAAGAAAATACATAATGTTCTAAGTAATGCTTTTAAAGCTAACTGTCCTTCTGTCCTAATAACGGAGGCTCATCAGTAGCTAAACAATTACTTGTCTTTTCCTACCTCACCACAAAGGGCAATTCATATGCGTTTTTATTTATTTCAAGTCTAATTAAAGCAGTTCTGTGTATACTTGGAAAGTTTTAAAGCTATATGTCTTCCAAACGTATTCTGTAGTTTAGACTTTTACATTAATTTATAGAAATTAGTGGAATGTGGCTGCTCACGCCCCTTTCAACAAAACTAATACGACAATCGGCCATAAAATTCTTCAGAACTGTTACCGGGTGAAATATTGCAACTGCGTTCCTGAGTTTCTCTTCTTTTTCCCGATCATCAAGCTATGCAGGTACCCTGCTTCAGACTCACCTTTTTACGCTGGGCTTTGTGATGATGAGGCTACTCTGAACCGCCTTTCTGTCCTTTTCCAGATGTTAGACTCCGCCACCAGGGGGCGCTAGGGAGACTGGCTGTCTGGAGAAGGAAGAAGGGCCTTGCTCATCCTCTCAGCTTCCAGTCCCTCTGAGTATCTTCCCAGAAATGCTTCTTCACCAGCACCAGCAGGTGACTGCAGTTTGCTGTTTTTATTAATACAGCACTGGCAGAAGCAGCCTCGCCTCACACTCTGAGACACCAGCACCGGCAGATGGTGCACTCCTCCAAAGTGTGGGGGTGTGGCGCCTGTCCAGCCCCAGGGGTCCGTCCTCCAATCCTCTCCGCTTGATCATGCCACTCTCATTCCTTGGTTCCGCCAGTGGCTGGTCACTGCTTTCTCGGTTGCTACCTTTGTGATATCTTAATATTCACTTTTTGCATCTCCAGTTAATACCTTTCATACAATTCTTAGTAATGAATTCTGCAAATTAGTTGAGGGTACTTTCAGCCTCCTGAGGGATCCTGACGGTTGTTGTTTAGTCACTAAGTCACCTCCGACTGTTTTGCGACCCCTTGAACTATAGCTTGCCAGGCACCTCTGTGCATGGGTTTTCCAAGCAAGAACACTGGAGTGGGTTGCTGTGTCCTTCTCCGGGAGATTTGCCCAACCTAGGGATCAAACCTGCGTCTCCCACCCTGGCAGGTGGATTCTTTAACACTGAACCATCAGGGAAGCCCTACCCTGACTAATGCAACTTGTTTGTTTATTTTTAAATCAGATAGACCCAGGTTGAAATCTCACCCTTCTACCACTTACTAGCTGTGTGCCCTTAGCAAATTGCTCAAGATGTCTGATTTCCTTTTGCCTTTATACAAAAAGGGTATACTATCCTATAGCTGTCAGGATTAACGAGATAATCCATACCAAGTGATATAAAATACTTTAAAAAGTTGATTCCTTTACCCTTCACCTTCTATAGGTTCAAATGCTCCCATTTACAACAGATAGGGGTTTTGCTCTTTCCCTACAGAAAGTAAATTCATTCTTTATCCTACATGACAACTTATATTGTGCCAACTGTAGTTCTAAAATCACCACTTGTTACCTTTTTCATGATGTCTTAATTCCAGGTGCAGTCATCACAATAATTCTGTCGATTCTGTCAATATCTTTTTATGTTAACCGTACTCGTTTCCATAGCCTCCTGGCAGCCTATCTTCTGTTTGAGTTATTTTGCTGATGTTCATGACATTTCTTTTTAAGACATTCCCACATCTCTTACTGTCTCTCCGTGTGGTCTCTGGAGAGCTCTTCCCTCTTCCCTCCTCCCCCTCCCACTCAGCCTCGCCTTCACAACTGACTCCCCGTATCCCTTCCCTTGCTTCCTGGAAATTTCATATATTGGTAAAATATTTCCACATTAGGCCACACGTATCTTTTATAAACATGAAATTCCTCTCTGTCCATTCACTTTTCCTTTGTGAAAGTTTTAGAATATGGCTCATCATGAGCCCGTGATAAATATCCACTGAGTGAAAAAAATTAATGTAATCTCCATTTATCCCAATCATCAGTCTTTTATGTTCCACCCTTTCCAAATGCCTTGGCTTTTACCTGAAAGCCGCTATTTCCTCACTCTGAGCAGAGAAGACTAAACTTGGATCTTTCTTACTGTCTCCATTAACATAATACGAAAACAAAATTTCCAAGACACAAAGAGATGTAAGGTATTAAAAGATCTAAAGCAGTGTTGTTCTGTATAATCTATATTTGCTTAAAAAACACTCTACCTTCAATTTTTTTGTATGATCTAATGTTTAAATAAGGCACTTAGGCATAGTCTCTACATGGACAACCCAAACTGGTTATTGGTATCCAATGATAGCTTCTGTAGCTGAGTGCATGGGAGTATATATATAAAATACTTACAATCTAGATGGGTGGGATGGGGTAAGAGGGTGGGAAGGAGACTCAAGAGGGAGGGGGCATGTGTATACTTATGGCTGATTCACATTGCTGTATGGCAGAAACCAACACAGCATAATTGCAAAGCAATTTTCCTCCGGTGGAACAAAACATTCTGTAAGTGGCACTCATTTTCTAAAAACCTTATTTATTATTTGCTTATATCTACTTTATTATCAGCAAGGTTGTAAGATGGGCAAGCACTGTTACAAATGGACCTTCTTTTCATATGAATTTTTTTTTAATTTATCGGTGTGACTCATGTATTTCTGTTTGCTTAGCTCATACTGTAAACTGTTCCACAGTTTAATATTTACACTTCAATATTGCTACTAAAATGTTACCGCATCTTTGGCTCCTAGAGTTTTACTCACAGTTTCACTTCTTTTTTTTTTTTTTTTTTTGATGTTCAAGCTGGTTTTATTTTTTTTTAATTTTTATTGTTACTTTATTTTACTTTACAGTACTGTATTGGTTTTGCCAAACATTGACATGAATCCACCATGGGTGTACATGCGATCCCAAACATGAACCACCCCCCCCGACCTCCGTCCCCACAACATCCTTCTGGGTCATCCCCGTGCACAAGCCCCAAGCATAAAATAGAATCCTCATATTGTTTGTTTTTTTCAACAGAACTCTGTTTTTAATCTCCAGTGAGGAATTCCTGAGGCACCTGATGAATTAGGTGTTGACCTTCATTGTTTCAAGACTCGAATGAGACAACAGAAACCATCTGTGTGATGCCCCTCCTTCAGCACCATTTTACAGGAGGCTGAACCAAGGTGGAGCGAGCAGGTGCAAACTGGCCAGATTCCAAAGCAGAGATAGTAGAGCCAGGAAGAAGTTAGAGCCTCTGAATCTCAAACCAGTATTCTTTCTCTTAATTTTTATCTTGTTACTTCTTTGGAAACCCCTAGACTTCTTTCAAATCTTGACTATCTAAAGGGAAAAATTTCATTATTTTTAATCTCTGTTCATTCCATTTTGATGCCTAATTTTTCTGTTTTTCTTTCTATATCGTGATATATACATAAAAGTTTGAATGTGCCCATGATTCTTTTTCAGCACCCACTGCCCTACCACTACTTACTCTCAGTTCTTAACTGATAGGCAGCCCAAAGGAAAAGAAGAATTCAGTTCAGTTCAGTACAGTTCAGTACTCAGTCATGTTCAATTCTTTGCAAACCCTTGGGCTGCAGCACACCAGGCTTCACTGTCCATAACCAACTCCCAGAGCTTTCTCAAACTCATGTCCATCAAGTCAGTGATGCCATCAACCATCTCATTCTCTGTCGTCCCCTTCTCCTCCCACCCTCAATCTTTCCCAGAATCAGAGTCTTTTCCAACAAGTCAGTTCTTCGCATCAGGTGGCCAAAGCTTTGGAGTTTCAGCTTCAGCATCAGTCCTTCCAATGAATATTCAGAACTAATTTCCTTTAGGATTGACTGGTTTAATCTTCTTGCAGTCCAAGGGACTCTCAAGAGTCTTCTCCAACACCACAGTTCAAAAGCATCAATTCTTTGGCACTCAGCTTTCTTCACAGTGCAACTCTCACATCCATACATGACCACTGGAAAAACCATAGCCTTGACTAGACGGACCTTTGTCGGCAATAATACCTCTTTTTTTTAATATGTTGTCTAGGTTGGTCATAGTTTTCCTTCCAAGAAGCAAGCATCTTTTAATTTCATGGCTGCAGTCACCATCTACAGTGATTTTGGAGCCCCCCAAAATATGGTCTCTCACTGTTTCCATTGTTTCCCCATCTATTTGCCATGAAGTGAGGGGACTAGGTGCCACGATCTTAGTTTTTTGAATGTTAAGTTTTAAGGCAGATTTTTCACTCTCCTCTTCCACTTTCGTCAACAGGCTCTTTAGTTCTTCTTCACTTTCTGCCATGAGGGTGGTGTCATCTGCATATCTGAGGTTATTGATATTTCTCCCAGCAATCTTGATTCCAGCTTGTGCTTCATCTAGCCTGGCCTTTCACATGATGTACTCTGCATATAAGTTAAATAAGCAGGGTGACAATATATAGCCTTGATATATGCCTTTCCCAATTTGGAACCAGTCTATTGTTCCATGTCCAATTCTAACTGTTGCTTCTTGACTTGCATAAAAGCAAGACCGGGAGCTGACTGTGGCCCAGTTCATGAACACCTTATTGCCAAATTCAGACTTAAATTGAAGAAAGTAGGGAAAACCACTAGACCATTCAGGTATGACCTAAATCAAATCCCTTATGATTTTACAGTGGAAGTGACAAATAGATTTAAGGGTCTAGATCTGATAGACAGAGTGCCTGACGAACCATGGACGGAGGTTTGTGACATTGTACAGGAGACAGGGATCAAGACCATTCCCATGGAAAATAAATGCAAAAAAGCAAAATGGCTGTCTGGGGAGGCATTACAAATAGCTGTGAAAAGAAGAGAAGCAAAAAGCAAAGGGGAAAAGGAGAGATATAAGCATCTGAATGCAGAGTTCCAAAGAATAGCAAGGAAAGGTAAAAAAGCCTTCCTCAGTGATCGATGCAAAGAAATAGAGGAAAACAACAGAATGGGAAAGACTAGAGATCTCTTCAAGAAAATTAGAGATACCAAGGGAACATTTCATGCAAAGATAGGCTCGATAAAGGACAGAAATGGTATGGACCTAACAGAAGCAGAAGATATTAAGAAGAGGTGGCAAGAATACATGGAAGAACTGTACAAAAAAGATCTTCACGACCCAGATTATCACGATGGTGTGATCACTCACCTAGAGCCAGACATCCTGGAATATGAAGTCAAGTGGGCCTTAGAAAGCATCACTACAAACAAAGCTAGTGGAGGTGATGGAATTCCAGTTGAGCTATTTCAAATCCTGAAAGATGATGCTGTGAAAGTGCTGCACTCAATATGCCAGCAAATTTGGAAAACTCAGCAGTGGCCACAGGACTGGAAAAGGTCAGTTTTCATTCCAATCCCAAAGAAAGGCCGTGCCAAAGAATGCTCAAACTACCACACAATTGCACTCATCTCATTCCTTTACACACTAGTAAAGTAATGCTCAAAATTCTCCAAGCCAGGCTTCAGCAATACATGAACCGCAAAATTCCAGATGTTCAAGCTGGTTTTAGAAAAGGCAGAGGAACCAGAGATCAAATTGCCAACATCCACTGGATCATCGAAAAAGCAAGAGAGTTCCAGAAAAACATCAATTTTTGCTTTCTTGACTATGCCAAAGCCTTTGACTGTGTGGATCACAATAAACTGTGGAAAATTCTGAAAGAGATGGGAATACCAGACCATCTGACCTGTCTCTTATGAAACCTACATGCAGGTCAGGAAGCCACAGTTAGAACTGGACATGGAACAACAGACTGGTTCCAAATAGGAAAAAGAGTATGCCAAGGCTGTATATTGTAACCCTGCTTATTTAGCTTATATGCAGAGTACATCATGAGACAGGCTGGACTGGAAGAAACACAAGCTGGAATCAAGATTGCTGGGAGAAATATCAATAACCTCAGATATGCAGATGATACCACCCTTATGGCAGGAAGTGAAGAGGAACTAAAAGCCTCTTGATGAAAATGAAAGTGGAGAATGGAAAAGTTGGTTTAAAGCTCAACTTTCAGAAAATGAAGATCATGGCATCTGGTCCCATCACTTCATGGCAAATAGATGGGGAAACAGCAGAAACAATGTCAGACTTTATTTTGGGGGGCTCCAAAATCACTGCAGATGGTGACTGCAGCCATGAAATTCAAAGACGTTTACTCCTTGGAAGGAAAGTTACGACCAACCTAGATAGCATACTGAAAAGCAGAGACATTACTTTGCCAACAAAGGTCTGTCTAGTCAAGGCTATGGTTTTACCAGTAGTCATGTATGGATGTGAAAGTTGGACTGTGAAGAAAGCTGAATGCCGAAGAATTGATGCTTTTGAACTGTGGTGTTGGAGAAGACTCTTGAGAGTCCCTTGGACTGCAAGGAAATCCAACCAGTCCATCCTAAAGGAGATCAGTCCTGGGTGTTCTTTGAAAGGACTGATGCTGAAGCTGAAACTCTAATACTTTGGCCACCTCATGTGACTCATTGTAAAAGACCCTGATGCTGGGAAGGATTGGAGGCAGGAGGAGAAGGGAACAACAAAGGATGAGATGGCTGGATGGCATCACTGCGTCGATGGACATATGTTTGAGTGAACTCTGGGAGTTGGTGATGGACAGGGAGGCCTGGTGTGCTGCTGTTCATGGGGTGGCAATGAGTCGGACATGACTGAGTGACTGAACTGAACTGAACAGTTTTTTCAGGAGGCAGTTCAGGCGGTCTGGTAGTCCCATCTCCTTAAGAATTTTCCAGTCTCTTAAGAATTCTAAAGAAGAATTAATTTAGATGTTAAAGACATTTGCAAGCCAAGACTTTCAGTTTCAAGATGGTATAGTGAACATATTTCCCTTTATGAACCAAAATTAAATGCTTTTAAAATAATCATACAATGGGTGCATAGGTAATGCTTGAAAACAAGTGGGAACTTTCAGCAGACTACAAAAGATATAAGAAACCCCTGAAATATACAAAGCTTCTGGGACACTACAGAGAAATTCTGACTATCCATTACAGTATTTCATTAAATACCTCATAACTAACCCACAGCTCACTCTTCATATTGTTTGACTTTTAGCTTGGAGCTGAAAAGAGAAAGGAAACAATATTGACATATTATTTCATTTAATCCTCAAAATAATTTTATAATTTGGTGTTACTATCCCCACTTTGCTGATGAGGAAGTTGATGTCCATAGAAGTTTAAGTAACCAAACTAAGATTTCATAGCTAGTCAGTAACCAAAAAGGAATAGGAACATAGATGTTTCTGCTTCTGAAAAGCCTGGCCATTTCTGCTACCCCAAGACATCTCTTGACATAGTGGAAGAACAAGCACTGATGATTACACATTGACATAGGACAGACATGGGACAAGATACAAAATTATTACTGACACTGCATTGGGCAGGTAGTTTGCTTAAGAATGCTCAAGGAAATTTTGAGTAAGACAAAGGCAGCTTATCTCACTTATAGTAAGAAAAACTGAAGTAAGCAGAAGATACAAACGCCATTCAAGAGTGGAAGACATCTCACCACCAGTTAACGGTCATCACCCAAAGTCTCTTTTAATCCCATCTTGAACCCAGACTGCACATTTGTGAAACGACCAGTCAGAGGGTAGGGTGGCAAGGTATGGCTCAAGGACTGTACGAAGATCAAATCCGTGGTCATGCTCTCATTAGATCACTGTCCTAATACCTACCCTGAGTGGTCTCAGATGTAAGCTACATTTTGTTCTTTTGAAGGCTTAAAGTCATCATTGAGGGAATTATGGCAAGTCCTCCAGGAAAAGCAAACCAAGAGGTACAAATGCAAGTCACTCCTCCATGCATGAAAATCTTAGTGGCTTCCATAGAGGTTGGCTTTGTGTACATCCATCATTGGCTCAGAGCTCAGAGATCTCACAGATGGGTCTTCAGAGTTCCTGGAAAATCTCAGTCAGCAGTGTTTCCTTTTTTTGATTGAAATATAGTTGACTGGTTCCAAACAGGAAAAGGAGGACGTCAAGGCTGTATATTGTCACCCTGCTTATTTAACTTATATGCAGAGTACGTCATGAGAAACCCTGGGCTGGAAGAAGCACAAGCTGGAATCAAGATTGCTGGGAGAAATATCAATAACCTCAGATATGCCGACGACACCACTCTTGTGGCAGAAAGTGAAGAGGAACTAAAAGCCTCTTGATGAAAGTAAAAGAGGAGAGTGAAAAAGCTGGTTTAAAGCTCAACATTCAGAAAACGAAGATCATGGCATCTGGTCCCATCACTCCATGGGAAATAGATGGGGAAACTGTGGAAACAGTGTCAGACTTTATTTTGGGGGGCTCCAAAATCACTGCAGATGGTGATTGCAGCCATGAAATTAAAAGACACTTACTCCTTGGAAGGAAAGTTACAACCAACCTAGATAGCATATTAAAAAGCAGAGACATTACTTTGCCAACAAAGGTCCCTCTAGTCAAGGCTATGGTTTTCCAGTGGTCATGTATGGATGTGAGAGTTGGACTGTGAAGAAAGCTGAGCGCTGAAGAATTGATGCTTTTGAACTGTGGTGTTGGAGAAGACTCTTGAGAGTCCCTTGGACTGCAAGGAAATCCAACCAGTCCATCCTAAAGGAGATCAGTCCTGGGTGTTCTTTGGAAGGACTGATGCTGAAGCTGAAATTTTAATACTTTAGCCACCTCATGCGAAGAGTTGACTCATTGTAAAAGACCCTGATGCTGGGAGGGATTGGGAGGAGGAGAAGAAGGGGACAACGGAGGATGAGATGACTGGATGGCATCACTGACTCGATGGACGTGAGTTTGGGTAAACTCCGGGAGTTAGTGATGGACAGGGAGGCCTGGCGTGCTGCGATTCATGGGGTCGCAAAGAGTTGGACATGACTGAGCGACTGAACTGAACTGACTGGTAGTTGATTGACAATTTTCTATTAATTTCAGGCACACAGCATAGTGATTCGATCTTTTTATAGATTATACTCCATTTAAAGTTATTATAAGCACTTCTCTGGTAATCCAATGTTTAAGAATCTGCCTGCCAACACATGGGACATGAGTTTGATCCCTGGTCTGAGGAGATCCCACATGCCACGGGGCAATTAAACCCATGCGCCACAACTACTGAGCCTCATATGCTACAGCCCATGCTCTGCAAGCACAGAAGCCGCTGCAGTGAGAAGTCAGCACAGCACAGCTGGAGAGGAGCCCCCACTTGCTGCAGCTAGAGAAAGCCCGCATGCAGCAATGCAGACCCAGTGCAGCCACAAATAAACTTAAAAATATAAAGTTACTATAAAACGTTGGCCCTGTTACCAGTGCTGTGTTCACAGAGACAAAGAACAGCTAGTGGGGACCAGTGGGGAAAGGGGTAGAGGGAAAGACAAAATGGGAGATGAGGATTAAGAAGTACAAAGCGCTAGATATAAAAGAAATGATGCGTCATCAATTTTCACTCTCTGTTGTGATTCATCCCATGAGCTTGAGTTTCTACAGTAGCAACAGATTCTTATATGAAGGTGCTCTCCTCAGAGAAAGAGCTCAACAACACAGAAAATAGGAGGAAGTGAATTAATGTTTACTTAGTGTCTACTTATGCCTTGGACCCAGTGTGAACTACTTTTTAACTACGTTATCCCATTTAATTGCACAAAAACTCTATAAGGTAAGGTGAGTGTCTGTTTTGACAGTTGGTGCAACTGAAGCTTCACTCAGAGATGAAGAAACAGGCTCAGGTTCACAAGGTTAGTAACGTCATGAACCGAAGATTCAAACCTGGATTGATTTGACAACAAAATCCAAGTTCTTCTTGCTAAATCACCTTCTATAAAATAGGAAAACGGTGAAAGTTTTCTATACAATAGCCTATCCTATATATCCTTATTCTTCTGCTATCTTCTGCCTAGAAATAATTTGATGTAAAGTATCATTTTGCCTTTGGGGGGAAATGCTGTCTAAATACAGAAAATATTGCACCATTACCTAGTAAATTGTTTTTTTACATACCATAGTTTATCATCTGCAGATACTGTCAGGGCCTGATGTTTGAGTCATTATGCTTATGGGATTTAATTTTTAATGATGCAAAAATTATGCACAATATACCATCATTTCTCTCCCAAACCCAGAATCTGATAGCTAATAATTGCTCCTTACTTAGTGTGCTAACACTCCATGATATTAATTAGAATGCAACTGGAATCAGAAAAGTAACTCTGAAAATGGCCTTTATGAATTCTGTGCTCATTTTCTTCCAATAACCTCAAGATTAAAGTTGTTGGATACACGCATCAACAATTTTTTTCCCCTACAGAGTCTTCTGCAAACAAGATATAAGGTCTGAAAAAGCTCGTTGGTGACCTTTCCACTTCATGCAAGTGCAAAGAACCTCTGCAGTTGTATTAGTTAGAGGAATACTAGCCAGTTTTATTTTCTAAGAAACTGGTAAACTGAAACGGTTTTAATACTGAAGAATTTGTCCATTAAAAATGAATTAAAATGTGTTTTAATATTGAAGAATTTTTGCCCTGTAACAAATTGCATTCCTGTCTCCCACTCACAGGCTGCCCTTCTCTCCCACATCACCGTGGACAATAGACACAGTAGTGGCACCCAAACCAGCCACTCAAAACCTGGGTCCCAGGTCAAAAGCCCCACTCCAGAATCTTCTCCAGTTATAACCCTTCCCATGAGGTGAGGAAGATGTGTTCATGCTAAGTCACTTCAGTCATGTCCAAGCCTTTGCGACTTCAGGGACTATAGCCTTGCTCCTTATTCTTCACTCCTCGCTCCATGGGATTCTCCAGGCAAGAATACTGGAGTGGGTTGCCATGCCCTTCTCCAGGGGACCTTCCGACCCAGGGATCGAACCCGTGTCTCTTACATCTCCTGCATTGGCAGGCAGGTGATGGCCAAGAAAATATACCCACTCAAAACCCATACCTCCCTCTTCTAGATTACCTGTGGGTTCCAGAGACCCTAAATCCTCTGCCCAAATTTCCACCAAACTGTTACTGGGACCAGTATGATTTCTTCCCCAGATCTGTTCTCCAAAGCATAGACTGCCCTCTCAGCCCTAGCACTGAGGGGTGAATAGAGAGAGGGTCACGGTTTGTGTAGCCTGTGGCTGGTGCTTGGACATTTAGCCTGGGAGTACCATGAGTGCTCCTGGGGCCTCTCACGATTCAGGGAGATGTGAGACGGGGAAGACAAATGGGTGGACTTCAGTTTAGGAACTAGGACTGCTCTTCCTGTGCTCACACACCAGGGTGGAGTCCAAGAAGTCTAGACATGAACCTGGTCTTCCATGTCATAATAAAAAAGGCATATTTATAAAGTTGGATTATAGAACATATTTGATAGTTTCTTGGTTTGATTTAAAATTTAAAATATTTAGACATGTGATATCTAGGCTTTTATTTGTACCCGTGTTCTGAGCCTCACAAATATGTGGGAAATCCTGCCAGACCCAGAAGGGCTTCGCTGGTGGCTTTAGTAGGTAAAGAACCAGCATGCCAGTGCAGGAGACATAAGAGATGTGGGTTCTATCCCTGGGTCAGAAAGATCTCCTAGAGGAGGAAATGGCAACCCGCTCCAGTATTCTTGCCTGGAGAACCCCGTGGACAGAGGAGCCCGATGGGCTACAGTCCATGGAGTCACAAAGAGCTAAACACGACTGAAATGACTTTAGCATGCCAGGCAAGAGAGAGGAATAAAAATAGAGGGGGAAAATGTATTCCTTCATAGCTCATCATCGCTTTCTCGGTACATAAATCTTCAAAGAAATGACTTCCATTCCTTCAGTGTCTCTATAAAATGAATCATTTCCAAAAGGTGAAGATGATTTCCTTTGCTGACTACACTTCAGTATTTGCTTAGAGCAAGTAAATGGTAACTTACACACCCCACATCTACCATGGAGTGTGGGGAGAGGGCTTGATGAAGCACACAGAGGAGCTCCCCAAAGCTTCTTGTGTAGCCACAGGCTCTATCGTGTTCCATACTAGGACCGTAGCGCACTGGTTCTACCAGAAATAGATTCTGAGAAAAACAGCTATAGTAACCACACTGCCTTTGTGTCCCTGAAGTCCAGGTGAACATGGAAGTGAAACTACAGCTCTGAAATCATGTTTCCAGGGTTTATTTTCAAGGGTGTGTTTTTGAGTAATTTTAAGAGGCAACTTGAAGGTGGCAAAGTCCATGAATTTTCAAATCAGATTTAGAATTGAAGCTAGGCTTTGAGTCATCCGAAACATACTCATGTACAACAACCTTTCGGAACCTCAGTTTCTTCAGCCGTAAAATAATATTCAGTACAACCTGGTGCATCAAGCAAACATACAGGTCAAGTAAGAAAATGGATAATTTTCCTCCTGGAATCTCTGGCAGATGGAAAATGGACAACTAATGTTGGCTTTCATTTTTTCTTTTTGGAGGCTGAGTCTGATTTTACTTGGATTCTCTCCCTATCTTTGGCAAATAAATCGACTTTAATTCTTCAACCTGCAACTAATACCTGGTGCTTGAATATTTCTGGTTTGAATTTCATCACTTTTTCCTGATTCCCTTTCTGTGTTTCATATCCACCCTCCCAAAGAGAATGACCAAAGCAAGGGTATGAAAATAAAGAATGGGAAGACAGTCACACATCCTTCATCACCACCATGTTCTAATTGCCATCAAGAGTTCTTTTACTTTGAATTTAATTGTATTTTTTTAGACCAAAAACATTTTGTATTGGGGTATAGCCGATTAACAATGTTGTGAGAGTTTCAGGTGAACCATGAAGGAACTCAGACATACATGCTGCCAAGAGTTCTTGATGATTGTTTAGATCCGCACTGTCTAAAAGATCTCTGTCTACAAATCTGGTATCAGTTCAGTTCAGTCGCTCAGTCGTGTCCAACTCTTTGCGACCCCATGAATCGCAGCACGCCAGGCCTCCCTGTCATGTATACAAATCTGGTATACATGTTTGCAAATTCACATATGACAAGAACTCTACAAATTTTATTCTTCCAATAACCAAGATAATTTGCATTAATAACTACAACTAAGATCATGGCATCTGGTCCCATCACTTCATGGGAAATAGATGGGGAAACAGTGGAAACAGTGTCAGACTTTTTTTGGGGGGGCTCCAAAATCACTGCAGATGGTGATTGCAGCCATGAAACTGAAAGACGCTTACTCCTTGGAAGGAAAGTTATGACCAACCTAGACAGCATATTCAAAAGCAGAGATGTTACTTTGCCATCAAAGGTCTGTCTAGTCAAGGCTATGGTTTTTCCAGTGGTCATGTATGGATGTGAGAGTTGGACTGAGAAGAAAGCTAAGCGCCAAAGAATTGATGCTCTTGAATTGTGGTGTTGGAAAAGACTCTTGAGAGTCCCTTGGACTGCAAGGAGATCCAGCCAGTCCATCCTAAAGGAGATCAGTCCTGGGTGTTCTTTGGAAGGACTGATGCTGAAGCTGAAACTCCAATACTTTGGACACCTCATGCGAAGAGTTGACTCATTGTAAAAGATCCTGATGTTGGGAGGGATTGGGGGCAGGAGGAGAAGGGGATGACAGAGGATGAGATGGCTGGATGGCATCACTGACTCGATGGACATGAGTCTGAGTGAACTCCAGGAGTTGGTGATGGATGGGGAGGCCTGGCGTGCTGCGATTCATGGGGTCGCAAAGAGTTGGACATGACTGAGCGACTGAACTGAACTGAACTGAGGTGGCATTCAATTCTACAATGCGCATCATTTGCACATCCCTTCAATGGAGAATCACTTTTGCAACTGATGGAAGAGAGAAGGTGGGGGAGTTGGTCATTTACCATAATGACTTTTTCATGATAAGCAGCCAGCATTTGTGATTATTTCCAGAATCAGTGAGCAGGTTCAAAGTCTTACATTGGTGGACTTTAATTAAGAGTCGAGTTTGCATACATTTTAAATGTTAATCACTGTTCAGCAAGCCAGTGAACTGAGATAGGTCGCCCACAACCTACTCTCTCCTGAAAGAATACATCTTCTTTTCCTTTTTTGTTGAGATGTAAAGTACCACAGGGCAGGGGCACAAAATCCTATTTCTCATATGAAAATGGCAAAGGACAAGCAGAGTTCAGAATGATGACTCAGAATCCTGGGACTTGAAAATCTCACTGCTCTTAGGTGAATTCTTATAACACTCCACCCCACCCCCCAAAATGTGGAACAACACGTATTGTCTATAAAATCCATTGATTTTTAAGACTCTTTGGGAAGGTCTGAACCTAACGTGAGGCACAGAGGCAAATGCAGAAGGAGAGTTGAAAATTCCTGACCTAAAATTAGTCTGAATTGGATCTGAGCGGTTGCTCTGAATAGGGAACTCTAAATCTGATCCATGACCCAATTTCACTTCCGGAGAAAGTGAGAGAACCAAAGACAGATGCCACAAAATGGATAAAATTGCCTGTTGTTACACAGTTATGTTCATATTATTTTTCTGGCATTAAATGTCCTTTATTTTATAAAATAACTTCTTAGCTAATCATGTGTTGTTCGTTTGTTTTTAAACAAGCCCTTGCTTGGTAACATTTAAAAGTTGGTGAGTCTCCTAAATTTAGGAAAAACACAACTCCCAGGTAGATGGATGAAATTCTCAAATCTGGGGAAAGCTGAGGCAGGAAACCATGCCATACAGGTCTGCAAAAGACCAACGCCCTGGCCCTGACTCTGTTGTTTTGTGATCTTTCTTTTCTGCAGAACACGATGTTTAAAAGTCAATATTTCTCCATTTCCTGTCTCTCCTTTTAATGAGAAAGGACAAACTCTTGAAAACAAAAATGTATGCAAGGTTCTTGAGACAGAAATTATTTCCTCAAAGTGCTTTAATCATGCTGTTGAAAACCACTTCCTCCAGTAGCCTAATCACATAAATCACAGTAAAAGGTTAAAGACAAAGTTCAATTGTGCCAAATTGCCTGCAATGGTTTCTCAGAAATGGATTGCTGCTAAGTCACTTCAGTCGTGTCCAACTCTGTGTGACCCCATAGACGGCAGCCCACCAGGCTCCCTCATCCCTGGGATTCTCCAGGCAAGAACACTGGAGTGGGTTGCCATTTCCTTCTCCAATGCATGAAAGTGAAAAGTGAAAGGGAAGTCATTCAGTCGTGTCCGACTCTGTGTGACCCCATAGACTGCAGCCTACCAGGCTCCTCTGCCCATGGGATCTTCCAGGCAAGAGTACTGGAGTGGAGTGCCATCGCCTTCTCCCAGAAATGGATTACATTCTATTAAAAGGTAAAGTCATTCTGCTACCATTGGTATGCTTAGATGGTCTCTGGCTTGTATTATAGTAACTTTACATCCAGATCATGAGCATGGATGTTTGGTTTGAAGGATTCTTGTTTAATTTCTTATTCACACTTGACTTAAATCTAGACAATGGGCAGAACTTCCATGAAGTTCAAGACTTCCAAACCACCAGAACCAGGTGGCAGCAGCCAGGTTTCATAAGAGGAGAATGATAGCAATACAATCTAATTCCATTACTTCTGCCTTGATAAACTCGTAAATACTATCTAAAGCAGTATCATTCCATTATTATTCAGGGTTCCCATACATTGGCTTTCCCAGGTAGCCCTAGTGGTATAGAATCTACTTGCCAAGAGATGGACTGTAAGAGATGTGGGGTCAATTGCTGGGTCAGGAAGATCCCCTGGAAAAAGGGGATGGCAACCCACTCCAGTATTCTTACCTGGAGAATTCATAGACAAAGAAGCCTGGTGGGCTACAATCCATGGGATTGCAAAGAGTCAGACACAACTGAGCATCTGAGCACTCCCAGACGCTAAGCATTATGAATAGTTTCTCAGAAACATGATTTATTTACTGAATAAATATAATAAGTTAATTATGGAGTGTATTACAGTGATTTTTGATGCAAACAGAGTTACCTAATTCTCCTGAGCCTGACTTTTTCCATCTATAAAATAAATGTTTGGCCTGAATAGATACTTTTATCTCTGATCATTAAGCAATTATTTTATGCCAAGTACCATGCATGGTACATCACAAATATCATCTCATTTAATCCCTACATTAACTCTATGAGTTACCCGCCCCCCCCCCCCCCCCCCCCCCCCCCCCCCCCCCCCCCCCCCCCCCCCCCCCCCCCCCCCACACCCCCCCCGCCCCCCCCCCCCCCCCCCCCCGCCCCGGACTTCCCTGGTGTAGACGGTTAAGCATCTGTCTACAATGCAGGAGACCTGGGTCCGATCCCTGGGTCGGGAAATCCCCTGGAAAAGGAAATGGCAATCCACTCCAGGACTATTGCCTGGAAAATCCCATGGACAGAGGAGCCTGGTAGGCTACAGTCCATGGGGTCGCAAAGAGTGGGACACGACCGAGTGACTTCACTTCACTTCACTTCATTAGCCCCCCACTCTTTTCCAAGTCCTTTACATGATCGCACTTCATTCTTCCCCAAACAAAATAGACTGAAGCTGCTTCAGGTAAATACAACTGCTCTTTCCCCAAAGCTCATCTACCGCTTCTATGTGTTAAACAGTTTTGTTTCACTGGTTTTACTTCTATTTTTGTGTTCCTCTTTGGTTAATTGATTGGTTTACCTTTCAGGGGCATTGCAATTTGCATCTCAGCTCCTTACAATTATAAGAGGAAAATTAGCTAGCACTTATTAAGCACCAATCAAATGGCACATGCTTTCTAAATATTTTCTCTTATCCTAACAACAACCCATTGCCCAATTTTACAAATAAGGATAGTCTGAGATGCTAAATAGACTGCCCAAGACCACACAGCAAGTCTCTCTCCAGCCCCCACCCTCATAAGTAGAGCTGACTTATAATGATTCAAGTATACAGCAAAGTGATTCAGTTACATGTTTTTTCAGATTCTTTTTTATTATAGGTTATTACAAGATATTGAATATAGTTCCTTTACATAGTAGGTCCTGGTTCTTTATCTACTTTATACATGGTAGTGTGTATCTGTTAATCCCAAATTCCCTATTTTCTCTTCCCCTCTTCTGTCCCCTGTGTGTGTGTGTGTGTGTGTGTGTGTGTGTGTGTGTGCGCGCGTGCGTGCATGCGCTTGCTCAGTCATGTCTGACTTTGCGACCCCGTGGACTGTAACCTACTAGGCTCCTTTTGTCCATAGAATTTTTCAGGCAAGGATACTGGAGTGGGTTTTCATTTTTCCTCCTCCAGGGGATCTTCCCAACCCAGGGATCAAACCCAAGCCTCTTGCATCTCCTGCCCCGGCAGGCAGGTTCTTTGCCACCATGGCCCCCCCGGGAAGCCCTTCGTCCCCTTTGGTAACCATAACTGTTTTCTCTGTCTGTAGGCTCTCTCTCTCTCTGGATTGGTTTCCCTTTCTTTCCCACTAAGCCCTACATCTTATGACACAGCTCTTTGAGAAAACAAGCTGACATCTGCATCCTTTCTTTCTATACAAGGATCACTCGTTTCAAGAACAGAAACCAGAAATTAGTTTACAGAAAGCTGTTCGGAACTGATAAGAAAGTTCATATTTAGAAAGGAAAGACAGCTAGTGTTTTCTCTGTTCCTGAGATTGTTTATGACCAATGACCTGCTATTTAGCAAAAAGGAAGACACCAGGGCAGCTGCTATCCTGTGAGCAGCAAAACTAAGTTGTCAAAATATGTTTTTAAAATGAAAAATGAGAATTGTGTCTACAAAAACTTGCAGTTAATGACTGATGCATCACACTTGTGATTTTAAAAGATGATTCATTTTATTCTTTGTGGCTTTGAGCAAAGAGCTTCTTCATCTATGTTATGCTTCAAATAGTACCCAAAATTCCAGCTAATTTATTACATGTTTATTACAAATCAGGACATGGAGTGAAAACTTTATTAATCAGTTCATCTATTTGTCTAAGATTAGTTGTATAAATTCAAATCTGAATATGTTTCATATAGCTTAGATTTCCCACCTACACCAGACCCTACTACCAGAGCTTCCGTATCTATCATGTGTCCTTATTCCTTTTATATCCCTCAGTCGCCTCTGTGACTGACTAGCCACCAATTCTTCAGGCTCTGAGTAGCCTTTCCACATCAGAATCTTTACTTGTTTTCCTAAGGCATATTTTATTGTCCCCATTCTGGAGAAAAAGCACAAACAGCAGAGTTTCTTTAATTTTCTCCAAGCTCACCCACTCAACAGGCAATGAATATTCACAAGCCATATGATTCAGCAATCCTACTGCTGGTTAGGAAATGAAAGGAAATGAAGACAGAATCTGGAAGAGACTATCTGCACTCCCACATTCACTGCAGTATTACTCACAACAGCCAAGATATGGAAAAAACCTGAGTGGCCACCAATGGATGAAACAATAAAAAAGATGTGGTGTCTGTAAGCAGTCATGACACAGCCACGAGAAAGAAGGAAATCCTGCTGTTTGAGACAACGTGGATGGAACTTGAGGGCTTTATGCGTGAAATAAGCCAGCCAGAGAAAGATGAATACTACACGGTATCACTTATATGAGGAATCTAAATAGTCAAACTCATAGGAAGCAAAGTAGAAAAGTGGTCATCAGGGGCTGGGGAGTGGGGAAAATCGGGAGAGGTTGGTAAAACTGTACAAATTTTCAGCTATAAGAGGAATAAGATTTGAGAAACTAATCGATAACGTGGTGATTATAGTTAATAACACTATTATATCATTGAAATTTGTTGAAAGTAAGACTTAAATGTACATGAGAAGATGAATGTGTTAACTAGCTAGATGGGAAGAAATCTTTCACAATGTATATCACATCACATGATATATACTTTAAATATCTTACGATTTTATTAGTTGATTATACCTCAAGAAGGCTGAACGAATACCTGCTATACGTGAACTGCCACATTAATAGTTACAAATGATGTTCAGATTTATACAAGATAAAATGTTGCACTCAAGGAGCTTAGAATCTACCAGTCGATCCAACTAAACAAATTGGTTTCTAACTGACATAGAGTTCTCCTACAGAGAGAAAATTAAGTACATATGCTAAGAAGGAAGTCTTCCTTTTACAAAAAGATTCACTGAACATTTCCTCATGTACAATATGAGCAGATGTGCACACAGCTTTTGGGAGAACATACTTGTTACTTTCACAACATTGGAAAAAGTTGAGTAGTGCTTTTCTGTTTTCCAACAGTGAGAGTTGATATTATGACATAAATTCTTGAATGTTATTTGTTTTTAGGCAAAAAAGTGGCCTTGAAAGCGGACAAGTCATTTATTGTAAACTTTTGTTAAATAGTATCGAGAATGATACCACTTTTCCTTTTCCCAAAGGCTCTATCTTTTTAATAAGCTTTTGAAATATGTGTTAAAATGTGCATTTTTTATAGACTATCAATTTAATGTGACCATTTCCATATAAGCTGTAAAAACTACAAAACTGTTATCACAATCAATACAATATCAAGAAACAAAAATGAGATCTAATTATATTTTACTATAGTCGTATATCCCCTTAATAACATTCATAAGTTACCAGTTACATAATTAAATGCCAGAGGTGTTATCAAAAATACATTTTAAGGTCTAATTAACTGATAATAATTATGGTTCAATGCTAAGTCTCCATGATAATTAGTGAGACATTAGCAGAGAAAGTCTGCTAGTCTGAAAATTATGAAGCTATTCCTCACCTGTTGCAGCATGGATGGAGTTCTGCCTGCAAAGAAATGGCCTCGGGTTCTCAGGTTAGATTCAGAAAGAAAAAAAATGTGACTTTATATGTTGCTGGAATAAAATATCATTCATTGCTCCTGGATTCTTTTTCTAATTTTTAAATTTTAATGGTGGTAAAATAATAGAAAATTTACCATCTTTATTTTTCAATGTACACTTCAGTAGTGTTGAGCATATTCACATTGTTGTGCAACCAATCGCCAGAATTCTTTCACCTTGGAAAACTGAAACTAGACTCATTAAACAATTCTGCATTCTTGCCCATCCTCAGCCTCTGGCCAACTGTTTTACTCTATGAGTTTGACTACTCTAGGTAGTCTATAGATCCCTCATTTAAGCGAGATCATACAGTATTTGTCTTTTGTGACTAATTTATTTCACTTAGCATAATGTCTTCAAGTTTCATCCATGTAACATTTCAGAATTTTCTTCCTTTTCAGGGTTGAATAATACTCTATTGTATGTGTATACCACCTGTGGTTTATTCATTCTTCTGTGGATAGACACTGAGTTGGTTCCACCTTTGGCTACTGTGAGTAATGTTGCAATGAACACGGGTGTACAGCTGGACTCTTGAGTTGATATAAAGAGACATTTTCTGGTCCAAAAATCTGACGCTAATTTCAACCTCCAGTTGCCCCAGTTGCATTGGCAATGCATCCCCCTGTGACTGATGAACCAACATTTTGAGATTGGTGTACTTCCTCTTAGGAGGAAAGTTGGAAAAAAAATCTAATATTTATTGTGCCAGTATGTGTTCGTCTCTATGAAAGGTGCTTTTACTTTCTATTCCTAATAAACCTTTGAAGTAGATATTAATTTCTCCATTTTGCACATGAGGACCCTGAGGTTAAGAGTTTGGCAAATTGCCCCGATTTCAAAGCAGGAACAGGAAAAACAATTTTTCCTCTGTCCTCCTATGTAATTGTATTGGGGCCTGCAAATAAAACTAACACAAGCTTGATTAACAGAAGAAAAGACATATGATTTTTATTAATACTTATATGTACAGAGGTTCCCAGAAAAGAAGTGAAACTCAAAGAAGAGGTTAGTCTGTGGGGCTTGTATAACATTTTAACAAAAGAAAGGCAGTTTAGGCTTCAAGGGATATTAACGTTGGGGAAATTACTAGGAAATATATGAGGGAACTATTGAAAAATAAGGGTTATTTTCATATAGTCTGTTTACACACACCTATCTCAGTGTCAACTTTCCATCTCTAATAATAAGAGAGCCCTTCTCTTCCTGCTAATAATAAGAAGGGAAAACTTTCACAAAGGGACATTCACAAAACTTTCACAAAGTCATTAATTGGCTTTTAACCAATTAAGAGAGGGAAGAGAACTCCTCCTGCATCTGTTGATCCTCACAATTGCTTTCAACTCAAAATAACCCTCAAAATAAATGCCAAAGTGGTATGTTTAGGGGTGGCAACTCTGATCCCCTTCAGTAGTAAACAATGAAATTATGTTAAAATCCAGGTCTTTGGGGCTCTATATCCTGTGTACTTTCCCCACTACATAGATTAATTAATAGGAACAACTCTTCCCATTTGCAGTCACAGAAACAAAGTACACCATTTGAGGGGGGCCAGTCTCCCTGTCAGAGATTTCTTCATTTTATCTGCTCTGCCATCCCCATCCACTCAGTCACCTGATGCTGTGGGTCTAGCCTCATACTAGATACCAGCAGATAAGATAAGGTTATACCTACAAGAAGCTCACAGCCTAGCTGGGAGGAAGTATGAAAGAATCTCAAGGGAATGCGTCACCGCAGACACATGGGAGCCTCAGGTAGGGGGCCTGAATCATGACCCAGTGCACGTATCCTCTGCTGGGCACTTCGCCTCTCAGTCTCTAAATGAATCTGGATTGAAATTCCTTTAGACCCTAAATTTCTGCTATGTCATTGCAGACATACAAACAGGTGTATATTACATGTGGCTGAAAGCAACTTTCTTAAGCCCTCAATGTCTTTGTGTCCTCATTTGTAAAATGGAAGGTTGAATACATGTCTTGCAAGATCTGGAGGAGATTAAAAGCAGTACTTCCAAAATACAGTCAGGAATATACTCTTTGGTACAATAAATGGTAGCTAGAATCACAATAGATCTGCAGGTAGATTTATCAAATCAACAACTTTGCAGGGTAAAGGCAGTGATCTAACAATGTGCTTCAGGTGAGGTTTGGGAACTTTTGTTTCCCCTGGAAACAAAATAACCCTATTAAATATAATTTGGTTCACCATTCTTTTTCCTTTTGTGGGAATTAATGATCCCTCTTCAAATGCCATGTTCCATCTGCAAGGAAAGCATCCAGAGATTTCACAGAATCCCAATGGGTAGGAGGGGTGACATAGCATGAGTTCTGTGACTCCTCAAACCCAGTTGGTCATCAGATCATGCACAGTACTTATTAAAAATAGAGATTCCTAGCCCAGTTCTCAGAAGGACTCTGATTCAGTAGGTGAATCTGTGGTAGGTAGCCTTCCAAGCACATTTGGGCCTTCAACCCCTTTTACATCTGGCTTCCACCGCATGCCAGGGTCCAGCCATACTTTCAAGAGTAGTTTTCTGAGTAATTCCACTTCTGGGTATATATCCCAAAAAGAAATGATGTCAGTCCCTCAAACAGGTGAACATCCATGTTCACAGCAGGTTTATTCACAATAGCCAAAAGGGGGAAGCAAATCAAGAGTCTCTCAACAGAGGGATGAATGAACAAATGTGGGCAGTACATACAATAGCGCACTATTCAGCCTTAATAAAGGAAGGGCAGGGCTTCTCTGGTGGCCCAGGGGTTAAGAATCTGCCTGTCCAGAGAGTAACAGCGAAACTTACATTACCATATGTAAAACAGATAGCCAATGGGAACTTGCTGTATGACTCAGGGAACTCAAATTGGGTCTCTGTAACAACCTACAGGGGTGGGATGGGATGGGAGGTGGGAGGCAGGCTCAAGAGGGAGGGGACGTATGTATTCCTATGGCTGATCCATGGTGATGCTTGACAGAAACCAACACAGTTCTACAAAACAATTATCCTTCGATTAAAAAATAAACATAAAATTTTAAAAGAAAGAATCTGCCTGTCTGTGCAGGGAACACGGGTTTGATCCCTGGTCTGGGAAGATCCCACATGTCGAGGAGCAACCAAGCTCCTGCACCGCAACTACGGAAGCCCTCATGCCTAGAGCCTGTGCTCAACAAGAGAAGCCGCTGCAAGGAGAAGCCCACACACAGCAACAAAGACCCACCACAGCCAAAATACAGCAAACAGATAAGCTTTAAGAAAAAAAGAAAGGGCATTGTGATATGCATTATAATGTGGATGAAGCTTGAGGACACTATGCAAAGTGAAATAAGCCAGTCCCAGAAGCACAAATATTGCACAGTTACACTCAGACAAGGCATCTAGACTAGCCAAACTCACAGGAACAGAAGGTATAAGGGTGATGGCAGATGCCTGCGGCTGGGAGGAGGAACAGTGAAGATTTACCGTTGAACAGGTATGGAATTTCAGGTGGGGAAGAGGAAAACATTCTGGAGTTGAATGGCAGTGACGGCTGTACACCAGTATGACTGCACTTAATGCCACAAACTGTACACCTGAAAAATGGTTAAGATGATACATTTTATTCATTTTTTAAATTTTTCTTTTTTAATGCAGATCATTTAAAAATCTTTATTGAATTTGTTACAATGTTGCTTCTGTTTTACGGGGTTTTTCTTATTTTGGCTGCAAGGCATGTGGAATCTTAGCTCCCCAACAAGGGATCGAACCCACATCCCCTGCATTGGAAGGCAAAGTCTCAACCACTGGACTGCCAATGAAGTCCCAAGATGGTAAATTTTATGTTCTATCTCATTTCAGTTCAGTCATTCAGTTGTGTCCGAATCTTTTCAATTCCATGGACTGCAGCATGCCAGGCATCCCTGTCTTTCACCATCTCCAGAGCTTGCTCAAACTCATGTCCATCGAGTCAGTGATGCCATCCAACCATCTCGTCCTCTGTTGTCCCCTTCTTCTCCTGGCTTCAATCTTTCCCAGCATCAGGGTCTTTTCCAATGAGTCAGTTGTCTTCGCATCAGCTGGCCAAAGTATTGGAACTTCAGCTTCAGCATCAGTCCTTCCAGTGAATATTCAGGACTAATTTCCTTTAGGATTGACTGGTTTAATCTCCTTGCAGTCCAAGTGACTCTCAAGAGTCTTCTCCAGCACCACAGTTCAAAAGCATCAATGCTTCATCATTCAGCTTTCTTTATGGCTCAACTCACAACCATTCTATCTATTTTACTACAAAATAAATAAATAAATAAACTAGTGTGGTGGGGGAAAAAAGGTTTCTGGCGGGAAGGGAGAGATTTATTCTGAGGATCCCATTAACTAGGTTGCCTTCTGAGCACTGGGGAGATGGTTACTTTTCTCAAAGAACAAATGTACCTTCTAGAGAGAGAGGAACTGGACTATTTGAATGAATCAGATCTATAGTGGAAAAAACTCCTCCTCCATAGCAGACTGTGGAGTCAGAAAAGGGAGCCATCAACTCCTGCAGGGAAGGCTAGACACATTTTATTTACGTGTTGATTTTGGGCTTTGTTGGGTCTTCGCTGCAGCGTGGATTTTTTCTCTAGTTGTGGCAAGTGGGTGTGTGCATACTCAGTTGTCTCCAACTCTTTGCAACCCAGTGAGGGAAGCTGAAGTCATCTCAGGAATATAGCACAGATGCTGATTCTCTTCCGAAGGTCTGACTCTGCTCTTATGCGCCTCCTGCCCGGTGCTTTCAGAACCGACACTGCGTCCTCCCCTGCTCCAGCCGCTACCCCATCTTCTCTGCGTCCAGGTGCTTCATCTCCTATCCTGACATCCTAGCTTGATCTTCATGAGCACCAGTTGACTGACACTTTACAGAGGGCTGAGAAATTCTTCATCAGTCAGAGGTTAGGTCTTTTAAGAAAGTCTTCGCTTATACCTACATTCTGTGGCTCTTTTTTGTCTTGCTTTGCTTTTTTAATATCACCCACTTAATCTATTGTAGAAATATATAAAAGCAGATAATGAAAAAGAAACATCTCTCCTCCAGCTGTGCTAATTTTGGTCATCCTGTGCATTACCTCTTTTTAACGTTGAGTAACTTGTCATGCGCCTATTGGTCATTTGTATATCTTCTTCTGATAAATGTCTATTCAGTTTCTTAGTTCATACGATAGCTTGATTATTTGCTGTTGTGGTATATTTTTGTTGAGCATTACAGGCTTTGTATCTATCTTACAGCTGGATGTTTATATTTTTTGATCACCTCCCTCCTGTATTTCCTCCCACCAATTCTCTGCCTCTGGTAACCACAAGCACGATGCATGATTTCTGTTTGCTATGAGTTTACTCTGTTTTTGGATTTCACAAATAAACGTGATCATACAATTAAAAAACATGAAAAATAAAAATCACCTATAGAAGGTTGGATGGCATCACTGACCCAATGGACATGAGTTGGAGCAAACTCCAAGAGATAGTGAAGGACAGGGAAGCCTGGCAGGCTGCAGTCCATTGGGTTGCAGAGAATTGGACATGACTTAGCAACTGAACAACAACAATAATCCCATCATCTACCTCCAGAAATATTAACTTAGTCTGCATTGCCAGCTTCACTGTGTTTTATCTTGGGTGATGACGCCTCTAGATGTTTGTGAAATGAGATTCCAACATTCACCATCCCCCATACAGTTCTCAGCCTCAGGTTTTCTAAAAGGCAAGATCCCTAGAGGGGCAAAAAGCAGAGTCAACTGCTATGAGGGGCCAGGAGCCTGAAACTGAGGACAAGGCAAGAAAAAAAAAACCATTTCCTGCAGCCCCTTTGCTTCAAAGCCCACTGCCCTCCCCACCTCTCATGTCCATCCCTCCAAACACAATGCTCTGAAATCCCAGCCCTTTGGACTACACCCACCCTGCCAGGAATCGGGCACTGTGCCATCCCAGCAGACGGGCTGGAGAATAGGTAGTCGATGTTGATTTCCTGGGACAAATAGAAGCATCAAGTGTGGATGCTGAAAACAGGATTCCTAGGTGAGAATTTATCCTTCAATGCTCAAATCAAGACAGACACAGTCAGAATTCTAGCTGAGGGACAAATTCATTCTGACCCAAGAGGAACAGCTGTCAAGTCTTGGGGAAAAAAAGACACTTCTGCTGAGAGGAGAGGCCAGCAGTGAGGCCAAGGGGCTCTCTGGTGGGTTCCCCTTGCATTCTGCAGAATCCATCTTCAAGCCAAAGCAAGCTTGCTCGGCCCAGGCGGCGTCTGGTTAAGCAGCCATTAGAATGCAGAGCTGCACTCGCAGGCTCTCCAGATACATAGAGTCCATAACATTTGGGCTGCAGCCTTAACTCATTATTTGCTATGAAAGTTTATGCAGTCACAAAATTAAATGAGAAAAGCACATTAGGAAGGGTTTGAAACCTACTTAACTCATGCTTGACAACAGCAAAAGAGCACAGCGTAGCTGTCAGCTTAGCAGTTCTCCTTCCCAATTTAAATCATGGCTCGATCTTCTGGGAAGTTCCAAGCAAACAGGAGCCTCTCACACATGCTAGGTCCACCCCCAATGGCCCAGGACCACTCCCACCTCACAGAGGTAAGCCGGCCCTGTCTACAGCAATGCCCTCTTACAGGATGTCGCTGGGGCCTCTGCTCTTGTGCCCACTTTGCAAAAGTCTCAAGCTGCTTTCTGCAGGCTCCATGGGATCATTTTAAACAGGGTCTGAAAATTCCCGTTCAGCCACAGATTAGGCCTTTCAATAAAACCTTTTCCTTTACTAAATCCTGGGTCAGCAAATTATGGCCCCCAGGTCAAATCCAGGCTCCTATCTGTTTTTTCCTCTTATCTTTTTACTGGACTATAATTGCTTTATGATATTGTTAGTTTCTGCTGTACAACAAAGAGAACCAGCCATAGGGAGGGGATATGGCTGGACCTGCCTCTCACCCCAACCTCCAGCCCAGCCTTCTAGGTTATCACAGAGCACCGAGCTGAGCTTCCTGCACTTCAGGGCAGCTTGCCCCTAGCTATCTATTCTACACATGGCACTATATATATGTCAACCTATATAGCTACATTCTAACACACACACTCTCTGGGGTTACTTTTACTTTTCTAAAATAAATCAGAAATTTTAAAATAACAGTAACAGGCAAAAATAAAATGGAAAGCCCATCCTTTATTTATTCAATTCAGTTCAGTTCAGTTCAGTCGCTCAGTCATGTCTGACTCTTTGTGACCCCATGAATCGCAGCACGCCAGGCCCTCCTGTCCATCACCAACTCCCGGAGTTCACTCAGACTCATGTCCATCAAGTCAGTGATGCCATCCAGCCATCTCATCCTCTGTCGTCACCTTCTCCTCCTGCCCCCAATCCCTCCCGGCATCAGAGTCTTTTCCAATGAGTCAACTCTACTAATAGATAAAGTCATTGAAGCTGAGGAAGTAATAAGGTAGCATTTATTGAGCAACTATTATATGAAATAGTACGACAAGCAGTATCACAAGCATTTTGAGAAGTTAGTTCCAGCAGCACAACAAAGGCTAGTTTGGAGGCAGGCAGATCAGCCAAAAGGTTACTATTAATATAGTCATCAGGGCAATGGTAGCAGAACAGGAAAGGAGGGGAGACACAGTCCTCTGGTCCAACAAGAGAATGCAAAACCTGGGAATAAGAGAAACTGGCAAAAAAAGAAATAAAACAGGCAAAGATGTTTCCAGACTGAAGACGTCAGAGAAGGTGAGGCTTTTTATCCAAGAGTCACTGAGGACAGAGGAGGTGAGGGCAGAAGGTGGAGAGAGAACAGACACTACTGAGAAAACCCAGACTCGGGCAGTTTGAGAAGCTGCCAACGCCTTCACGTGGACTCTGGAGGCGAGGGGGATGAAAACCCAAGTGTGAGTCTCATTAGCAGGGACAGAGCTAGTGAGGCAGACTCAGGAGTCGTCAGTATAGACGGGGAAAGAACATGGAGGATGACCTTGTTTCAGGAGTCAATGGAGGCACAGGAACCAACTGAGCACAGTGGGGGAAAGGGCAAGAAAAGAACTGGAAAAGCCTGGTGCCAAGGAAGGAAGAGGAGGGGAGGGTCAAGTCTGACCAATACTTCTGAGACACCCCGCCCTGAAACCAGGCCAGGAGAGCAAAAGCCATACTGCAGAGCTGGAAGCCAGCAGACTGAAGAAGTGGAGTCCAGCCTGGAAGAGAGGAAGCAGGGAATTAACGGAATAGCCACTGGAGACATGAAGCTCTTAATTGGCCAACTTCGAGCTTTTTCCTCCACTGATTTTGCTGTTTTTGATTTTGATGTGTTTGAGTACTTGGGTCTTATCATCTTATTTCTGCATTCACTCTCCTTCCTGACACTTGAGTTTGCCTAATCTGGTCTCCAGGTAACTGCACCCCATAGAATTCAACTGCATTAAGGATTAAATAGGATTTTTGTGAGCAGACCTCAGCACAACTATTTGTAATAACGACTATAAAGGAAGCTCAGCTCTTCAGAATGCGGTCTGCCTCAGCTTCTGTTCATAGAGGCTTAATTTATGTCTTTTCTGTGCCTCATGCCCTAGAGAAGGAAAGGGATTTCAGTTAAAACACTTGTGTACAAACAAAAATAGTTTTTAATTTCCTGGTGAATTAACCTATAAGTATAATCATATCTTGGATTTCTCTTTCTCTCTCACACACACAGTAGACATAAAAGAAAGTTATATGAGTTGTTCTGGCTCTGGGATCATCATTATAAGTCTTAATAATATGGTTTTCAAAACATTTTTGTGTTGGCTCTGTAGCCAATCTTAACTGTAAAGATGATAAGCAGTTACTGCTATATTACAAATAAAACTTAACACCTGTCTCTGTCTAACCTGCTGCAGTTTATTATTATTGTTGTTGTTATAAGGAAAGGAAAAAGTAACCCTATAGGTATAACCCTTCACGGAAGAAAAATATCATGCTGGCAACTCATTATTTCAGGTTGTTATTATGTTAGATGATAGCTTCTAGGTATAAGGCACACTTCTACAATGATCACATTAAGGCAGAACCTCATTAATAATAGATGAGCTCTGATTATATCCATTCCTGATGTTGGTTTAATAACCTGTGGCATTTTTGCAACAAAAAATAATCATTTGAGCCTTTTTCGCTTCTTTAAAAAAAGTTATCCTTGCCGTCTCTTGGCCAAGCTGTAGAAAACAGGCTGCTTTTGAATCAAGGAATAGTCCCTGATAGGAGTCTTTCTAGTGCCTTTTACTAGTAAGAATTGACATTTCAAAGAATAGTAAGAATAATAGACTGGATTTCTGGCCTTTTAGAGATGTAGGGAGAAAGGACTTGATCATTTTTCATTGTTGTGATTTGAGTTTTTTAATAGAACACATCAGCTTCTGCATTTACACCAGACTCAAATGCCTTGTATTTCCTGCCAGTACATTTGATCCAGTACAGCTATGATCTGGAAGGCTTGAACAGATATTCTGTATAAAGTACCTAGCTTGTTATTTTACATTATCAGAAACTTTATTGTTGTTTTTCCCGGTGTTTGTTCAGTTCATCACCTCTTACATATAAAAGCCCCAATGTGTTGGGCTTAATAATGGCCCTTCATGAAAAGATCTCCATATACAGCAAAAAGAACTTTGCAGAGATGATTAAAAGCTTGAGATGGGAGATTGTGCCAGATTATTCAGTTATATCTGTAATTACAAGGGTCCTTACAGGACAACAAAGGAAGAGACTGGTGTGATGTGCTTTGGAAGTGAAGGAAGGATTTGCTTAGTGTGATAACCTCTAGGTCCATCCATGTTGCTGCAAATGGCATTGCTTCATTCTTTTTTATGAAGCAGTAAAGAACCCACCTGCCAGTGCAGGAGACATAAGAGATGCAGATTTGATATCTGGGTCAGGAAGATCCCTTGGAGGGGGGCATGCCACCTACCCCAGTATTCTTGCCTGGAGAATCCCAGGGACAGAGGAGCCTGGCAGGCTACAGTCTATAGGATCATAAAGAGTTAGACATGACCAAAGCAACTTAGCACACATGCATGCAATGTTTCATTATATATATATAGCAAAGACAAATATCGTATCACTTATATGTGGAATCTAAAAAAAAAAATGATACAAATGTAGTAGTCACAGAGGTTGAAAACAAACATGATTACCAAAGGAAAAGGTGAGGGAAGGGATAAATTAAAAGTTTGGAATTAACATATACATTTCTCAGTGGCTCAAGAAGTAAAGAATCTGCCTGCAATGCAGGAGAAATAGGAGACACAAGTTCAATGACTGGTTCAGGAAGATCCCTGGAGACAAAGAAATGGCAACCCACTTCAGTATTCTTACCTGGAAAATCCCATGGACGGAGGAACCTGGCAAGCTACAGTCCATAGCGTCACAAAGAGTCAGACACAACTGAGCAACTGAGTCTGCATGCATATATAAAATAGATAATCAACAAGGACCTACTGCACAGCACAAGGAACTCTACTCAATATTCTCTAATGACCTATATGGGAAAAGAATCTGAAAAAGAATGGGTATATGTATATGCATAACTGAAGCACTTTGCTGTATACCTGAAATTAACACAATACTGTAAATCAACTATAATACAAATTAAAATTTTAATTTAAAAATAGAATAAGTAAAAAATAAAAACACTTTATTACTTTTAAAATAAGTGAAAGGAGGAGCCACAAAGCAAGGAATCCGGGCAGCACCAGAAGCTGAGAAAGGCAAAGAAACAAATTCCACCTTCACAGCCCTAAAAGAGCCAGCCTTGCCCACATCCTGATTTCAGACCTGTAAGATTCACTGCAGATTCCTGACCTCCAAAGCTGCCAGAGAATAAATTTGTGTTGTTTAAGCCACTAAGTATGCAGTAATTTGTTACAGTAGCAACTGGAAACCAGTACATACTACATCTGCTTTCCTTTCAAAAGAACAAGAGAGGGTAGATTTTAGGGAGCAGAGGAAAAGAAAATAGGGATCCAATAGATATTATTATAATCCCTGTGATCTTGAACAAAAGAAGACGTGCTTTTGTAAATCATAACTTTCCTATTGAAATATAATGGGTTGGGAGGGGAGTTTGAGAGAGAATGGATACATGTATATGTAGGGATAAGTCCCTTCAGCTGTTCACCTGAAACTATCACAACATTGCTTGTTAATCAGCTCTATTCCGATACAAAATAAAAAGTTAAAAAAGAATACTGATTTGTGACACAGGGAACTGTGTTCAACATTCTGTGATAAGTCATAATGAAAAAGTATATATATACATATACACACACACACATGAATCACTTTTTATACAGAAGAAAATAACACATTGTGAATCAAGTAAACTTGAATAAAATACATTTTAAAAAGATAAAATGTTTGCCTATATAGAAAGTTGAAAGGTTCAGGACAAAGAAAGAAAAATAAACAGCCATTTTGAACATTCTCCTTTTTCCTCCTAGTCACTTTTGTAAATTTATTTTCATATACTTGAGCTTATACTATCAGAGTATTGGAAATAATCATGGAAAACAGGTCTTCGTTGCCCGTTTTTGCAGATAAGGAAACTGAGGACCTGGGACACGGAAGTCATTTTGCCCAGTGAGTCATTCTGTTCGTAGAGGACAGAGCCTGCATTCCAACCCAGACCTCTCTTAACAGCAAACAAAGTTCAGAGATGGAGATAAAACCATGGAGGGTAAGGTCCATCCGTTTTGACGGAGGCTAAGTTCCACTCTTACTCAAGGAAGTCCCAAGTTTCCTGAAAGTTTGAGAATGAGGTGCTGATATGATTCTCCAGTAGCACTATCTCCCTTTATCCTAAACTGACTCTCCTAACAGGCTAATGAGACCAGGAAGACGTTAGGTAGATGTAATTGATATTGAGAATGAGATGTATGAATTAAAATCCCCTTTCAAACCAGCATCTAAACTGCTCTATCCATAGAGCTGAAGGGAGATTTTTTAAAAAATTTTTGCATCTTGGAATCCTCCAGAAAAAAAAAGGCTTTCACAACCGTGGATTCTGTTCATTGTGCTATCAATAACTACACGACTCTATTTTCTTCCACTTATGTGCATTTGCTTTGTCTTTTCAAAGAAAACTTAGAAAAGGAGAAAGAAAATGAAGAAAGGGAGGGAAGCAGAGGAAGGAAGGGGGAGAGGGAGGAAGAGAGACAAAGAAAGTCAAGCTCTTTGCAATGTGAAAAGCTGATTAACATGTTCTCACAATTTTACATTTTGGTTGCATCCATAGGCTCATTTTTAAAAATTATTATTCACTAAACATTTCTGTTTGTGTCAAACAATTGGGAATTGCTTGCATTGAACAGTTTAATGTCTCATGCAGTCAGTGATGTAGAGAAATTAATGTAAATGAAAATAAATTGGGTATTATGCCCAGTAGGAAAGCACCCCAGCCTGTATCCCTCATCTAATTCACTGGCTGAGCCAGAGTACAGAACCTCTAAAGCAGTGTAATTTCCTCATTCGAAAGGTGCAAACTACAGCCTCCACTAATGGTCAGTTTGAAAGATGTTTCATCTGGGGAGAGTGTCCGCACCTCAGGAAGTACTGGGGAAGCTGCTGTCCTCTATATGGGTTCTGGCTGGGACATTCATCCTGAAGGCAATTTGAAGAAAGAGACAATAGGCAATAAAGCTAAATCATTCCAGAGACATCAGAGGGCTGTCCTCTGCGCCTGGGCGGTGGAGCTGGGCTGTAGCCCAGGCTTTTCTATCTACTCAGAGTACAATTCCCCCTCCTTCAAGGTCAGTGCCCATCATAAAAGGGAAAGGGAAACGGGGTTACAACTGAGATGAGATCTCCGACCCCCTTTACACAGAAAGTCTGCAGCCACTGTGCTGCTCACATTTCTCTCTATGCATATACCTGTTCTTCCCAGACCCAGGGCCTGATTGCTCCAGGTTATCTGGCTACCTGGTTACTATGCATGAGGATTCACTGTTGCTTATGTTAGGACCCAAGAAGATGCCTATGGTGGTGATGATGACATGATGACAAGGATAGAAGCCAGACTTGGTTTATCACTTACCATGCCCCATTTTAAAAGCCATATATATATATATATATATATATATATATATATATATATATATATATTCTTATTTAATACTCCAATCAATCCTAGGAGGCAGGCACTATCGCCATCGCCACCCTCTACATGAAGAAGCTGAGACAGAGAGGCTAAAGAACTTACCTAACAGCCGCAGCTGGTAAGCGGAGCAACTAGAAACCTAGCTGACTGTCCCCAGAGCCTTCAGCCACTACCTCTTGTGCCTCTTTCACATTTATAGTTGTTAACCCTCACAGCAACCCCTAGGACAGATAACGTTATCTGTGGTTTATAGATGAGGAAACTTGGCTCCGCCCAACTCACTCAGCTTCTCACATTTATTTATAAGTCCATAGGGCACTGGTTTGCAAACATTTTTCTTCTGCTGAAGTCTTCCAAGAAGGGAAGATGTATGGGAGGCTCAAAGCCAAACAAAATGTTTCAGTTTGGAGTGAGCAGTCACTCCACATTCCCACTTGCAGCAGGGGAACAAAATCATCTTTGTTCCTTACATAATACCATAATTCCCGATCATCTGATGGCATCGTCTGATACTTATTCATTGTCTATCCACATAACTAGTCTGTAAGTTCTATGAGGTCAGGAACTTAGCCTAGCTTACTCACCTTTGTGCGTCTGCTGCTGCTGCTGCTGCTACTAAGTCACTTCAGTTGTGTCCGACTCTGTGCGACTCCATAGACGGCAGCCCACCAGGCTCCCTCGTCCCTGGGATTCTCCAGGCAAGAACACTGGAGTGGGTTGCCATTTCCTTCTCCAATGCATGAAAGTGAAGAGTAAAAGTGAAGTCGCTCAGTCGTGTCTGACTCTTCGCGACCCCGTGGACTGCAGCCTACCAGGCTCCTCCGTCCATGGGATTTTCCAGGCAAGAGTACTGGAGTGGGGTGCCGTTGCCTTCTCCGTTTGTATGTCTAGCACCTAGCAATGCTCCAGACATAAAGTAAGCTATTAGCAGCTATTTGTTGAAATGTGCAAGTTATGAATACTTTTCCCTCAATCCCATTATGTAGCAAATCAAGATAAAACAGAACTTTCAAAAACTAGAGAGTGGAGGGAAATGTTAAATAAGGTTCTCAATTGATTGAGATTTTAGTTCACTTCTATTGCTATAAATCACTTTGCAGGGCGTGATTGCCGCTGAGAGCTTCCTGGGTGGCTCAGATGGTAAAGGTAAAGAATCCAATGCAGGAGATATAGGTTCGATCACTGAGTCAGAAAGATTCCCCTGGAGAAGTAAATGGCCTCCCACTCCAGTGTTCTTGCCTGGAGAATTCCATGGACAGAGAAGCCTGGTGGGCTGCAGTCCATGGGGTCACAAAAATTCGGACATGACTGAGCACGCATGCATGCGTGCTGCCACTGTGGGGAAGGAATGGTGACTCAGGCCATAGACTCGGGCTCCAGTCACTCAGCACGGTGGTGCAGGAGAAAGGAGGAGAGGATGAACCCAGCAAGCATCTTGGAAGGCAAGCAACCACACTGATGCACAGAAAGGCTATCTTCTTTAATTCTGAAAAGTGTTCCAGAGCATACTGGTAAATTCCCAAGAGAGACTGAAGTAGAATGTACTGAAACATGTCGATGTTTCCAAGGTTTCTATCAGGAAGGTCTGTTAAAAAAAATTAAAGAAATCATGAAAGTAATGTCAGTAAATTTGGCTGGATCAAGTAAATACATAAAGCAGTCATAAATAAAGTTAAAAGCACTTTAGAAAAGTCCTATTTTTAGCAAGTAGGACAAACACTATCAAAAGGTCACCCAAATTAACAGGAAAAACTCTCAGTAGACAATTCTGCAATGGGATTAAACACAGTTCTCTAGAAAATTCCAGTGAAACTAATTCTCCATTAAATGACTAATAAATATAAAGCTGTTTAATTTCACTGGAAAGTAAAAGAATTGTGACTTAAAAAAAATCAGGCAATGCCAATTTTTAAAAGTTAGATTTACTGAAGTATAATTTACATATAGTAAAATTCATCATTTTCAAGATTATAGTTCAGTGAGTTTTGACAAATACACACAGTCATGAAACCATGATCAAAATCAAATGATAGAACATTTCCATCATCCCTAAAAAGTTCCCTTGGACCCCTTTCCCATCAATCCCTTCCCTTATCTTCGGACACTGATCTAAGTTTTTCCCTGTAGTTCTTTGTTTTCATTTAATTTACATCATATAAATAGAATGATGAAGTTAAGTAGCCTTTAGAGCCTGGTTTAATGTCTTTTTTAGTCTATCAAATCCATAAAGATGTAACAGGTAATATTATTGTTCATGAGTGTGCTCCAACATAGCTAGTATGTGAATTAACTGCTATTACCTTTCTCAGGTACAAGCTAGTAATATGTACTAAGAGTCTAAAAATACTAATACACTTTGACCAATAATTCAATTTGTACCAATGCCTATACCAAAGTTATTGTCAAAGGTGTGCACAGAAACTTATATATGCCCAAAGATGTTCATTACAGTGTTTTTTACTATGGTAAAAAAAATTATAAACATCCTAAATTTTCAATATGAAAGGAATGTGTAAGTAAATTTATATACCAAATATATTTAGCTATACACCTATTAAAACTAAATTTATGTTTGTGATGATACTGGAATAGTATAATATGATAATACTATTAATTATTAATTATAATTATTAATAATTATAATTAATAATATGACACTGGAATAGTATAAAAGCAACATACAAAATTGTATATATATTATGATATCAGAGAAAAATGTACAAAGAGACAAGAAGGAAAATTATTGTCTCCAAGTGATATATGACTGTAAAAAGTATATATTCTTTTGTGTTATCCTAATTTTCTTCAACATACTTCTATTATTTTTATAATTAGACAAATACCTTACAAAGACCTCTTTTCTATCTAATCTGAATCACTTTTGCTCTACTCTAAACTCTTAGGAAGATTCAAATCAACTGGTCAATTACACCTTTCACCAAGATTTATTAAGCACCTTCCCAGGAAGCTCAGTGGTACAGAACCCGTCTGCCAGTGCAGGAGTTGCAAGAGACATGGGTTTGTTCCCTGGGTCAGGAAGAGGCCCTGGAGGAGGAAATGGCAACCCACTCCAATATTCTTGCCTGGAAAATCCCATGGACAGAGGAGCCTGGTGGGCTACAGTCATGGGGTCACAAAAAGCTGGACACGCCTGGGTGACTGAGCACACACACAGGCTCCAAGTAGTCTGTTAGGTGCTCAGACTACAAACAAGTACACTCTCCCCTTATCTCAAAGGAACACTAGGTCAATATGCAAACATGTAATACTGATTAATTCTAATAATTTATTTTGCATGTTTTTTATGCTAGATACGAACCACTTTTCATACATTACCTCATTTCTCCATCTGTAACATGGAGATGATACTCAGGCGGTTATGAAGAGTCACCATTAAAGCACACAGCCAATTCCTGACATAAAGTAAGTCAACAGATGTTTGTTCTCCTCTAAAGGGTGTTATGACAGAGGCAAGAACCAAATAAACTAAGAGCTAATGATATACTAGGAGCACAATTCGACAGAGGAAAGAGTGGTCAAAGATACTTGTGCTTTGCTTGACAATGATCAGGATTTTGCAGGTGGTCAAGCAAGGGAAGGGTCATTCTAGGCAGAGAGGCCAGTGTATATCCTCATCTCTTTGAAGATGACTTTTCTAGCACTTCTGTAAGAAAACAGTTCCCTGTGTGATATATTCACAGGAGTCCCTTAAAAGAAGTCTTGTATGCTTGCATGAGACTGCCACCGGTGTTATGACACCCCTGATAAATCTCAAGATTCCTTTTACAACTCAATTCTATAAGAAAGAGAGACAACTTCACCCCATGCATTGGAACTTGCCCTTTTATCAGCCTTTCTACACAGAGCAGAACCTTGATAGAAGCTCACCAGGAAGCCCACAAGCTACTAGGTAAATGGAACCATCACACAAACAGCAGCAAAACAGTCATGTCAATTTTGCCAACAAGGAGGAGTTCTCTCACTATCTTTTCTTCTTTACCTCTTTCCCTTGTCCTTCACACTATATACGGGGAGCTCTGCAAGTGTACAAACACATAACTTGTAGCCATCTCACCGATCTTCTGGAACAGGACAAAAAAGGAGAGAAATTTTTCTTTTAGGTAAAATTGTCCTTGTTTTGCTTTACAAAGATTAGTCATTAGTTGCGTGGTGTGACTGAGTACATTGCTGGCTTGAGCAACATAAACTGAACACATAAGTTTAATGTAGACAGGTAGCAAATATCCATGTTAGTTATCAACCACACCAAAGAGAGAGCTGAAAAGAAATGCCATGTCAGGGAAAAACAGGCACAGTGCATGTCACCATCACGCAGTTAGAAACTAGGCCCATGTCACTGTTTTTTGGCGGGATGTGGAAATTTCAATACATGTATTCAATATTAGGTAACCTTCAAGGTTTCTGAACTTTCCCTCAAGAATCCCAGTTATCTCAGCAATAATTTCCAAACACAACTGCTTCTGCTAACACTTTGGCCCCAATTTAAGGAAACACTCCTGTTTGGCTTAGATCCTAACTCCTGCTCATCTTAACATTTTTCTCTACTTGCTTATTTAAAACCTCTATGTTGTCACCCTGCTTATGTAACTTATATGCAGAGTACATCATGCAAAACGCTGGGCTGGATGAAGCACAAGCTGGAATCAAGATTGCCAGGAGAAATATCAATAACCTCAGATATACAGATGACACCACCCTTATGGCAGAAAGCGAAGAAAAACTAAAGAGCCTCTTGATGAAAGTGAAAGAGGAGAGTGAAAAAGTTGACTTAAAACCCAACATTCAGAAAACTAAGATCATGGCGTCTGGTCCCATCACTTCATGGCAAATAGATGGAGAACCAATGGAAAGAGTGAGAGACTTTATTTTGGGGGCTCCAAAATCACTGCAGATGGTGACTGCAGCCATGAAACTAAAAGACACTTGCTCCTTGGATGGAAAGCTGTGATCAACCTAGACAGCATATTAAAAAGCAGAGACATTACTTTGCCAACAAAAGTCCATCTAGTCAAAGCTGTTGTTTTTTCAGTGGTCATGTATGGATGTGAGAGTTGGACTTTAAAGAAAGATGAGTGCCCAAGAATTGATGCTTTTGAACTGTGGTGTTGGAGAAGATTCTTGAGACTCTTGAGACTCTTGCACTACAAGAAGATCCAATCACTCTATCCAAAGGAAATCAGTTCTGAATATTCACTGGAAGGACTGATGCTGAAGCTGAAACTCCAATACTTTGGCCACCTGATGTGAAGAACTGACTCACTAGAAAAGCCCCTGATGCTGGGAAAGATTGAAAGCAGGAGGAGAAGGGGATGACAGAGGATGAGATGGTTGGATGGCATCACTGACTCAATGGACATGAGTTTGAGTAAGTTCCAGGAGTTGGTGATGGACAGGGAAGCCTGGCATGCTGCTGTCCACGGTGTTACAAAGAGCTGGACATGACTGAGCAGCTGAACTGATCTGAACTGACAGAAATTTAAACAAATGAAACAGAAACTCAAGGTCAAGGAGTGCTTTCAAGGCAGACCATGCGTGGTCACTAAGATCTTTTTCCAAGATGCCTCTGCAGAATGATATTCACTATCTTGAAAGTGGACCATGGCTCCTAGTAAGACAGTGACAAAAAGTAAATTTTGTCAGGATCCTGAGAATGAATCCATATATTAAACAAGCTTAAGAAACTACTGTGTAAAACCAGAATACAAGTGTATTTTTTCATAAAGAGAAATTAGTATCAAAGAGAATGCACAGAGTCTGTTTAACTGTTGTCTGATTCTGTTCACAGATCTCTATGAGAAGCCATTAGAATGTACTTAAAAGCAAGCAATAGAAATCCATCTCAAATTGGGTGAAACAATGAAGAGAATTTATTCACTCATATAAACCAAAAGGTCTGAGTTTGGAAGTATTTCAGGTAAGGCTTGATCCAACAAGGTTATCACCAAGAATTAAACTTTTTTCAATATATAGGCTCTATTTCCAATCATATTGGCACCTTCCTAGGACTGCTCCTTCCCATGGCTCTCAGCAGCATTAAGATGATACACATTTTTCTATTCAACTTCAGTAAAAGAATGATGGCGTCATTTCGCCCAACCACCAAATAAAGGTCCTAAACTTTACTTCGATTTGAATAAATTGGACAAGTACCTGTCCATGAACTAGTCACTATAGGTAGAGCATTGGTTTAGGCCTAGATCAGTTCTTGTCCCCAAATCAATTGCTATGGCAAAGAATGTGGCTTTATGAAAATAGGTTTACAGTCAACCTCTAGAGCTAAGAGATGGCCAATCTACAGTTCAATCTACACAGTGTTAACAGGGTGGGCTAAATGTTTGGGAGACAGCTTCATGATACCACTGTAGAAAGACATGTTGTGATCAGATGGTTGCTTTGTAAACCTGGGGTCAGAAGAAATTCAGCAATACACATGCTTAATCAGTTCAGTTCAGCCGCTCAGTTGTGTCTGACTCTTTGTGACCCCATGGACTGCAGCATGCCAGGCTTCCCTGTCCATCAGCAACTCCTGAAGGTTGCTCAAACTCATGTCCATTGAGTTGGTGATGCCATCCAACCATATCCTCTGTTCTTTTTCAAGGAGTCAGTCCTTTGTATCAGATGGCCAAAGTATTGGAGTTTCAGCTTCAACATCAGTCCTTCCAATGGATATTCAGAACTGATTTCCTTTGGATAGACTGATTGGATCTTCTTGCAGTCCAAGAACTCTCAAGAGTCTTCTCCAACACCACAGTTCAGAAGCATCAATTCTTTGGCGCTCAGCTTTCTTTATAGTCCAACTCTCACATCCATACATGACTACTGGAAAAACCATAGCCTTGACTAGATGGACCTTAGTCGGCAAAGTAATGTGTCTGCTTTTGAATATGTTATCTAGGTTGGTCATAACTTTTCTTCCAAGGAGTAAGCGTCTTTTAATTTCATGGCTGCAGTCACCATCTGCAGTGATCTTGGAGCCCCCAAAATAAAGTCTCTCACTCTTTCCATTGGTTCTCCATCTATTTGCCATGAAGTGATGGGATCAGATGCCATGATCTTTCTGAATGTTGAGTTTTAAGCCAACTTTTTCACTCTCCTCTTTCACTTTCATCAAGAGGCTCTTTAGTTTTTCTTTGCTTTCTGCCATAAGGGTGGTGTCATCTGTATATCTGAGGTTATTGATATTTCTCCTGGCAATCTTGATTCCAGCTTGTGCTTCATCCAGCCAAGCATTTCGCATGATGTAGTCTGCATATAAGTTATATAAGTAGGCTGACAATATACAACCTTGACGTACTCCTTTCCCCTATTCAGAACCAGTTTGTTGTTCCATGTCCAGTTCCAACTATTGCTTCTTGATCTGCATACAGATTTCTCAGGAGGCAGATAAGGTGGTCTGGTAGTCCCATCTCTTGAAGAATTTCCCACAGTCTGTTGTGATCCACACAGTCAAAAGCTTTGGTGTAGTCAATAAAGCAGAAGTAGATGTTTTTCTGGAACTCCCTTGCTTTTCGATGATCCAGCAGATGTAGGTAATTTGATCTCTAGTTCCTCTGCCTTTTCTAAACCCAGCTTGAACATCCAGAAGTTCAGGATTCACGTACTGTTGAAGCCTGGCTTGGAGAATTTTGAGCATTCCTTAGCTAGCGTGTGAGATGAGTGTAATTGTGTGGTAGTTTTAACATTTTTTGGCATTGCCTTTCTTTGGGATTGCTTAATATCATTAAGATATACAATGGGATTTACCCAGTCCCAAGAATTTCCTTGCCAAAGGTTCTAGATAGTGACTGGGTAACCTCTGTGAAAGCACCTTAAGAATGAACAAGGGAAAAGGGCAAATACCATGTGATTTCACTTGTATGAGGTGCCTAGAGTTAGTCAAATTCAAAGATACACAAAGTAGAATCAGGGGCTGCCAGTGCGGTGGGGGTCATGTGGAATTACTATTTAATGGGTAAAGAATTTCAGTTTTGCATGATGAAGAGAACTCTGGAGATGGATGATGGTAATGGTTGTACAGTATGAATATACTTAATACCCTGGAACCGCACACTCAAAAATAGTAAAAATGAAAAGTTTTATGTTATGTGTATTTTACCATAATTTTTAAAAGGGAATAAAATGATTAAATAGGTGAGTTATGGTCACATCTTACAGGCCTTGGAGTTGAATTTCAGTATCTTCTCTTTTGAGTGTTACATGCTTGTGTTTAAATCAACTTATGAAAAAAAAAGTATTATTATTCTGTTGCAAAAGATCTAGGGTCAAACACTACAGTGACATACAGAGGAAACTGTCACCATTTGGGTTCAAGAAGCTAGTGTCCCACCATCACATGGCTTAAGCTGTCTCTCCTGTGTAAGTGGACACAACTGGAGATGATTTAAACTGCACTCCCGGAGAGACAGAAAACCCCTGGTTCCCAGCCACCTCATACATTTACAGCTGGGACGTGACTGAGATCACCCACCCTTGTTGCTCTGAACACGAGGCACAGCCTTGCCAGTGTGAGAAAACATTCTTTTCTCTATGTCCATCCTCTGGGAAGTTTGCAATTCAGCACTGGCGCTAACCAGTACAACTTCTGGCTCTCTCTGCCAGGCCAGCTCATTACTGGACAACCTGAGAGAAAGTTGCTGGAGGCATCCAGAGAGAAACTGGCTTGTCTCTCCTCATCATCTTACATCCAAGTGCTTAGAGGAAGCTTCACTGTAGTCCCCAAGTACTAACTGAAAACATCGATTGTATTAAAAAAAAAAAAAAATCAGTAGGACAGAGGAAAGCACTTCATTGGTAGCTAAAGTAGCATGTCCAGGGGCTGGAAAAAGCACTGGTGGAGTTAGGGCTAGTAAAGGATGAAGGAAGGAGTGTGCATGCCTGATAAAGTTTTTAAGCCACACAGAACTGAAGCTGGGCTTTGGTTATCTTAGCATGGGTAACAGTGTGGCATACAGCTCTTGATTACATTTTCTTTGATTTCTTTATGCCATGTGACCCCTGTATATCTTATAATTGAACTCTAAAAACTCCACGCAGACACTCTGCCTAGTATTCAAGAGCAGCCATAGATAAGCCCTCCAAAAACTCTGTCTAACACTGATGACTAAGAGAAAAGTATTTCACTGACTTCTTAAGAATCCTCATAGAATTAAGGCTCCTTATAGAATTAATGTAATCATCTGGTGGTGGATTAGCATTCTCTAAATAAAGGAGCAAGTCCCTGCAGGGATGCAAGACGTGAGGTAGTGCTGAATTAGTGTTTTATTTAGGCTTTGCAGTGAGTGAGAAGCTTAACACACCTGTTCTTAGTGTGCTTATGCGTTCTTATTGTGATATGGTAACAGTGTTTTGAGAATTATTAATTGCAGGATATTGTGGGAACCTATGTATACCAGCTCCTCTAATCCTTAAAACATCATCAGGTCAGTATCATTCCTAGTTCATAAATGAAGAAATCAAACTCAACATGTTTAATAAATTGTCCAGGATCACATTGTTAAGAAATACCAGATCTGTGACTCAAACTCACATTTCTCTGACCCAGAAAACTCAGTGTTAATCATCATGGTTCAGCAAGCCTATGTCTTTGTTGGATTGATGAAGTTTTGATGGGCATGCCATTCTTTGACTACTTCTCTCAAGAGGCGTGTAGACAAAGCTGGATGTTGGGAATGTGTAAATTTTATCCTTCAGGCAGAACAGATGCCCAAACTTGAAGTTCCATAACATCCGCTGACCACAACAGGCTGTCTCATCAGGAGAAGAAATGGAAACTTGGTAAGAAGTGAGTTCCCCTGTTTCCAACCTTGACTTTTGAAGTTTTCTTCAAAGGACTATTGTTTGAATTGCATCAGCTTTAAGCAGGGATTAGCATATCTGGGTTCAAATTCTAATTCCACCACTGGTTAACTTGGTCAAGTTGCATAATTCCCTGAGTCTCGGTTTTCTTATCTACAAAATGGATATCACACTAATGTAAAAGTTAAGCTCCTTTCTAACATTTGCCATTTAAATAAGCATGTCTGTATGGTTTCAGTTTTTATTTCTCTAATCACTAATTTCTCCAAGAACTATATCTTCTTTGGCAAATCGTCTGTCAAAAATTTTTACACATTTTTTAAAAACTTGGGTTGTTGGTTATCTTAGCATTAATTCTTGAGAATTTTCTTTAAAATGAATTCTGGGTATGTACCAAGAGTAGGTGAGAACACGGAACATCTGGAACTCTCATGCATTGCTGGTAAGAATGCAAAATGGTAGAACCACTTTGGAAAATTGCTGGGCAATTTCTAGAAAAGTTAAATATGCACCTACAATATGACCCAGCCTTTCCAAAAAGAGGGTTTTACCCAAGAGAAATGAAAACATGTGTCTAATGATTTCTGTGTGAATTTTCATAGCACCCTTATTGGTAACAAGCCAAAACTAAAAACAACCCAAATGTCCATAAGCAAGTAAATGGATAAACAAACTGTGGCATAGCCATACGATGGAACATTGTCAAAAAGGAAAGAAGTACTGATACCTGCTTACAATATGCCAAAGCTCAAAATAATTATGCTGAGTGAAAGAAATCAGACAAGAAACAATGTGTGTTATATGATCCTGTGCACGCTAAGTCATTTCAGTCGTGTCCAACTCTGCAACCCTAAGGACCATAGCCCGCCAGGCTCCTCTGTCCATGTGATTCTCCGGGCAAGAATACTGGAGTGTGTTGCCATGTCCTTCTCCAGGGGATCTTCCCGACCTGTGCTTCTTATGTATCCTGTATTAGCAGGCATGTGCTTGACCACTAGCACCACCTGGGAAGCCCTGTATGATCCCACATACAGGATTTACATATTGTATTTCTACAAAGTGCAAATTAATCTGTAGTGACAGAGGCAAACCAGTGATTGCCTTGGGCCAGGGAGAAAGCCTTGGGAGGAGAATGGAGGGGAGGAACACAAAGGAAAAAGGAAATGTTCCAGGATGATGGACATATTCATTATTTTCCTCATGGTGATTGTTTCCTTGATAGAGAAAATGTATCAATTTGTGCACTCTAAATATGTGTAGTTTACTAGTCCCTTATCCTGAGAATTGCCCCTGCTACAGAGGAGGAGCCCCCTGTATCATGCCTGGACCACGTGACTCTGCCTTCCTGGCTAGAGTTGGTCCATCCGATGGCAGGTCACTAAAGACAAGAATTACAGACATCAGTATGCTAGAAAAAAGATCCATAATTTCCTGCTTCTTAGGTCGCTGACATTGCCTGGCTCCAACCCATCCCAAGATAGCTAGTCTTAACTTCAGATTTCAGAACCTGAGTGTCCTGTCAGTAAATTCCTTCTATGGTAACAGGTGTATGTTATCTTCCACCCTCGGAAAGAAATGAATTTGACATTTAACTCATTGCACCGATATTTCTTGGACTTCCCTGGTGGCTCAGATGGTAAAGAATCTGCCTGCAATGCAGGAGACCCATGTTCAATTCCTGCCACAAAGATCCCCTGGAGAAGGGAATGGCTATCGACTCCAGAATTCTTGCCTGGAGACTTCCATGGACAGAGGAGCCTAGCAGGCTTAAAGTCCTTGGGATCACAAAGAGTCGGACACGACTGAGTGACTAACACTTCCACTAATATTTCTTACACTTTCTATCACAAATGGCCACATCCCTATTTTAAAAACAGGGCATTCAGCTGGCTCTGTGAATGCTTCATCCATCCCTTCATTTAACACACTTTGGCACAAGTGATGGCATGCTGTAGGCCGGGCACTGTGCCAGAGATTCTCACATCTGAATCAAATCCTACAACTGCCTGTGCAGCCATCTGATGCTTGCAGCTGAGAAAGCTCAGGTTCAGAGTGGTTCACTTACTTGCTTAAAGCAGGAGTCCCTAATAAGGATTGAGTCCTGCCTACTAGGATTTGAGCCCAGTCCTGACTAGCTTCACTTTTTCCATTATCCATGCTCTGTTCCCTGGCAGTAGTAAGACCCAACATGAACTGAGCTCCAAGTGACTAGCCAAGCCACTGTAGCTGGCGGCTTCAGGAGCCGGGGGTCCCAAAATGTTTCCTGGATGCTCTCAAGGCCAAAACAGCCATCTCAGGAGTTTGTCCCTACAAGACTTAGTGTCCTGGGAAGAGATAAATTTTCTGTTCTTGAGGGCAAGGACAACCAGAGGATCTTTTTCCCCAGTGTTGATGTCTGTTGCTTTGTAATGAATCTGACTCCTCAGTGACAAAAAAGTAGCAAAATCCTAAAATTAAAAACGGTTAACCATAAGAACAGGAAATGCCCAACCAATGCCACTCTTGGCCACAAAGCAAAGATAATGGGGCTGTAATAGTCTTCCTGTGAACTCACTGGAACTCTGACCACTTATGAAAAGCTGAGGATTGAAGCTGCATTTTTACATGGTTTCTGGAAATACCGCTAATAATTTCAGTGACACGGGCTTGGGTTAAAGCCAGAGACCTCGTGATACTTTCTTTTCCTCAGGGAGGTAAGTCTACTAGAGCAGAGGGGTATTTCATCTTCAACTTAGAGGTTTCAGTTCTTGAATTTAAAAACATAATAAAAGGGGAAGTTCCACAGATTTTCACTTTATATATTCTTCCTCATAATCAGCCTGCAGAAATACAAAAACTGCCTAGAACTCCAGTGCACTGGAAATCATCACAGTGTCATTTGTAAGAGGAAAAGTGGAAGCAAGCATTTGATCATCTGGTAATGATATAATGTTACATCCCAACTTTCTTCTATTTAAAAAATTTTAATAATTTGGTAATGTTAACAAACTATACCCATATAATGGGTTTCTTAGGTGGTCCTAGTGGTAAAGAATTCGCATGCCAATGCAGGACACGGGAGACACGGGTTTGATCCCTGGGTCAGAAAGATCCCCTGGAGTAGGAAGCGACAACCCACTCTACTATTTTTTCCTGCAGAATCTCATGGACAGAGGAGCCTGGTGGGCACCGTCCATGGGGCCTTGAAGAGTGGGACACAACTAAGCAACTGTGCACACATTCACGTGATAAAAACTATGTACACATCAAACATATTTCAAATACTAATTTAATAAAATAGACATCTTTATGATTTGTTAAATGGTAAAAACAGGGTACAAAAATAGGTGTGCAACCTGATCCTAAAATGGATGTGGTGTGTGTTTATGCAGGTGTGTCAGGAAAAGGATATATCAAGATATTTACAGCAGTGATATCTGAATATGGGTAAAATACTTTCCCTCTTGCTTTTATATCTTACCCATTATTAAAATACATTATGCTAAATGAAATATGGTATCTCAGCAGATTGGATCCTGGAACATAAAAGGGATACAAATGGAAAAAACATGGAATCTGAATAAAGTCCTTTGTTTACTTCATAAATAGTAAGATATCAAAAGTGGTCCCAATTTAAAAATCACATTGTTGTATCTTGATTACTTGTGAGAGGTACAGCAAGTCATTCATCATTATTTTTTTTCAAACTCCAAAATTATCACTGGTTTATCATGTGCTCCTTAACAACTTTAGAGCAGATTCAAGATAATCCTTCTAATAGCCTTATATTCACACTCAGTCATTCCCAATGTGGTTTCTCAAGTGGAGAAGAAAGACGTGCATGAACAGCTGGGGCTCTGGAAACGACACACAACTGGGTGTGTCCACATCACATGTGTCAACAGCAACAGCCTGTGCACATCTGCACACAGAGGGAAGGTGACAACCTCTGACAGAAAGACTCAGCAGCTGCTGTGTGCTGTGCTGTGTGCTGTGCTTGATCGTGTCCAACTCTTTGTGGCTGCATGGACTGTAGCCCACCAGGATCCTCTGTCCATAGGATTATTCTGGCAAGAATACTGGAGTCGGTTGCAATTCCCTTCTCCAGGGGAATCTTCCCCACCCAGGGATAGAACCAGAGTCTCTCGAGTCCCGTGCATTGTCAGGTGGGTTCTTTACCACTGAGCCACCTGGGAAGCCCTAGCAAGAGCTTATGTGTTCTGAATTCAGAGCCCAAGAATCTGTTTAAATATTTAACCAGATGGTGATGGACAGGGAGGCCTGGAGTGCTGCGATTCATGGGGTCGTGAAGAGTCAGACACGACTGAGCAACTGAACTGAACTGAACTGAACTGAGGGAGGCCTGGCGTGCTGCAATTCATGGGGTCACAAAGAGTTGGACACGACTGAGCAACTGAACTGAACTGAAGATGTTGACTTGAAAGGTATATGCAACTTGTGACATCTGTAAAGCTATCTCTTGGGCTTATGGTCACAATCATTTAAAACAATGCTTTTCAAACTATCTTTTTAAAATCATGAAATGCTTTTTTATAAGCAACCTTATATTTTCTTTGTACAAATATTATTCCTGAGTGCCTGCTGTGTGCCAGGAAGCACTGTACCACTGTAATGAATAAAATAGATGAGGTCCCTACACACAAGAAATTAACTGTGGAGACAAACAAAAAGTCAGGCAAACACTAAATAAAGAATTATAAAGGGTACAAAGTATCATGAAATAAATGAACAGGCCCAAGATGAGTGGGAACTCACTTTGGTAGAAAGATCAGGAAAGATTCTCTGAGGCAGTTACATTGAAGGTGAGACCTTAAGAATTGGAAACAGACGGCCATACAAAGAACATAGTCACTAAATCATATTCAACTCGTAGCAACTCCATGGTAGCTAAGCCTGCCAGGCTCCTCTATTATTGGGATTTCACAGACAAGAATACTGGAGTAGGTTGCCATTTTCTTTCCCAGGGAATCTTCCCAACCCAGGGATCAAACCCACTTCTCCTGCATCGGCAGGCAGATTCTTTACCACTAAGCCAACAGGGAAGTCCAAACAAAGAGATGGTGCATGAGAAAAACAAATGTTGGGAAATAAAAATGTGTACTTGAGCCAATTTGCCAACCCATGTGATTTTTCTCTAGCGATGCTTAACAGCCCAGATATAGGATACAGAAGACATCTTTTGAATTGTCACAGAATTGGGGATTGCCAGTGAGTGTCATAAAAGGTCTAAAAGGTGACAGAAACGGAGGAGAAATATGCAAATCTTAACATTCTGTAAGCAATCAGACAGATTCAATATTTACCTATGCAGGATCTTTTTAAATGCTTCTGTGCCATCCTTCTCAGAGGTCTGAATGTTTCTGATTCATCACAGAGACACAGAGGCACTCAGAACTGTCGAGCAGATTTCACTAAAACCTGGAGGTGTCTGGAATAAAAGTGAAAGTTCACGGCGTCAAGTTTATATCATTTCTTAGAAGACAGCCATCTTCTATATATCAACAGACGGAGCCTAAGGCAGCACTTTCTTCACGACTTTTCTGTGATTCCATCCCCCGACTAAAGGAATATTGCAAAGTCTGTGATAACTTGGCATGCCTCACATATGATCCACCATTAACATAAATCAAGGTTTCGTGTTGGTAATTTATGTTTCAGCACTTAGAGAATACCTTGCTAGTTATTTTAAATAGATAAATCAAATCAAAATTTTGTTAATAAAATATTAGAAATGTCATAAGACCTCTGATTTATTTAAAGATGTCTAACATTTCTTATCTCCATTTATTTCAAGTTTTAGGAAGAAAAATGGTTAGCTGGATCATCCTGCTCTTATTTTTATTCCTTCATTTAGGAGATTACATCTCAGCTCCAAAACCATTTTTAATAATAAGATATGCAATTTTTAACTGTTGATTTTTTTAAAGAATAAACACGGTAAAGATTAATTCATGCTGTCTCAGATATACTCAAATAATGGATTAGTCTGTATAGCATATTTGATTCATGTCTGATAGTTAAGATTCTTTTCATTTTAGCTTCATCCATATATGCAGACATTTACTCCTTAATTTGCTTAAAAGTCAGAACTACTTATGCAACAGAAGGAAATGAATGTAGACCAATCATTGCTAGGTAACACATACAGGGAATGCCTAGGATACGGCAAATTAACACTATAAAACAGAAAGCAAATGGTGTCCATGGATTGCAGAAAGATCCTTTTCAAATGTAGTGTCAGGAGATAAGAATTAAATATATCTTTAAAAAAGTAAAGAGAGCAGCAGAAAATTTTTGGAGGTGATGGTAGGTTTAAGGCCCAGATCATAGTGATGGTTTCACACGTATATACTCATTTCCAGACTCTTCAAGTTATATACATAAATGTGTGTAGCTTCTTGTATGTCAATACCTCAATAGTGGTTTGAAAAACAAACAAAAGAATTAAATAAATGGAAGACACTTAAAGGAAAAGACAAAATTCAGATAACTGCAGAGAGGAGGAATGCAAGGAATACTTTCCTTTTCTAGCAAAGAATTAAATTCACACCAGGTCTCACGTCAGAAACTGATTCTCCATTTTAGGTGCGGCCTTATTTACATTTTCCCTCTGGGAGCTTCAGGGGTGAAAGATTGGTCATTGACTTTGGAAATGATTAACAACATTCTTAATTTGCTACTTGACTCATTTTTGTCCTCCCTCCATTGGTGAACATATATATTTTAGACGCTTATGAACACTCAGGGAAAACAGCATGATGGAGTTAGTCACTGATTTTACAGTTTTAGAGTGGTCAGAAAAGGATTCGTAGTTGGCATCGTAATTTGTCCAGTATTTCCCAAAGAATAATAAGTTACAATGTTGAACATCAAAGTAACATTTAGTGTAAAAATGAGAAATAATTCATAATAGAAAGGCTTAAAAAATGCAAAAGAAAGGTAATAGCTCTTAAGGTCATTCCTACTCCAGTGTTGACTAAACAAAGCACCACAATTGCGGGAAAAACTTAACTAGGTTCACAACTAAGTAACCAGGTGATCCAAGAAAAACTCAAGAGCTTCAGTTACAAGGGAAGAGAATGAAACAGTAGGATTTCTTAGGTTCTCCTTTAGCTATAAAGTTCTAAGGTTGATCTTAGCCAGGATACTGTTGCCTTCCACTCAGCACAGAATCTCATACATTAGTTCCTGACTTTTGAGTATGCTGAACTAATTACTGGCTGCTGTTGTTCAATCACTCAGTCATGTCCGACTCTTTGCGACCCCATGGACTGCAGCACACTAGGCTCCTCTGTCCGTGGGATTATCCAGGCAAGAATACTGGAGTAGGTTGCATTCCCTTCTCCAGAGGATCTTCCTGATCCAGGGATCAAACCTGGGTCTCCTACATTGCAGGCAGATTTTTTATCAGCTGAGCCACCAGGGAAGCCCAATTACTGGCTAACCTTGTAAAATACACCACCTACTAGTTTAGGTCTTACTACTCTTAGAAATACTAGGTCATAATATTGAAAGAAACCTTTTTGAAGATTTTTTTTTTAATGTGGACCACTTTTAAAGTCTTTATTGAATTTGTTACAATATTGTTTCTGTTTTATGTTTCGGTTTTTTGGTCATGAGGCCTGTGGGATCTTAGCTCTCCTGCATTGGAAGGCGAAGTCGTAACCGCTGGACCGCCAGGGAAGTCCCTGAAAGAGATCTTTTAAATTAGTTATTTGTATAAACGACAGCCTGAAGCAACATCGTCCTTTCAACTTCATTTCTATTCCTTACACGACTTATTCAAAACCAAAAGAAGTCAGACACTGATCTTTCGTCTCATTTAGGGGAGTTCAATATTCGATTGCATGCACATTACTCATATTCACACAACGTCCTGCACGTATATCACCTGTACACTTGCTGCACACACACTATAGGATTATCAAAAGAGTAATGAGTCATATGATCAAAGAACAAATGAGGCAAATAGTGCAGTTTGCCCCAGGGGCAATTTAAAAGCCTCTAAATAGCAGAAGGTTTAAATAAGAAAAAGAAAAAACTGCTTACTGTGGCCAAAGATGCATCAGTTCAGTTCAGTTCAGTTCAGTCACTCAGTCCTGTCCGACTCTTTGCGACCCCATGAATCGCAGCACGCCAGGCCTCCCTGTCCATCACGCTCTCCCCGAGTTCACTCAGACTCGCATCCATCGAGTCAGTGATGCCATCCAGCCATCTCATCCTCGGTCGTCCCCTTCTCCTCCTGCCCCCAATCCCTCCCAGCATCAGAGTCTTTTCCAATGAGTCAGCTCTTCCCATGAGGTGGCCAAAGTATTGGAGTTTCAGCTTCAGCATCAGTCCTTCCAAAGAACACCCAGGACTGATCTCCTTCAGAATGGACTGGTTGGATCTCCTTGCAGTCCAAGGGACTCACAAGAGTCTTCTCCAACACCACAGTTCGAAAGCATCAATTCTTCGGCACTCAGCCTTCTTCACAGCCCAACTCTCACATCCATACATGACCACAGAAAAAACCATAGCCTTGACTAGATGGCCGCATACCTGGGGACAATTATGAAAAAAAAAGCAAAACAGAAGAGTAACGAGGATTCTCAGTAATATTGAATACACACCAAAACCATTTCTTAAGATATATAAAGAGGAAAAATGTTTAACACTTTAAGTTTAAACTGGGAAAAGAACAAGTTGCTGAATATAATTTTAAACAGAAATATATAGGATGAAACAATCTAATGTTGAGTCTTTTTATTTTTTTTCCATTTTCAGAGTTGCAATTTCTGACTCCTTCCAGTGAGGTTGCCAATACCACCCAATGGTAATAAAGAAAACAAATGAGCACCTAGAAGCTGAAAGAATGAGGAAACTTATAGTTCAAAGTTAAAATACAAAGTAGCCATTCCGTAACCTGTCCTATAAGATTAAAAAAATTCAGATACTTGAATTTAGTCCCCAAAGAAAAGTCACCCTGTTAAATAAAATGCTTCACAGTCCTCCTCTCGCTGAAGCTATTGTCATGAGCTTTTCCACCCCTGTTCCCATTAACACAAGAGCATAACTGCCTCTGGCACACGGGTGAAAAATGTAATAGTACCTGAACCTCGCCTTTTCAGTTGTGGGTAATCCAGCAGAGAAGGCTGCAGTGGGAACGCGTGTCTTCTTGCCCAGGAACGCTGGGTTTCACCTATGGAGTATGAGTGTGTAGAGTGTGAAGATGAAGTGGGTTGGAACAGTCAGGCAAACCGGGATGCAGGAGATCTGACTTTGCCTCGTGACCTGAAGGGAAAGCCGCATATGTGCTGCAGGTTGCTGGGACCAGAGAGGAAGGAGAATTGCTTTTCTTCTCCCAATTCCTGGACATCCCTTTGCTCTGTTTGGTGGGACAGTAGGTATCACGTGGCCCTGAAGAGCTGCCTCAAAGCCCACATCTAAACCACTACTGCGAGACAGGGGCGTGCCGCACTCCGCTGCTCTAGACATGGCTTCCTCATTGCACCCAGGGATTCAGGATACCGGAATTAGACTCGTAAGAACTTACTATTTTATGATGACATTCAACAGTCACACTCTAAAGGAAAGAAAATTCGTTTAAACCACCTAAGCTCAGAGTACAGAAGCAGAAAAACAGGTGTGTGTCTAAGGCCTTGTCTAACCTGCAAAGGCATCATTATGATGGCCTAGCCCAATCTCCTTGAACTTAACCTGTGAATGGAACATTCATTGTCAAAAACTGAACCATCCTTCGTCATTTCTTAATTGGATAGGTGCGTGCTCAGTCGTGTCTGACTCTTTGTGACCCCATGGACTGTAGCCCACCAGGCTTGTCTGTCCATGGGATTTCCCAGGCCAGAAGCCTGGAACAGGTGGCCATCGCCTTCTCCAGGGGATCTTCACAACCCAGGGATCAAACTTGCGTCTCTTGCACTGCAGGCAGATTCTTCACCACTGAGCCATCTCTCAACTACTCCTCTTTCAAATCCAGGTTTTTCTTCGGCTTCTAACAACTTTCAAAACTATTTCAGGTAACTCCTAGTTTTCTACCAAGGTTGAAGGGGCTAAAATGAAATTGGTTAATGCTAACACTGGATCCAATACCCAGGGCAGAATAAGCTAAGATTAGCAGGGCTCTAGTTCCCTGCAGGTGATATAAAAGGTGCATTTCACTTCAACAAACTGCCTGTACAAGAGGCTTTCTAACAGAACAAGATAGAAAAGAAGCTTATGATCCAACAAAATGTTCTGAGAAGTATGCTAAGTTTGACCTCAAATTGAAAAGGACCTTATTTGCAAAGCAGTCTTTCTTAAAGATTGAGTCAGTCTTATTAGGCTCTCAACATCTAAATACCAGTTCAAAACAGTATACTGTCAGCCCTCCAAATCTGCACGCTCCCCATCTGTGGATTTTAGCAACTGCTGACGGGAAAACATTTTTTCCAGGTAATTCCAAGAAATAAAACTTAAATTTTCCATGGCTGGAAACTATTTATATAGCATTGACATTGCATTAGGTATGACAAGTAATCTAGAGAAAACTTAAAGTGTAAGAGAGGGTATGCATAGGTTATATGCAAATACTATGCCTTCTTATATAAGGGACTAGAACATTCATGGGTGCTGATATCTGTGGGGAGGGCTGGAACCAACAACTTTTGGATACCAAGAGACTTCGGTAGTAGATAGAGAAACAAATTAAACGAACCATAAGAACAACTCAACCTCAGAATGTGGGACACTCTATAGGACTTCTCACATAGTTTCTCTAATAAGTTGATACCATTAAAAAATATGTGTATACTATTTAGAATGAATAAAAACTTTAAAGATGCAATAACCAGTTGCAACTTGTAGACCATATTTGGCTCCTAATGTACACAAACCAAATATTAAAAGTCACTTGTGATAACCAGGGAAGTTTAAACTAGACTGAGTATTAGATGACATTAGGGAAAAGTCTTTATCAGTTATAAATCTATCCTGAAGTATTTACAAGTGAAATGATAAGCTTACAAATGAAATTTTCTTTAATGTTCTCAAGAAAAAAGTTGGGGAGTAGATTAAACAAGATGGGCAAAATGTTGATTCCTGTTGAAGCAGTGGGGTTGGTAGATGCAGGTCCTTTCTGGTCTCTTATGAATATTTCACAGTTTTTCATGACAAAAAAAGGTTTTAAAAGCCAATGCATTATCACTGATCAAAAAAGTACTTAAGTATCATTACAACATAGTTTAGTGCAGTACAAAATGGAAATAATCTAAATGTTCTATAGGAGAAAAAAGAAGTTTAATCTATGATAAACCAATCTGATGAAAATTAGGCAGCCATTAGGATGACAATACAGAAGTGAGCAACAAAGAAAATGGTTATGGAATTATTATTTTTAGAATAAGGACTACATCCACATTACAATCACAACTCTTTCAAATATGTGTGAATATAAACAAAGAAGAGACAAGTGTAAAAGAAAAACAAAATATCAAGTTGATATGTCATAAAGGGATGAAATGTTTTTCTTTCCAGTGATATAATATTGTTTCTGAAACAAAAGACTGACACGAACAAAAGAACAAGAAAGTGGACATGGAGCTGCATATGCTGAAATGGAACCTGCTGCAGTGGAGACAGCACTGGCTTTGGAGTTAGACAATATGGACAATTCGGATTATCTGAGAATCAGTTTTCTCATCGCTGAAACTGATATGAAATAACTGCTCTTTACTAAATCCCAGGTGGCGCTAGTGATAATGAATCCGCCTGCCAACGCAGGGAAAATCAGATGTGGGTTCAATCCCTGGGTCAGGAAGATCCCCTGGAAAAGGGCGTCACAACCCACTCCAGTATTCTTGCCTGGAGAATCCCATGGACAGAGGAGCCTGGCAGGGGATATAGGCCAGGAGGTTGCAAAGAGGTGGACATGACTGAGCGCATGCACACACACACACACACACACACACACACACACACGCACTCGTGTACACACATGCACATATGCACACACACACACACGCACACACACACACTTTCTTTAGGGATGCTACAAGGATTAGAGATGCAAGCAAGTATCTACCATAATACCTGGCATATAGTAAACATGCTATAAACAGTATTTACTACTATTGTTTAGTAAACATTCTGTAAATAATGCTTACTACTACTGTCATAATAAAAACATGCCAGAGTTCTTGACATTTGGAGGAGAGGTCTGTAAACAAAAAGGAGAAAGGGAAGGGGGCTGAGGATGCATGGCCACAGATTTTCATGGTGGTGTGGCTTTTACACAAAAAATGAAGACAGGGACTCGCCTGGAAGCACAGTGATTAACACTCATCACTTCCACTGCCAGGGCTGCGGCTTCAAGCCCTTGTTGGAGAACCAAGAACCTGCATGACGAGGTATGACAAAAAAAAATCATTAAAACAAATTTCTTTTTAATGAAGGTAGGGCAAAATTCAAGGAGGTTTTAAAATTTTATCTGGAGCTGGAGAGGGGCCAAAGCTTGTCCGAGGGGCTAGTATAATGAGGCAAAGGAGGCCATGAGGTAAGAAAGTCTACCTACAGGAGCATCAGGAGAACCATGTAGCAGCACATTCAGACTACCCTGCAGCTTCCAGGCCAAACTGTAGTTCTAGAGGAAGGAGAAGGAAAGGAGGGAATAAAGAAAAAGTACCTAGAGGACCCCAAGTCTGAATAAGGTGCAAGAAATGTTTAACTGCCTCTATATGGGGCTAGAGAGGTGGGACTTCTTGGCACTAACAAGCAGTCCCTAACTTTGATTATGATGATAGATTACAGAGTTTCAGGGCTTAAATGACCTGGAATTCTTAGAAAAGTGCCTCATCCTATCTCTCCACTATACAAGATGAGAAAATTACGTCCAGGAAAGGGAAGCCTCAGGAGACAATGGCAAGATTCTCTGGCAAAGCTATGGCTAGGATGCTGGCTTATGAACCCGAGACCAGTGCCCTTATTGTACCTCATCAGGCCAGTCTCCAGGATGGTTTGTACCATAACCTCACCAAGTCAATCTTCTTTCCCATATTTATTAAACATACATAGCTTTCCATGTCTCCAACAAACAATAAAATACAAGCACTTATTCTCTTCATTAATATCCTACATGTCAAAAACTTCCTGCTAACTTCAGATTATTTTGTTGCATGAAACCAAAGAGACTGTATTGAATGTTTGTTCAGCAAAATTTCCATCAGCACCTACTAGGTAGCCGGCATACAAGAATGAATGGCACAGACCTTGTCGCCGAGGAACTGACAGTCCAGTGAAGAAGGCAAGCACGCATGCATAGAAGCATAATCCTGCAGGGCCAGGCTGTAATGCTCACTGTGCTGTGGAAACAAGGAAGGCAGAGGTCATTAGACCTGAGAAGGGAGAGAGGGAAGAGAAAACTTCATTGCAGGTGTTGCTGGAGGAGGCCCTGAGCATGAATGAATGAAGTCAAAAGGCAGGGACAAGGGATTTCCCTGGTGGTCCAGTAGCTAAGACTCTGAATTCCAAGTGCAGGGGGCTTGGGTTCGATCCCTGGTCGGAGAACTAGATTCCACCTGCCTCAACTAAAGATCATACATGCCACAGCTAAGACCCAGAGCTGCCAAATAATTTTTTTAAAAAAGGCAAGGACAAAGAAGGTGGCCTGACACAGTAACTTAGTGAAAGGAGATAAGGACCGAAACTGTGAAAATGACCAGAAAATACAGTAAGCATATACAGGAGTCAGAGTTGGGTAGTGAGAAAAATCAGTCAGGAAAACTGGCAGCAGAGTCAGGACCAAAGTAAAAGCCAACCTCTTTTTAAGTTGTAAGGAAATATAAAAGAAAGGGAGAGAGAAGAACGCATTTCTTGTCTCTGAGCCCTAAGTATAATCAGGTGATTCAAAGTGAGTCATGGCCAGCTGAAGTATAAGAAGACTCCAAGAACAGATTTAATTCTGGTCTTGGACAGATTTCAGCAGCTGCCACCAAACCTATATCTCGGGGTGTGAGTCCTTGGGTGCGCAGGCAGATTTTGGCTTCCTGGCAAAAACTTCTTTATTCTCTTTTTTTTTCTGGAATCTGGCCCCTTTTCTTCTGGCTTCCCTCCACCCTCACCTTTACTCTCCCCCTTGAGATCCATTGCAGCATTTAGAATAGAAATTCCAACTGAGAAATATTTGGTTTCTCCTTTGTGGACCTGTACAACTTTCAACAAATGATGCTTCAAAACCATCCAGTGTTGATAACCCTCAATAGGTAGACCCTCCTTCTCTAAAGAACGACATCAGTGGGCATCAAATTATACAGACATATGATTACAAGGGGGAACTTTCAATATAGCCTATAATCCAAAGTCTACTCCAAGGAAAATTTTATGAGAGTTGCAAAATACAATGCAGGCCACACAGGAAGGTGAAGCGAAAGTTCCTGGGGAAATGGACCACTTGGAAGCAAAAAAGAGCAGAAAACCAACACTGCTAAATGTGTACTTCCTTTGTGCTGGGCACCACCATGGGTACTTTACACTTATTATTCAATAACATTTTAAAATATACTTATTAAGGAGGAAGGAAAGAAAAGATACTTCTTGTTTCATTCAATTTTATACTTTCAAGTATCTCTCAATAGTTTATCACATTTTATCATTTCTACTAAAGATGAATTTGGAGATGATGAGAACAAGGAGATTTCTAGTGCTAGAATCAGAGAAAACCTATTTCTTCAAACCTATGTATGTATATTCTTTGTAAGAGTTCACCGAGTTTACAGATGACAGAGCATGTAAGGATACATACTGACATGATCAGTATTTCTTAAAATACATTGTGGGCAAAAGGATTGCTAAATATTCTGCGGGTTTTGCCTTGTACTAACACATCCTTCTGTTCAAAATGAGTACATTTTCTGAAACCAGGTCCTGAGATGAGAATGAACCAAGAGAGAAGTCAAGAAAGCTTTACGAGGACTTAGCTCTCCTACCTGGCAGACTCTCGAGATTGCCCGGCAACCCTGACCACAGATTTGCATTCTTCTCTGCTTTGTCTGGACCTATTAGACTATTAAAATATTAATAGGGTCTTGGTATCTGTCATTATTAATTTTAGAGAATAACAAGGACATGCGGAGCCATAGTATTGATAGATTTGTAGAATATGTTAATCAGAACACTCATTACTCAGCTGCTACCATTTTTTTCAGATGGTTTTTCTCCACTAGTCATTTTCAATATTTAACAATTTGTCATATCCAACTATCCACACTTGTTCCTTATAAATCTATTTATATATGTGTTTTGTAATGTCTTGATAGCAACAATTTATTAAACAATTGTTGCGCCCCCATCATAGAAGGAAAGAAAGTCTTCTGAAAAATACCTGGAGAATTTAGCTAAGAAATGAGTCGATTATGAAATGTGGCATAAAAATAATATGTTTCTGCTCTTGAAATGAGAAAGCTGAAGCATAAAGCTAAATGAGTTCCTAAGAATTAACAAGCACGAAGATCTAATCTTTTCTATTCAATAACTGTTGAAATGTACCAAGCTTAGATTTGGGATGTGCACTTAACAAAGAGAAACTCAAGTGTCTCTCCTGGTCAGAGTAGACAACTCAAATATAATTGAAAACCTAAATAAGAAGTCATTTTTTGTTACCTACAGTACAAATTATCTCTGCAAGTAATGATTCTTCTCCTTTTTTCGTGGGTGAATGTCACCATAACCATGTCTCTCCAGTCTTTTTATTCTCCTCAACCTATTCCCACCATCACTTCTAAAAGATTAGTCCTTTATCTGCCTCCAAAAGGGATGGTGGTAGCAAAACGTATAAGCCACAGTCTTAGTCAGAGAGACTCATGCTTTATTCTCAATTACATATAGCACAACAACATCAAAACACCCAGGATGGATCCAAGCTCATACCATACTTCAGACAACTATGTTACTTACTGCAGTAACCTGGCTCTCCAGGACCATGGCTCTGATGAAAGGGTGAGGAACACAGTTGGAACCAAAGAAGAATTTGCCTGGTTGCAATATCACCATCACTATTTACAAAATATCCCTTAATGGGGCTGCAAGCAGAAACAGAAAGGTTTTCGATTCAGAGGATGAAATAGCCTCAGCTGGGCTTTGTCTAAGGTTGTCTCTATCACAAATCAGGTAGTGGTATGTCTCTTTTTTGACATGGCTGTGGCTCTTCATGGTCCAGACTCATTAGATGACAAGTTAAAAGAACAACAGAATGCTTTGCTTGTCTGCTCGAGCCACAACTAAAATACAAAACAACCAACCAACTGTTGAAGGAGGTGTTTTCCATCTTCAATACTGTACAGTTCATGTTTAAATTGACAACCCAGGTCTCTTCTCATCACCCTGAAGAAGCTCACAGTTTTTCAATCGTAAAATGTAAATCTCAGCCCACCTCCCCAAAGCACTGAATAATGAATTGTGAGAAAGAAAACATTATATAGACTTGGATGTTCTGAAAATAGGGTGTTGAAATCAACCCATGATTCTTCACAATCTCCTTTTTCCTTTCTACTCCTGTCATTAGACATCTGAAAAATTAGTTCTTGCTCCATCCTCCACATGCAGAATGTAACTGAACACTCTCGGGTGACTGAGGCTCCTGAATGGGTTCATTTATCATTCTGAAATCAGTGATCAGTCCCTATCACTGCAAGGGTAAAAAGGGTGATGGACAAGGCAAGAGAATGTTGGCACCATAAATATCCTGAAGCTGTGGCTTCCCCATTTCATTCCTGACACGTGCACTTTCTCTTTCACCAGAGTCTACAGTGGGTGTGGCAGGAATGAGTGAGTGTGGGCATGGGTGTATGTGAAAGAACGGATAAAGAATACTGTCATCAAGGGCCCCACTTCGTTGACATTTTGCTCCATCGAGGACTGAACTGCTCACATCCTTCATGCCAGCCTTGTTGGCCACACAATGGCTCTCTTTGTCTCAACCTTAGTGACTTTGCCACAGCGATACAATTGGATGATGCTATGATCTGGGGTACACCAGGTTCATGTACGGATGCCCTAACCCCTAAAGATGGGGCCTTTGAGAAGGAAACAGGTTTAGATGAAGTCATGAGGGTAGGGCCCTCAGGACGGGATTAGTGTCCTCATAAAAAGAGACACCGGAGAGCCCACGCTTTCTCTCCCTGTGGGTGTTTAGAGAAGAGGTCAAGTGAGCACATGTGAAGAGGGCCACGGTGTACAAGTCAAGAAAGGAGCCCTCACCAGAAGCCAACCATGTCAACAGCCTTATCAGACTCACGGCCTCTGGAGCTGTACAAGAATCCATTTCTGTGCCCATGTTATCACAGCCCAAGCTGACTAAACCAGGTAAAGAGACAGAGACATTTTGGAAAGAGTGATTTCCATAAAAAATGGTTGTTCTAAATGCAACAATGATTTCATCTCCTTTGTACTCATATTTTATGAAATTTCATTGCAATAGACATCTCTTGGCCAGTGCCCAGGGCTCTTACTCTGAGAACAACAATCAAAAGTATAAGAACTGAGGAACAAGAGGCTGAATTCAGCCCTTCTCAAATGATGGGGCAATTGATGCCATTTCCTACATTCAACATCTAGTCAAATTGCAGCAGGCATGAGCAAACACAGGCTCCCCAGGTAGCGCTAGTGGTAAAGAACCCACCTCTCAATGCAGGAGACCTAGGAGACATGGGTTCAATTCTTGGGGAAAATTCCCTGGAGGAAGGCATGTCAACCCACTTCAGTATATTTGCCTGGAGAATCCCGTGGACAGAGGAGCCTGGCAGTCTACAGTCCACGGGGTTGCAAACAGTCAGACACGACTGAAGCGACTTAGCATGCGTGCACACGTGACCAAAGGCGCTTCCTGATCCTCCCACTAGAGAGCCACCCCTCAGGCTAACGTAGGCTAAACAGCCCTCTCTTTACAGCAGTAACTAACACACATTGCAAGTCAGCTAAGCTATGTCTGACTCTTTGCAACCCTATGAACTGTAGCATTCCAGGCTCCCCTGTCCTTCACTATCTCCCTATACTTCATTTTTTAAAAAAATTTTTTAAAAGGAGAAGTAAACTGCTAAATTCTCCTATACCAACCAGGTTGTTCAGCTTTCTGACTTCTACAAATCTGAAGCTTTCTATTTGACTCCTTATGGCTCCGTTACATTAAGACTCCTGCAAGGTCAAAAGAGACCTTGGTTTACTAGGTCTAGGGCTAGGTTTACTAGCTGCCAAGGATCAAAACTGCAGAAGTTCTCAGAGACAAGTAAGTTTCTAATAAACTAAGTTTTCACTTGCTTTAAAAAAAAAATGAATAAAATGTCAACACCGCGCAGGCAAGTACAGAGATGGAAATGAAAGCTTTGCCTATCACCGCAAGCTTTATTTTTTTTTTAATAAAACTGATTTGGATCAATTTGAGATAACTGCTGGGAGATGCCAGGTTTTATTTTAGCTACATCGTTTGTTTTTGTTTCTGATCTGGCTTCTGAGAGGAATGCTGCCAGTGTTTTTCCAGTAGCACAATACAGTTCTAGAAGAGTTAAAATAAGAAACCCTACCTGCTTAATCTGCCAGAAAACACAGGAGAGGAGCAATCAGCCCTGGGAAGAGGTGCTCTGAATGTGGTATGCCTGGCTGCTTTAGGCCATGCTGTCTGTCAGTCTTTCAAAATTCAAGTCATTACCAGATGCTGATCGACTATAATATTGTGATATTTTATCTGATTACACTTACCTGATTGTGCCTTATCTGCTATTTGCCTTCCCATTCTTCCATGTATATTAAATGCAGGTGCTTTTATTATTCTGAGAGCTAGAAAGTGTTGACTGCTCTGAATATAAATGGGGATATTATATCATTAACTTGCTCCAAAAGCAGGGCCATTCACTGTGTAAATCACATGCAAGGCACCTAGTGGAGACACAATAAACCATAATGTCTTGAGAAAGAAAGCAAGGGAATGGATAAGGAGATAAAAATTTAAGGCATTGTTAAAGAAGGGTAATCTTCGAAATCCTATTTGATTCTTTCAGACTAGCATTTGTTGATAATACAACCTTTACATTAGAAACTTTTTTAACTTCATAAAAAAAGCTTTGGGGGAGGCAGCATCATATGGAATGCTATCACTAATAGGATTGCATAGAAACACAATCTCTAACCTTCTATGGCTTGTCTAGGTTAGAAGAGCATTTCAGAAGGGCTGATCTTTCAGCAATGTCTATTCTATTTGCTTCGGCAAATACACTCTTACCCAACCCGGGTGTACAGCTTAAACAAGATGAACAAATGACCAAATGCGCTCAGCATTTCCAGATGTTGAAAGGTGAAGAGTTTAGAATCTGGTTGCAAATTTCAAAGGAAGTAATCAGCAGCAAATTAAGGCAGAACTGTGACCACATGTGTCTGCCCAACCATCTGGGGTTACATGCTCGCTTAGTTCCCCTAGGTTGGCCTCACTGAAAGTTAATCCCCAGCTATTTAAGAAAAATCTATTTTCAGAGCAAACGTTATGTGAGAGTTTCAGTAAGCCACTGCCCTCTGTTGGAAAGAATATCCGATGGCCTGTTCATTTATCAGAGTGTCAGATTCCTCCACCATGTAACAGCTGGGAGCCAGGCCTTGTAAAGGAACATGGGTGACACTGCCTGAAGCAGGGTGGCCGGAGTCATCACCTGACTCTCAGGGCTGAGTGTGTGAGACAGAAAAGAGCCTGTCATGAGGACAGCTGGGAACAGGAGGAGTAAGCTCCTCTCTGCTGTGTCATCAAGGAGGATGTGCTTTCTGCTCCCACTTTCCTCCCAAATTCCATGCGAGCCAACAAAGCCTAGAGTGTGAGTGCTATTTCTGTCTCCCCCTACTCTCAACCTTCCCCCACGTGTCCCCAGCTGTTACTTATAAACGCATGCCTGCATGCAGGCTAAGTCACTTGAGTCGTGTCCAACTCTGTGCGACCCTGTGGATTGTAACCCACCAGGTTCCTCTTTCCATGGGATTTTCCAGGCAAGAGTACTGGAATGGGTTGTCATGGCCTCCTCCAGGGAATCTTCTCCACCCATGGATCAAAGCCTGGCTCTGGAGAATGTCACTGAGTCTCCTGCGGCTCCTGTATTGTGGGCAAATTACTGCTGAGTGCCTGGGAAAGCCCTTATAAATGCGTAAGCAGTCTGTTTTCTCTCAACTGAACAATCATCTGTTTAAAACACCTCTATTGTTTTTTACTTTCATACCTGATTTCATTATTCAAAAAATGAAACAATAACCAAATCATTATAATAATCTTTATAAATAAACTTTTTCAAGCCCCTCCCCAATGGACCACCTACCTCAGCCATCATTTTTTTTATTATTATTTTTATTGGAATATAATTGCTTTAGAAACTAGCATAACATTGTAAAATACCTCTTTAGGTCTAGGTTGCTCTTTACTTAGAGAATCCTCTATTCTTCTTAAATGATAATGCTTGAAAGCAAAGCACGTATATGGAGGATAGTCTGATCTTTTCAATGATCCCATATTTACACATTTTATCTAGAAAGACATTGTAATAGGTTTCTTGGAACATGATGTTGGGGCTGAGGGTTGGCCACCCCAAAATATGCTACAATGGCATATTAATTATTTTGAATTGAAGCTGCTTGAGAAGCAGTGAACCCAAGAAGAAAATTCTGACCCTCTTCTATCTCCCTGAAGAGCAGGAAATAAATCTCTCATGTGAAAAGTGCATTCCCAGGGACTTCCCTGGTGGCCTGGTGGTTAAGAATCCACCTTCTGATGCAGGGGGCGTGGGTTCAATCCCTGCTCGGGGAACTAAGATCCCATGTGCCACATGGCAACTAAGCCTGCATGCTACAACTAGGGAGCTTGCATGCCGCAATGAAAATCCAGCACAGCCCAAAAAAGGTGCATTTCCTGCATCCAAAAGTAAGATGGCCTTACAGTGGAGACAGAGAATTACAGCCGGGAAGTCTCCTGTTACTTTTTTTGTTTACTACCCCAAACCCAAACTCTATTTAGATTCTTTACAAATTACACATACCAAATCTAATTTTCTTTATCCTGTCAATTCCTCATTAATTGTTTCTTTGACAGCTCATACAACTCAATGTCAAAAAAAAAAAATCAAAAAATGGGCAGAAGAACTAAATAGACATTTCTACAAAGAAGACATACAGATGGCCAACAGACAGACACCTGCAAGGTGCTCAACATCAGGAATTATTAGAGAAATGCAAACCAAAACAATAATGAAGCATCATCTCACACAGGTCAGAATGGCCATCATCAAAAATCTGCAAGTAATAAATGCTGGAGAGGGTGCGAAGAAAAGGGAACCCTCCTGTTCTGATGAAGGGAATGTAAATTGGAGCTGCTACTATGGAAAACAGTACAGAGGTTCCTTAAAAAATTGAAAGTAGACTTGTCATATGATCCAGTGATCCCACTCCTGGGCACTAATTCAAAAAGATACATGCACCTCAAGCAGCACTACATACAATAACCAAGACATGGAAGCAACCTAAGTGTCCATCAATCAATGAAAGGGTAAGGAAGATGAGGTATATTTGTAAAATGTAATATTACTCAGCCATACAAAAGAATGAAATATTGTCACTGGCAGTAACATGGATGGACCTGGAGAATATCATACCAAGTGAAGTAAATCAGACAGAAAAAGACAACTATTATACAGCATCACTTATATATGGAATATAAAAAGATAATACAAATGAATTTATTTATAAAATGGAATAGACTCACAGACATAGAAAACAAACTTAAAGTTACCAAAAGGGAAAGGGAGTGGGGAAGGATGAATGAGAAGTGTGGATTAAAAGATACACACTATTATACATAAAATAGATAAGCAACAAAGATTTACCATGTAGCACAGGGACGTATATGCAATGTCTTGTAATAACCTATGATAGAAACTAATCTGACAAAATATATGTAACTAAATCACTTTGCTGTGTGCCTGAAACTAACACAACATTATAAATCAACTATATGTCAATTTAAAAAATATATATTGTTTTCTTTGTTGTCAGTTCTTAGGTCCATTTCTATAAGATCTCTGTGGGCATGAGTTAAAATTTATTCCTCCTACGAATCTGTCTTGTGTCAATTTTATTATTAGTCCAGCCAGAAGAACTCAAGGGGCAGAAGAGCAAATTTCCCCTTCCTTGACACTGAATAAATTTCATTTATTTGTTTATATATAAAAGAAAGTTTAACTGGATATTTTTTTAGATAGTTTAGGAGGTCCATTCTTAAAAATTGTGAAAATTAGTGAAAAGGTGAAATAAATACCCTAAAACATAAGAGCTAAAATTATAAAGCTTTTACAAGAGAGTATTGGAGAATATGTTCATGACTCATGAGTCAAGATTTCTTAGTTCATACAAAGCAATAACTGTAAAAGAAGACAAAAACAGACTTCATCAAAATGAAAAACTTTTGCTCATCAAAAGACACCATTAAGAAAATGAACAGGCAGTCCATAGACTTGGAGGAAACACTGGCAAAACGTATATCTGACGAAGGATTATTATCCAGGGTATGCAAAGAACTATGGCACTTCAACAGTAGAAGACAACCAATTAAAAATGGGCAAAAGATTTGAAGAATCAAAAGTATATATGCCTGAATGGCCAATAAGCACAATGAAAGAAATGCTCAACATCACTTGTTATCCAAAAATGCAAATTAAAACCACAAGGAGACAAGACTACACACCCACCGGAGTGGCTATAGTCAAAGAAACTGACCCCAGCCATCAATGGAAGTGGGGATGGGGCACCTGAAACAGCGCTGTCCATGGAAGGGTAACTGACGCAACTGCGCTGGGAACCAGTCGGGCAGTTTCTTCTAAAACGAAGCATATGTGCACCCTATGACCAGCACTTCCACTGAGGTAGTTATCCAATATAAATGAAAATATTGACACGTTCACAAAAAATACTTGTGAAGTTTACAGTGGCTTTACTCATATAGCCAACAACTAGAAAGGTTCACGGTGCCCATCAACAGAAAAACAGATGCTTACATGGCGGTAAGCAATGAAATTAGCAACACAAAAGAACAAATGACTGATACATGAAAGAATATGGATAACTCTCACAAATACTGTGCCCAGTGAAAGAAGTCTAGTACACCAAAGAGTATACATCACATGATCTCATTGACATGATGCCATAATATACAAAACTAATCTACAGTGGAAAAAATTCAGAACAGGGGTTACCACTGGGCCTTGGAGGAGAGATTCACTAAGAATAGGAGTGAGAGAACTTTCTGTGTTTTGTATCTTGATAGCTTATATGTGTATATGTTTGTCAAAATGCATTGAACATACTCTTAAGATGGTACATTTCCTTGTAGATTTTAAATGCTAATATTAATAATATGTCTCTAAAGTATTTAGGGGAAGTATACTGATGTCTTTGATTTACTTTGAAGTAATCCCAAATAATAAGATGGGTTAATGCCTTGATAACTATGTAATAAAGCAAGTCCAGCAATGCTAATAGTAGAATCTAGGAGCTGGGTATGTGGGTGTCCCACAGCAAAATTCTTACAATGTTGCTACTTGCTTGAAAATTTTCACATCAAAATACTAGAAAACATGAAAAAATAAATACAAACTACAATATACACAACAGTAACTTATTTGGTCATTTATTATGTTTCAAATTATAATTATAGAAAAAGGCTTCTTTGTTCAGGTCTTAAAGACACATGCTGGCAAAGTAATGCTCAAAATTCTACAAGTAAGGCTTCTACAGTACGTGAACCATGAACTTTCAGATGTTCAAGCTGGATTTAGAAAAGGCAGAGGAACAAGAGATCAAATTACCAACATCCGTGGATCATTGAAAAAGCAAGAAAGTTTCAGAAAAACATCTACTTCTGTTTTACTGGCTACACCAAAGCTTTTGACTGTGTGAATCACAACAAACTATGAAAAATTCTTCAAGAGATGGGAATACCAGACCACCTGACCTGTCACCTGAGAAATCTGTATTCAGGTCAAGAAGCAACAGTTAGAACTGGACATGGAACAACAGACTGGTTCCAAATCGGGAAAGGAGTACATCAAAGCTGTATATTGTCACCCTACTTATTTAACTTATATGTAGAGTACATCATGCAAAATGCCAGGCTGGATGAAGCACAAGCTGGAATCAAGATTGCCGGGAGAAATATCAATAACCTCAGATATGCAGATGATACCACCCTTATGGCAGAAAGTGAAGAAGAACTGAAGAGTCTCTTGATGAAAATGAAAGTGGAGAGTGAAAAAGTTGCTTAAAACTCAACATTCAGAAAACTAAGATCATGGCATCTGGTCCCATCACTTCATGGCAAATTGATGAGGAACAATGAAAACTGTGAGAGATTTTATTTTCTTGGGCTCTAAAATCACTGCAGATGGTGATTGCAGCCATGAAATTAAAGGATGCTTGCTCTTTGGAAGAAAAGCTATGACCAACCTAGACAGCATATTAAGGAGCAGAGACATTACTTTGCCTACAAGTTTCATCTAGCCAAAGTTATGATTTTTCCAGTAGTCATGTATGGATGTGAGAGTTGGACTATAAAAAAAGCTGAGCACCAAAGAATTGATGACTTTGAACTGTGGTGTTGGAGAAGACTCTTGAGAGTTCCTTGAAGTGCATGGAGATCCAGTCAGTCAATCCGAAAGGAAATCAGTCCTGAATATTCATTGGAAGGACTGATGCTGAAGCTGAAACTTCAATACTTTGGCCACCTGATGCGAAGAAGTGACTCCTTGGAAAAGACCCTGACGCTGGGAAAGATTGGAGGCACGAGAAGAAGGGGACAACAGAGGATGAGATGGTTGGATGGCATTACTGACTCAATGGACATGAGTCTGAGCAAACTCTGGGAGTTGGTGATGGACAGGGAAGCCTGGCTTGCTGCAGTCCATGGGTCGCAAAGAGTAGGATACGACTGAGCAACTGAACTGAATTAAAGACACACACAAACAAGCTTAACTTTATTAAGCTCCACAAAGCAGGGCACTTTGCCTGTTTAACTATTAGAAGTACCTAGTCTGGCTGGCATATGAAAGAAAGAGTTAGTGGCTTAGTTGTGTCCAACTCTTTGCAACTCCATGGACTGTAGCCCACCAGGCTCCTCTGTCCATCAGATTCTCCAGGCAAGAATACTGGAATGGGGATCCATTTCCTTTCCAGGTGATCTTCCCAACCCAGGGATCAAACCTTGGTCTCCTATAGGCGGATTCTTTACCATCAGAGCCACCAGGGAAGTCCTCAGTCTAACATATAGCAGGTGCTAAATAAATATTTGTGGATGGACTTTTTCACATATAATTCTTTTTTAAAAAAATTACTTATTTGGCTGAACTGCTTCTTACTTATGGCATGTGATTCTTTGATCTTGGCTGCAGCATGTGGGATCTAGTTCCCTGACTAGGGATCGAACCTGGGCCCCCATGCATTGGGAGCATGGAGTCTTAGCTACTGGACCACGAGGGAAGTCCCTCACATATAATTCCTAACCATACAAGCAATTCAAGTGTCTTCTAAAATGCAGCCCATGATCAGAAGTATTCCTAAACTCAGTTTAGACGGTTCTAACACTGGTTAATATTAGTTGCCTAATTAAATTGATTTTTAAATGATTATGGGAGGGAATAAAATACAAACATTTTCAAGAGTTCATGTAGTTCATCGATCTAAAGCTGAATTTGGCATCAGAATTACCTGAGAGTTTTAGAAAAATTATAGTTTTCTAGGCTACATTCAGAAAACAAAGATCATAGCATCTGGTCCCATCACTTCATGGGAAACAGATAGGGGAAACACTGGAAACAGTGTCAGATTTTATCTTTTTGGGCTCCAAAATCACTGCAGATGGTGACTTCAGCCATGAAATTAAAAGTCGCTTACTCCTTGGAAGAAAAGTTAGGACCAACCTAGATAGCATATTCAAAAGCAGAGACATTACTTTGCCGACTAAGGTCCGTCTAGTCAAGGCTATGGTTTTTCCAGTGGTCATGTATGGATGTGAGAGTTGGACTGTGAAGAAGGCTGAGCGCCAAAGAATTGATGCTTTGGAACTGAGGTGTTGGAGAAGACTCTTGAGAGTCCCTTGGACTGCAAGGAAGTCCAACTAGTCCATTCTGAAGGAGATCAGCCCTGGGATTTCTCTGGAGGGACTGATGCTGAAGCTGAAGCTCCAGTACTTTGGCCACCTCATGTGAAGAGTTGACTCATTGGAAAAGACTCTGATGCTGGGAGGGGTTGGGGGCAGGAGGAGAAGGGGACAACAGAGGATGAGATGGCTGGATGGCATCACTGACTCGATGGACACCAGTCTGAGTGAACTCCAGGAGCTGGTGATGGACAGGGAGGCCTGGCGTGCTGCGATTCATGGGGTCGCAAAGAGTTGGACACGACTGAGCGACTGAACTGAACTGAGGCTACAATTTGGAGATTCAGATTCAATGTTAAGTATTTTTTTTAAGTCCTCATGTAATTTTAGAGCATATGTAGGCTTGCCAATCAATTATCTTGTTCATTTCAACTACTTCAAATATATCTTCCAAAATGATGGCAAGAGAAGTAACTTTTATTTGGCTGCTTCCTCATCAGCTAGTAAAGAATCTGCTTTCAACACAGGAGACCCTGGTTTGATTTCTGGGTTGGGAAGATCCCCTGGAGAAGGGAATGGCTACCCACTGCAGTATTCTGGCCTGGAGAATTCCATGGACTGCATAGTCCATGGGGGCACAAAGAGCTGGACACGACTGAATGATTTTCACTTTCATTTTCTTACATACTAGTCACTGTGTTCTGTTATCTCATTGTGATCACACAGCAACCCCTCCAGGTGAGTATGATTAACTCCACTTTACAGTTTGGAAAATTGAGACTAGGCCAAGATCCATCTCAGGGTCATTGGAAAAGATGCTGATGCTGGGAAAGATTGATGGCAAAAGGAGAAAAGGGTGGCAGAGGGTGAGATGGTTGGGTGGTATCAGCAACTTAATGAACATGAATCTGAGCAAACTCCAGGAGATTGTAAAGGACAGGGAAGCCTGGCATGCTGAACCCCTTGGGGTTGCAAAGAGTCAGACATGACTTAGCAACTGAAAAACAATAACAACAATGTTAGGTAACTTTGTCTTAGTTCATTATAGCTAACCATAGAGGAGACTTCCTTGGTGGCTCAGCAGTAAACAATCTCCCACCAATGCAGGAAACAACATTTGATCCCTGGGTCAGGAAGATCTCCTGGAAAAGGAAATGACAACCCACTCCTGGAAAATCCCAGGGACAGAGGAGCCTGGCGGGGTTGAGTCCATGGGATTGTAAAAGAGTCAGACACAACGTAGTGATTAATCAACAACAAACTATAGAGGACACAGGATTTGAAGCTGGATGTGTCTACAAAGCTGTCACACTAGAGCAAGTTTTTCATAACAGATGAGAAAAGTTAAAGTTAAAGTTTCTCATCTGGCATTAGTAGCTGCAATGCTGTGCAGCAAATTCTTAATTTATTACTTAAATGCCCATTGGTATAATCCCGGCCTCTGTCTCGTTTCAGTATCAATGGAAAAGAGCAGCCGATGTGATCCCTTATATACAGCTTCCAGAAGATCTTTGGAGGGAGTGAGAGTGAGTTCTAGATTTGTATTCTTCACTTCTTTCTAAACCTAGATTGCTCCACGTCAGATCCTCAGAGTTCTCCAAGTAATGTCCCAAATTAAATACTGCGTCTTCCTCTGTCTCATGCACAAAAACAATAGCCTTTAGCTCTTCACCATTTGAACACATCCTAGGCAAACTCTCATCTACCTTACTGCTAGAATAAGAAATTCTTGGCCAAGGTCTAAAGTAAATTGCTATTAATACCTCCCTCTTGGGTTGCTGAAGTAACTGTTTGGGCTTTAGTTCTCTCTCTCTCATGCTGTTTCTAGGTTCTAAAAAAATGTATATATATTAACTAATTTAACTAACAATTCTTTGAGGTTAATACTATTATTTTTCCCCCTTCTTATAGATGAGGACAACTGAAGCCCAGAGAAATTTGAGGCCAGAGGTGCCACAACCAGGATTAGAACCAAGAAGGCTGACACCAGAGCAGAATGTTTAGTTTTATTCTGAGAAAACTACCCAATACTTGAGGGTCTTTTTTAGAATATATTTTATTGCTCTAAGAAGAGGTGGTAAACTCATGACTCACTATCCACTCCCGAGTCTTCGACAGACTTCATTGGTAGATGGTGGCCTCCAGGTGGGTTCTCAGAATCCTTTGTACTGTAGAGCTCAGAGCAGACCTTACTGTCATTTGGAGTTGATACGTGAGAAACATACTACCCCTCAAACATAAAACAGTTGTGCGTGCATGCTCAGTTGCTCAGTCATATCTGACACTTTGCGACACCACGACTGCAGCTCACCAGGCTCCTCTGTCCATGGGATTTCCCAGGGAAGAATACTGGAATGGGTTGCCATTTTCTCCTCCAGGGGATCTTCCCAACCCAGGGATCGAGCCTACATCTCCTGCATTGACAGGAGGATTCTTCACCTCTAAGCCACCTGGTAAGTCCCACATAAAATAGACCACTGACTAAAAATAGAGATGTATCTACAGCTACCAATTGCCTGCCCTTACTTTTCCCATTAAATGAAAACGCCCATTTGGCACTCTCTTCATGCACCATCTATAATCAGTCACTTCTATGCTGTTGGAACATAGCTTGAAAATGTAAAATGCCTCTATCAATGATTAATGATGCTCTTACCCATTGCGTGCAACTACTCAAGTGAGGAGATGCTGCTTCGCCTGACATTCAGAGAAGGGCACCAACGGCATTTAGGAACAAACAGGGGCAAAGTAGTTGATGGTCTGTGGGTGCCGCAATTTCCCAGGATGGTATCCGATGATCAGACAAAACCTCCTGTCCCCATCAAGGCACTTTATTTATTTTCTTGGCTTCTAGCTCCCTCATAGGTTTTAATCTATTCAGATCCTTGGAGCCACAAAAACACGTGTATGGTGTGTGAAAGAGTCTCTGGTTCCGGAATTAACTTTGTCTCTCCATAACTGGAGGTAGTTAAGATCCCTATCCTAAAATGATGTCCCACTGGGATGTGCAAAAGTCCAGTTATCACCCATTCATAGTGGAAAACCATAGGACAAAGAAAAGAGTCTGGCTTTGGCATCAGAAAAACGAAACTTGGCTCTGTCTTCCTGGGTTGTTGTGGGCATGGTATCTAAGAAGTGGGGCGAACTATCACTCCCCACTGTTTTCATGCTGGAAGACAATGTATATAAAGGACTTTGCACAGTGCCTGACACACAGGTAACTCATTATTATCATTACATTTATTGCTAGAATTGCCATTTCCCTGGGTTCTCTCTTCATATATTACCCACACTCAGAGCATTGACATTTGAAGTCCACACTGTCTTTGTTTGATGGGATTTCTTTCCTCTTTGGGGCCCAGGCAGCAATGATGGCATGAATCCCTTCCGCAGGAAGGACACTTCAAAAGAGGCAGTGGGTTGGCAGAAAGGCACCTGGCCTGTTTCACAGCTGTGTCTAAGGCCATCCATCCCAAAGAGTTAACATTCCCCATACAGCAAATTTGTCCTTGCCAAGTGCCATATTGAAACAAAAATCTTAAAAAAAAAAGTCTGTCCAAATGTAAAAAGGCACTAAGAAGCAATGCAATGAGGCAAACGCTGTATATGAAGGTTATTTAAAATGTGACATCCATCTAGACATAATTTTTTACACTCTGTTTCAAACTTCTAACCACCCTGCCTGCTGATACCTGCCAAAAGCCTGAGATAATAGCTGATGGCAACTTAGGGACCACTTCCAGGCCTCCCCTGCCTTCTCGTTCCTCATTTACAGAGATGTATAAAGGATTACATGGGCCCACATCTCACTTGAAAGTTCAAATCATATTCACTTGCTTTTAGATCATCCCTTTGTTCATTTATAGAGCCAGGGAATGTTTCCAGGTTCCAAACAGGGAAACAGGAGCTATTAGGCAACATACCTATCAAACAACTACAACTTTATAGTCCCTGTAGCATAGTTACTAGAGACACACAGCAAGGGCAGGAAATGTCTTTAGCTATCAAGGTTATACTTTTATACAAGGTAATTGACATATAGATAAATAGATAATCTCTAAGAGCCTGCATAACCCAGCCTCATAAAATACACCAAAAATAAAACCACTAGGCCACACAAATATTTTATTAGCAGGTTTTCACAGCTGTGATGAGGTTTTCACTGATGACATCTATACTTTCTCAGCTCAAGACGCCAGAGACAAATTCAACAATCATGGCAGATTTCCATGATAGCAAGTTAACGAGTAGAGTTTCTAGAAGCAGCACAGGGTGTCTCCCACTGAAATTACAAAATACCTCCACACACCAATGCTCAATTGCCAACCTGTTAGTCTTTGTTAGTCTGTAAAAGTCTCTGGGACTCACTGAAATCCAAGGGTCTGAATTAGAAAACCCATAGAGCATTCTTAAAAGTCAAGAGAAGTTGAGTAGCTATTTGCTTACAGCCTAACTCATCCATCTAGAGATTGATCTCTGCCGAATTCTCCTTGATTCTGTTACTCTGTTATTTATGAGGAACGTGGCATCATGTTTCAGGAATTACCAACCAGTCAGCACTGATGGGTATGTATTTTTCTTGCTCACTCAGTGGCAAAACACATATATAATGAATTCTTGGCAACTTTATATCTTTCAGGGAAAGTCAAAATAACTGCTGACTCAGTAATCTGCCACACAACATATTCCTGGATGAAAGGGAGGTTCCCCCCCGCCCCGACACCATTTTTTACTGAAGTATTTCAAAACTTCAGCATTTCCAACAAGAACAGAGAAGTACCGAAGACTAGTAAAACAAAGTATGTTCCATGAAACTGAGAAATTGTTTATGAATATTTTTATACCATTTTAAATTTGTTCTCAATGGAAAGATAGCAACAGATTTATTGCCCACATGTCCATTTGATAAAAAAAATTTTTTAACCAAACTTATTTTAGTTTTATGGCTGCAGATAGGAGTTATTAACCATCTGCCTTTGCATTATTTAAACATTATACAAGTAAACCTTTTTTTATAATCAGAAAACAGTTGTTCATAGAATTGTACATTTATTCCCCAATAATTCTTCTTTGCCACTTTAATAAGGGCTTAGAGTTACCATCATGTCAACTCTTTTTAAAAATCATTACCTATAATACTAAGAAAAACAGATGATAATACAATTATTTCATTGCAAATAAAGAAGGCTTAAAAGAGATTGTTTTAAAAAATTTATTAGCAGTACAGGGAATTCCCTGGCAGTCCAGTGATTAGGACTCTGTGCTTTTACTACCAAGGTCCCGGGTTCAATGCTTGGTCAGGGAACTAAGACCCCATAAGTTGTGCAGCACACACACACACACAAGAAAAAAACCCACTAGCAGTATCAATTATCTCCTCTTGAGAAAACAGTTAAGAGGGGGAAATGACAATCTAAATTATAACTCACACTGTTAAAGGAAACGAGGGTGTCCAGCTGACAGGTGCACTAATAGTCTTACACAGGCAAGTATCCTACTGCATACTAACAAAATATGGCTAAACAAATTAACATTTTACTTCTTCGCTTCTGCGAAACACAGAAATGAGTCCGCCTGCAGAATCAGACAATAAGTCCTATGGAAAGACAATTCTTTGAGCTCAGACTTTTAGTTTCAGAATTCTGAGAAAATACATTTCTGTTGTTTAAGCTACCCAATTTGTGGTATTTTGTTATGGCTGCCGTATAGCAAACTATTACAGAAAAGCTACTAATATCTTCGTGATCCATGTGGCATGTACTGAAATAGCATTAATACTCATTTTAATAGTTTTATTAAAATTTATTCCAGATGTTTAAAAAAAAAACAGTTCTTTGCTATATAAGGGAAGGAAATAGAGGAAAATAGGGGTAAACAGAGGTCGAGAGATAAGGCTTAAGATCTCCTGAAGGGAATATGATAAATCCAGATTTATTAAGATTACAGAAACACTCTGGGGCTTCCCTGGTGGTCCAGCGGCTAAGACTTCCACATGCTGTGGAAACCTGGCCAGGGAACTATATCCCACCTGCCACAACTAGAAGATACCACGTGCCACAACTTAAAAAAAAAAAGAACCCATGTGCTTCAGCTAAGACCCAGAACATCCAAAAAAAAAAGTATTTATATATATATATGTATATATATTTATTTAAATATCACTTTTTTAACAAAAAGAGGAAACACCCTAAGGAAAGGAAGTCAGAATAAACTAGCCAAAGACAAATTACACTGAAGGCAAACTCTGAACGAGAGACGAGAAAGCGACATGGAAGCTCTGTAGAAGCGCAAAAGTGAAGTCGCTCAGTCGTGCCCGACTCTTTGCGACCCCGTGGACAGTAGCCTGCACCAGGCTCCTCCGTCCATGGGATTTTCCAGGCAAGAGTACTGGAGTGGAGTGCCATTTCCTTCTCCAGGGAATCATCCCGACACAGGGATCGAACCCAGATCTCCCTCATCGTAGACAGACGCTTTACCGTCTGAGCCACCAGGGAAGTCTCGAGGCCTCCCCAATCACTGCGCTGAGACTGAACAGAGAATGCAGGTAAAGAAACTGCCCAGGCCAAGAGAAAAACCACCATCAGCACATGAGGCAATGGTGCTCAGCACTGACATGAAGCTAAGAGCAGTGCTTGTGCACAAAAGCCAGACTGGAAAACCACATGACCCACAGGGCACTTGACTAAGTACACAGAGAGGGCTTTTCTTCAGCAAGGGGGACTGATTACACCTACAGTAAGCATGTTCCAGTTGGGCTTAACAAATCTTAAAAGCAAAAATGGAAAGGATCAAACTGTTTACAATAACTTAACTATGTCCCAGGAAAAAGGCTCAAGACCATTTTACATGAATGAAAATATCCAGCACCCAGCAAAGCAAAAGTCATATTGTCTGGTATTCAATTAAAAATTGTCAAGCCTGTACAGAAACTAGAAAATGTGGCCCATCATTAGGAGAAAATTTTATCAATTGAAACTAACCAAGAACTGACACAGAAAAAGGAGACAAGCGCTTTTAAAAAGTCATTGTGACTATTTTCTGTATGTTCAAAATAATAAGCAAAGATATGAAAAATATTTAAAAGATGGAAATTAAACTGATTAAATTGAAAATTACAATGTAAAATATGAGAAATATGTTAGATGGGATTAACAGCAGGTTAGAAACTACAGAAAAAAGATTGGTGAATTTGAAAGACAGAAAAGAGAATTTTAAAAAATGAATGGAGCAGCAGTGAGCTATGATAAAAAATTTAAAGTATACCACATATGTGTAAAGGAAGCCCCCAAAAGAAAAAGAGGGAGATAAAAAAATTATTTGATGTAATAATGGTAATAATAATTATTATTTTGAAAAATAAATAATTGTTTGAAGTAATAATGGTTGAAACTTTTCCAGACGTTATGAAAATAAAATAATAAAACTCACAAATCCAAGAACAACAATGACTCTAAGCACAAGAAACAAGAAGAAAACTACACAAAACCACATTGTAATCAAATTTCTCAAAATTAGCAATAAAACAGTACAATGCACTCAGAAAAGACATGTTACACAGAGGGATAATAAGGACAGAGATATCTCACTGGAAACAAGCAAATGAGACCACAATGAAGCAACATCTTTCACATACTAAAAAGGACAGACAATAACAAGTATTGAAGGAAAATGAAACCCTGATATATTGCTGGTAGGAAAGTCAAATGGTCTAGCCATTTGGAAAAAATTTGTGAATTCCTTGAAAAGTTAAACATAGAGTTACTATATGATATAGTAATTCTACTCTTAGGTATATAGCCAAGAAAAATGAAATGATAACATTTGTCCACACAAAAACTTGTACATGAATATTCATAGAGGCATTATTCACAATAGCCAAAAAATTGGAAATAACCCAATAATGAACCAACTAATGAACAAATAAACAAAATGTGATATACTAACACAATGGGAAACTATTTAGCCATAAAAACCAAACAAGTATGGCATCTGCTACAATATGGATGGATCTTGAAAACAAGTCAGATAGAAAAAGTCACCTATTATAAGATTCTATTGAGAGGAAATGTCCAGAATAGGCAAATTCTACACAGAAGAGTTTATTAGTGTTTGCCAGGGGCTTGGAGAAGGTGGGCACGGAGAGACTGCTAATAGGTAAAAAGTTTCTTCAGAAGGGGTGATGAAAATATTCTAGAATTACATAATGTTGATAAATGGGCTTCCTTGGGGGCTCAACAGTAAAGAATCCACCTGCCAAAACAAGAGATACAGGTTCAATCCCTGGGTTGGGAGGATCCCCTGGAGAAGGAAGTGACAACCCACTCCAATATTCTTGCCTGAGAAATGTCATGGACAGAGGAGCCTGGTGGGCTACAGTCCATGGGGTTACAAAAGATTTGAACACAGCTTAACAACTAAATTAAAACAATAACATGAACGCATAGCTCTGTAAAAACCTCTAAACTGTACATTAAAAAAAATAGTAAACTTTATGGTATGTGAATTATATATCAACAAAACCATCAAAATAAAAGAAATGATAGAAATATATTATAGAAGATCTATAAAAGCTGAGAGAGAGGGTTACATATGGTATGCTATGTACAAATACTATTCATAAAAAATAAACCATGAGGAAATTTCAAAAAATAAATAAAAGGCAGAGATTGAAACATTGGATAAAAAATTAAGACCCAACCATATGCAGCCTACAAGAAGCACAATTTAAAGACAGAAGGAGACTAAAAGGTAGGATAAGATACTCCATGGGCTTCCCTGGGAGCTCAGCTGGTAAAGAATCCACCTGCAATGAGGAGATACAAGGGACATGGGTTTGATTCCTGGGTTGGGAAAAACCTCTAGAGTGGGAAATGGAAACCCACTCCAGTATTCTTGACACTTTATTACTATACATTAACATTAAGCCCAATTTGTGGTAATTTGTTATGTGGAAATATAAAACTAATATGTCCTCTCCTGATAAGTAAAAAATACACACAAAAAATCAGTAAGAACATGGAAGATTTGAACAACACTATTAACCAACCTGATCTAGTTGACACTTATATAACACCCCACCAGACAACAGCAAAATATGCATTCTTTTTCAGTGATCAAGGAATACTTGCCAACATAGACCCTATTTTAGGCCATATTACAAATCTCAATAAATTTAAAAGGAGACATGTCATACAAAATATGTCCTATGACCAAGTAGAATTAAGTTAAAAATCAGTAACAGAAAGATTTCAAAAATCTCCTAATATTAGGATCCTAAGTAACATTCGAGCTTCCCTGATGCCTCAGCGGTAAAGAATCCACCTGATACGCAGGAGATGCCAGAGATTCGGGTTCTGTCTCTGAATAGGCAAGATCCCCTGGAGAAGGGCATGGCAACCCACTCCAGTATTCTTGCCTGGGGAATCCCTTGGACAGAGGAGCCTGGTGGGCTACAGTCCATGGGGTCACACAGAGTCAGACACGGCTGAAGCAACTTAGCACACACACATGCAAGAAACATATCTATTAATTAGTAATCCATGAGTCAAAGGACAAAAATAAGAGGAAATGATCCTATAGAAATATTACAAATTTCGATAAAGACTGAGCAATTAGAGCATTACAGTTTTAGGTAAATGGACAACCAAATGTAGACTTAATTATTGTATTTAAATATTTTAACATGCATCTTCTATAGAAGATAATGAGCTTCTACCACAGGTGTAGAAACAGGATTGTTATACTAGCAAGTATTTTTCCTATAGGCTGACAAAAAGAAGCTGTCTCTTAGCCTGATGGCAATGAAAGACAGAAGATAAATCATTGCTTGTGCAAACCAATTTATTTAGTCACTTTGGACTGCTGTTATTTATGACTTGTCAGCACATGCTGTTAGTTCAATTAAATACAAAAATCTTAAATTCTCTTTTTTCCCCATTCCCATCTCTTTTTTTAAAAAGACACAAAATTAAAACATTAAAAGAACACTTTAAATGTATTGTGTTTCTATTATTTTCCTTTGTTGGAAAGGAGCAGACTTATTCTGCAACAAAGGAAAGACTTATTCATTGCTTTGACTAGTTAAATTTAAACGTTTACAGGGTCTGGATATGGAAACATAATTTGGAAGCTCTCCTTTGAGGATAATACAAAAACAAACATTTAAAACAAGGCTCTCAGAGAAAGTGTACATTGCAGCATGCACTGAATTGCCAGGAAGCTAGATATAGCAAACTCACAGCTATTAAAAAGCTGGATTTCTTGACTTGATATATTTCAGATAGATTACAATATTCATACTTGTTACATACAAAGTATACGATATTTCACTTTGACCATACCACAGAGTTCTCATCATTTAACTACAATCAAACTCTTTTTAAAAATCTTACTATATCAAATACATGGGGGACACGCATTGCCATGGAAAAGCACAATGTTTGGGGAATCTGTCAAGAGAGTAATATCAAGCACTGTATATTAAATGTATGCGCCGCCGACCCCGGCCACGCATAAAAGCCTGTTATCCCTAATTACGCTCCTCACTGAGTTTATACCCTTAAAGAAAAAAACACAGGCCATAGTTCTGGGGCTAATTTCAGTGTTCAGTGAAACCATGTCTCAAGCTCCAAATGACATTATGGGGCCATCCACCAAGGAATACACAAGTCCATTTTCTTTATTCTGTTGTTTCAGTGAACAGAAATTATATATATTCTGACAAACTTAGAGAGTTTGACAGAAACTAGGGCTCAAAGCAGATCTGAGATGACATAACAGGGTGTTTTCAAATAGTTGCCTAAAGACAATGCCTCATTTATCCAGTAAATCAAGAAAAGATAGCATCACCTATTCAATGGACAATAATTTGAGCAAACTCCGGAAGATAGTGAAGGACAGGGGAGCCTGGCTGCCCAATATATATGAAGCTGTCCAATACATAAACATATATTCTTTTTACACACAAACATCTGCTTTTTACAAAAAAATTTGCAAACACCACCACATGAAGTTCACTTCTTACAGATGCAGATTCATCCATTTTCACACCATAGTGTGATACTAAGGGCAAACAAAACCTCCTGAGTGAGACTATTTGCCCTGCACTAAATGGTCTCCAAGGACCACATAATCAGAGCATAACCACTCCTTTCATTGTGAGCTGTCATTTCTCCTCCTGGACGTGCTTTCTCCATACATTCCCCAGTGCTCCCTCCCTCCCCTCCAATATTCTCTGAGCTTTAGGAATCACCAACCACACTTTACATACAGTTCTACGATGCTGACACTTTATAATTTCTCGATTATATGTACTACATCTTTTTTCTTTTTTTACTGAAGAATTGTTGCTAAGTTGTGTCCAGCTCATTGACCCCGTGGGCTGCAGCATGCCAGGCACCCCTGTCCTTGACTATCTTCTGGAGTTTGCGCAAATTCATGTCCATTGAGTCGGTGATGCCATCTAACCATCTCATCCTCTGCTGCCCACTTCTCCTTTTGCCTTCAATCTTTCTTCAGCATCAGGGTCTTTCCCAATGAGTCAGCTCTTTGTACTAGGTGGCCAAAATATTGGAGCTTCAGCTTCCGCATCAGTCCTTCCAGTGAATATTCAGGATTGATTTATTTCTTGAAGTACAGTTGCTTTACAATGTTGTGCTAGTCTCTGCTGTACAACGAAGTGAATCAGCTCTACGGGTACATATATCCCCTCCCTTTTGGACCTCCCTCTCACCCCACCCCGCACCCGACTCCTGTAGGTCATCACAGAGCACCAAGCGGAGCTCCCGGAGACATACAGGAGCTTCCCACTAGCTGTTTAACACATGGTAGTGTGTATACATCAGTCCCTATCTCCCAATTTATCCCACCCCCACACATGTCCATAGGTCTGTCCTCTCCATCTGCGTCTCTATTCCTGCCCTGCAAATAGGTTCATCTGTATCATTTTTCTAGATTCCACATATATGTTCTAATATATATTTGCTTTTCTCTGACTTCATTTTGTATGATAATCTACAGGTCCATCCACATCTCCACAAGTGACCCAATTTCGTTCCTTTTAATGACTGAGTAATATTCCATTGAATATACGTATTGACACCACATCTTCTTTATCCATTCCTCTGTTAATGGACATTTAGGTTGCTTCCAGTCCTGGCTATTGTAAATAGCGCTGCAATGAACACTGAGGTGCACGTTTTCTCAAATTATGGTTTTCTCAGGCTATATACCCCTTAGAGGGACTGCTAGGTCATTTAGTTTTTTAAGGAACTTCCTTACTGTTCTTGGCATCAATTTACATTCCCACCCACAGTACAAGAAGTTTCTCTTTCTTAAGGATATCAACTCTGTGGCTTCCATTTATACAAGCGCTCTTTTTCCTCCAGATTGCTTGCCTTTTATCCTTTTACTCCTGATGCAAATTGTTCCCAAATTATGACGGTTTGACTCTGGATTTTTCAACTATTATGATGATGTAAAAGCAATCTATGCATTCAGTAGGAACTATACTTTGAATTTTGATCTTTCAGGATAGTGGTGTGTGGAATGACACTCTTGCATGATGCTGGGCAGCGGTGGAGAGCTACAGCCCCCAGTCAGTAACACGATCATAAGGGTAAACTACCAATACCTTTACAACCATTTCGTACCCAGCCAGCCATTCTGTTTTCCACCCTCAGTACAGTATTCAGGATTCCAGAAGATATTCAACACTTGGTTGTAAAATAGGCTTTATGTGAAATTGATGTTGCCCAACTGTAAGCCAGTCTAATTGTTCCAAGCATGTTTAAGTAGGTGAGGTTAAACTCTGATGTTCAGTAGGTTAGGTATATTATTAATAAGTGAACTTTCAGCTTCTAGTATATTCAGATTATAATGGGTTTATTAGGATGTAACCTCATTGTAAGTCAAGGAAACTCTGTACTCTTCACAACACTGAGTATCTTGTGTGTGTGTGTGTATTATTAATTTGATCAACAAACAATGATTTTGAATGATGGAGAACAAGGCAAAACACCCACTAGACTACATCTAGTCTGTGAGATTCCTCTCTGTACTTTTCTCTTCTGTTCAATTTATCTGTAATAAAGTTCTAATGCTGCAGATGAGAAATTAGGAAACAGAGCTTAAAAAAAAATAAACCTTTGAACTTAAAAGCATCCAGTGTTCATATCCTTTTGATAATTTAAACTGAAAAAGTGGGAAAGGACAGGAGGAAGATAATTAATATTTAAGTGACATACGTACTGAAATGATTGTGGGGAATGGGCTCAAATACTTTTAATCTTTTCTTATAATGGAAAAACATTAATCCAAAAGTGTAACTTTTTGAAAATCATATTTTAAAAAAAAGACATTGAATTTGTTGCTATTTTGAATTAGATCTTCAATATCCCATCTGATTCTCTGTGATGATAAAATTCTCAATTACCTAAAGGAAATCAGGTTTCTAAACATAGTTTTTTTCCTTTTCTTTTTAAAATTTTTGTTAATATGGTGCATAGGATCTTTTTCCCCCTACTAGTGATCAAACCCACCCTGCTACAATGGAAGCTCAGAGTCTTAACAGCTGGACTGCCAGAGAAGTCCCTAAGCAAAGTTTTGACATGAATTTTCTTTTAACATATAGGTTGAGAATACAACAAAGGATTTTTAAAGCTGTCTGAAATGATCATCAGTAAAGAAAGAAAATGTGGAAGAGGAAAATGACAAAAAAGCAAAGGAAAGAGTTAATATTAATAGGAAGGTGGAAGAAAAAGGAGAGAGGACAGAAAGATATACTAAAACGTTGGTCAGGAGGAGCTGGTAGAAAACAAACCCACCAACCAAGCTACTGTGGGTAGCTGCAGCCCATGGTCTCCTAACCATCTTTTAGATCCATAAATTCTAAAGATAAAGTCCCTTCTCTTACCAAAACTATTTCCTGATAATAGCAAATAAGGACAAATAATTTCAAAGTAATTCACAATAAAATGTGCTTAAGATCGACAACTCACGACATTTATGTACTTTGAGGAAAAGGTACAATTTAAAAGTTTCTAAATTCCAAATCAATGCATCTAATAATATTTCATTTTGGAGATTAAAAAAGAAAAACTACCAGCGAATTATTTATCCTTCACTAAAGACTAGCAGGCTTTTTATTTTTAAAAAATCAATTAACTTAATATATAAGTAGAAATATGAAAACAAAGTTCTTACAGTTGTCACATGTTGGTGTAAACATGCCCCATACTGGGAGGGACTGATTTTATTTCCTCAACACAGAAAACAACAAGTATTTATATAAGACTGACTTTTATCAGAGGTTAAAATTCACACCAAGTTCTGACAAAAGAGTCTAAAGATTAGGTAGAAAAAAAGATATGTGAAGGTATATTTAAAAGAGAATGGTGAATTGTATGAACATAATTTTTTTTAAAAAAGGAATACTGTTTGTCCTACACAGATTCATAAATGTATGGCATTAACAGTTATCATCTTTGGTTCTTTCTCATGTAACAACAGCAGCCGTTTGATTAGCCAGCGTGCAGCAAAAACCCTTCTGCAGGCTTCAGAATGAATAAGAATTCCATTCATGCATTTAAATGTTAATAAAAAAGAACTATAAAACATGAAACTTGATAAAAAGTGCAGTATTTTAAACTTTTAATGTTTGTAAATAAGATGAACATAATAAACATTTTTTCTTTTTATATTGCATATTTGATGCAGGCATATATCTGAAGAGTTATATAATTGTGAATAGTGAAGACAATTAGATTTTAATTTGATATTTTAAGTGTTCTTGATATAGTCTCTTCTTCCATGCTTACTAATGGGAAAATTCCACAAGTAAGCTATTACACAGATATTTCATACCAAAACAGTTGTGTTATAGCAATCAACCACATCAAGCTATCTTTTAAACTAAAAGAGAGAAAAGTTTTATATAGTAATGGTAATGGATACTTTCTGAATCTCTTTTCAGGCAGAGTTATTTTGCTTTTTGTGATGTTATAATAGGTTGGTTGATACACATATACAATACCACCAATTTTCCATTTATATTGTGATTTTAAATATCATACTAAAAATAGAATCTTATTTAAAAACCTATACCAAATGTATTTAGAGAGGGAAAAAAATCAGTTGCCAAAACTTGTAGGTCTCTTGGACTCTGAGAAAATACGTGCCAGGCAGAGATGCTATACAGAAGAGTAATGGATAAATATTAATTATTCAAAGAATGAAAAAAATTATCTTTTAGAAGTGACACAGTGACTTCAATTCTCTCCCCCCAAATTTCACATTCGAATATTGGTTCTCTTAATCTATACTGTCATATCCTTATTTTTATACAAATGATTTTCAATCTTAAGAGAGTAAAAAAATCTTTCAACTGACAATTACTACTATAAGAATATACCTAGTAAAGCTAATTCCCTTGCTATTAAGGGGCAGTGCAAATACGTTTTACATTTTAGCTAACAGCTGATTCTACCAAACAAGATAACAAGCTGTGGTTTTAAAATTAAAAATAACTTTGTCAAAATTAACAAGATAATTTTAAGAATACTTTGAAATAAATCAGTAAGATATTTTACATATATATCAGCTCTCCTTGATATACAGTACTTTGTCATTTGTATATAATGAAGACTGCCTATATATCTTAAAACAAAAACACAGGCATACCCTGGGAAGATAATGGTGACAAAAGCAGAAGGTTTTGCATCTCTACATAAAACCAGGTAGAACAATGAAAAGAAAAAACCAAAACCCATGGACATTTAAAACAAGACTAAGCAGAGGTATGACACAACCTCAAAATATAAGCAAGTAGAACAAACCACTAACAAGTCTTAAGACCTTCATAATATCAGCACTTCAGAAGGAGAAAATAAAGGGAAGCCAGGAGACGCCCCAAATAAGGTGACGTCAGGTGAGACAACTTGAGGCAGCAAATGAAGGTGGGAGGGGTTTTGCCTCTAATAACAGCAGGTGAGTTTGAGGACAATAATGTCTCAAAGGAGCAGTCAGATCCTAAGCACTCCAAAAAGGAACCAGCCAGGGCTCCCTTCTAGGAGCCTGCGTGTTCAGTCGCTTATTTGTATCAGATTCTGTGACCCTATAGACTATGACCCTACGGACTGTAGCCCACCAGGCTCCTCTGTCCATGGGGGTGCCCAGGCGCAAATATTGGAGTGGATTACCATTTCCTCTTTCAGGGGATCTTTCCCACCCAGGGATCAAACCCGTGTCTCCTGCGTCTCCTGCACTGGCAGGCAGATTTTTTTTTTTTTTTTTTAACCACTGAGCCACCTGGGAAGCCCCCCTTCTAGGAGAGAGGTCCACTCAAAAGAATCACTTGGTTGCAGAATCAAAAATGATCTGCACAGAGATGGAAAGAGAAATTCAAGAAAATGTGAGAGAGAGGGGAACAGATCTAGGAAATCTCTGAAAGCAAGGCACCATAATTTTGAACATCATTAGAGAACAAAAAATAGCAGAATATGAAGATAGCAAAGCTAATCTGAACTAGGTTTCTTGTGAAAGTTCAGAAAAATAAGTCTCACTATGACAAATATATCACGGTCAAATCTATGCTATAATGTTATAAATAAAACAGAGAGATAAAGAATAAGGAACAGAATAACCCCTCCAGACAATAAAAGTATACCAAGAAAGACCCACGGAACATATCCAGACTATTACCTTGTATTGTAAACTGAGATTATAGTCATTAAGAAAAGTACATTAATACAAGCCATAAAAGAAAATATGAATCAGAATTAGGTATGAGGGGATAGAATTCAGGAAAGAATTAAAAGGAAAAATATCACTCCAGAAATGAAAATGAAAATAGAATAAATATAGGCATGAATAAACAGATAATGCCTAAGAGAAATAGGTGAAAAGGGAAAATTTTTCAATTCAAAATGAGGATTAAAAAAAAGTTAGGTAGTGACATATATTGAAGATAAAGACACATGACAAATAACAGGAAATCCAGAAGAAAACCAAAAGCAAGGGCAAGAGAACAAATACAATAATTCAAGCAAATATTTGTAAAATTAAAAAGAATGTGAAATTACATGACAAAAGAATACACAGCGTATTTGAAACTATCAGCATAATAACTAACACCAACACATACTCTACCAAAATTTACTGGAGTGAAAGAAGGAAGAAAAACACATGATGATTGATATAAGCCAGCCTCAGGTATCACTTGGAGAAGGCAACAGCACCCCACTCCAGTACCCTTGCCTGGAGAATCCCATGGACGGAGGAGCCTGGTGGGCCTGCAGTCCATGGGGTCGTGAAGAGTCGGACACGACTGAGCGACTTCACTTTCCCTTTTCACTTTCATGCATTGGAGAAGGAAATGGCAACCCACTCCAGTGTTCTTGCCTGGAGACTCCCAGGGACAGGGAAGCCTGGTGGGCTGCTACCTGTGGAGTCGCACAGAGTCGAGCATGACTGAAGCAACTTAGCAGCAGCAGCAGCAGGTATCACTGATTGTAAACTGCCCTCACCTTTGTCTACTTTCCTTCACACTCTTCCACTTGTAATCAATTAACCTAAATTCGCACTTAGCAAAAACAACAAAAAAAAAGACTTAAGAGCTGAAAAAAAGCAAAGACAAGTTAAAAATGCAAGTAATATCTGCTTAAAAGGACACTAAACACCACATTTGCCATTGCTCTCTCATGAAAGTCCCCCAAAGTGACAAGGAAATTTTGAAAGCTGAAGCACAAATAAGTGAGTGGAATTGACTTTGTGGATGAAGAAGGTTGCAACCTAAAGGCCTGTAGAAAACTAAGAAGCAACTTGATTCTAAGCAGAACCCAAGTAGTGCTTGGTAATGACGATCCCAGTTTCCTCCGAATAGAGTGCAGAGGGGAAAACATGAGAGCTGGTCTCACAAATATGCAACCATTCACTCACCAATGCCACAGAGGACTGGCAAAGCTCAAGCATGAGACTCCACACCCAGGCACACCAAGCAGAGCAAAGGGCAGGCTGAGCCTACTGAAACAGGAGGGTTCATGGAAAAGCCGAATTCCACCAATTAACAAGCCTCCTTCATAAAAAGGGCTTCCAATCAGTTTTTTAGTGTCTAACTTATGAAAGCAGTTAAACATCAGCACAGGTTTAAGAGAATCTGAAAAAACATCAGATAGAGAGCAAAACAAACAAGAAAAATGTTTAAATTGAAGGAACTAGAAGGCAAAAAGCAGATGAAAACTTGAAAACAAGTTAAAATTAACATCCTCGGAGAGGTAAAATGTTACATCCATGAAGCCATCAAGCACAAGGCCAAGACATGGGCCAAGCAAGACTAGACAGATTTAGCTGTTAAAGAAAAACAGCAAAGTCTCTTTAGACTCAGGCAGTGTATTACTTACCCAGTGAAAACCTGTAGCCAAAGGTGCCAAGCCGCCATGGCCCTTGGGTAGGCTAAAAGTGATAGTCGCTTAGTCGTGTCCGACTCTGTGACCCCGTGGCTGTACCCTACCAGGCTCCTCTGTCCAAGGAATTCTCCAGGCAAGAATACTGGAGTGGGTTGCCACTCCCTTTTCCAGGTAGGCTAACACCAAAGTAAAAGAAACAAAACTGGCAGGACACTCTGTAGCTGAGCCACTAACGTCAGGCTGTCCCTACGCAATTTTATAGCCTACAGCTGTGCCCTAAGCGGGGCAGGATGGCCTCAGGTCTCTAAGAAACCAGGGAGGCAGATGGGGAAACTGCCTTAAGATATCCGTCCACAAGATAGAGGGCTTCCCTCAAGAAAAGGCAGATAAGGAAATGTTCTTGTGATGGCTCCCCACAAGACGGTCTGACCACACTCCAGAAGGATCATACACACACCACTGCACCAAGACTTAGGCCACGAGGTTCAAGCTCTGACTGCACAGCCCACCAGGGTACAGGCAGTTCACCAGCACACCAGGGTGGAACCGTGGCTCCACAGACACAACATACCACTACTCTTAAAAAGGAATATTCAGAGAATCCCCAAAAAATCTTTCAGATGTTAAAAATGATAGGAGAAAAAAATTAATCAATGGAAGAACTGGAAGAGAATATTGATAAAATATATGAGAAAGCAGAAGATGGAAAAGAGACAATGAGAAATAAGAATTTAAAAATTAGGCCTAGATAGCCACATCTTGGGAAGCTTCCTCAGGGGCTCAGCAGTACAGAATCTGCCAGCAATACAGAAGACTTGCAGGAGACATGGGTTCCATCCCTGGGCTGAGAAGATCCCCTGGAGGAGGAAATGGCAACTCACTCCAGTGTTCTTGCCGGAAAATCCCATGGATAGAGGAGCCTGGCGGGCTAAGGCTCATGGGGTTACAAAGAGCTGGACGTGACATAGGCACGTCTTAACAAAAGGAGTTCTAGAAATAGGGATTTAAAAATTTAGAGGGAAGGCGCTTCTCCAAGTAGTATTAAAAATCTTCCCAGAACTGAATGATATGAACTTCCCCTCTAAAGAGTCTATCAATGATCAACTTGAGAATGAAAAATGATCCATCCCATAATACATTATCAAGAAATTTCAGAATATTGGGAATAAAGAGAAGACCCTAAGAGCTTTCAAATCAAGCAGGACACAAATTAAGTATCAAGAATCAAAATTACAAATGACTTATCAATAGCTCAGATGGTAAAGAATCTGCCTGTGATGCAGGAGACGCTGGGTTCAATCCCTGGGTGGGGAAGATTCCCTGGAGAAGGCTAACCACTCCAGTATTCTTGCCTGGGAAATCCCATGGACAGAGGAACCTGGTGTGCTACAGTCCATGGGGTTGCAGAGTCGGACACGACTGACACTTCACTTTCTCGACAGTTTTCAGTGGAAGCTAAAAGAGGCCTTCTCTGATGGCTCAGCAGTGAAGAATCTGCCTGCAATGTAAGAGATGCGGGTTCTATCCCTGGGTCAGAAAGATCTCTTGGAGAAGAAAATGACAACCCACTCCAATATTTTCGCCTGGAAAATTCTGTGAACTGAGGAGCCTGGCAGGCTACAGTCCATGGGTTGAAGTTAAAAGGCACCACGCAATGCTGTAAAACTGAAAGGGACAATGATTTCCAGCCTAATGCCAACACTCACTGTTTCATTTGAGATATGGATAGAATTGAGACATGCTGAGTCACAGCAACGAATCAGAACAACTGATCATTTAAGAAGGTTTTCACAGGAAGCAGTTGGAAGAGGTACATCACCAAAATGGGGGAATAAACTAAAGAAGAAAGACAAGATTCAGGAAATGGGATACTTAGCATGAGAGAGGTGAAGACCAACTGATCCAGAGTAGCGTAGGACAGGGAGTCCCAGGAGGAATGTCTTTAAAGGAAAAAAAAAAAGATCATATGATATGTTTGAATCTACCAACAAAGTTAAGCTCCTGGAGGGTAGTCAGGGTATAATTGAAAAGCTACTATAGAGAACACTGAGCAAACGAAAGAATAAGGTCATTATAAAAGAATTCCAAAAAGCCAAAACCAAAAACTGGAACAAAAAAAGGAAATCTAATGACAGGTACCATACAACCCAGCTGTGAATAATATTTACAGAGTCTAAATAGTATAAATATTGAATGCTAATTCAACCAAAACCATCATGTATTGGGTTGGCCAAAAAGTTCGTTGGGGATTTTCCATGTTACAGAAAAAACTCAAAAGAACTTTCTGGCTAACCCAATAACTGCACTGTATTGTGAGAATGAGAGAGGAAGCTACATTCTCAGGGAAGAGAGAGAGAAGGAATATAGCTTAATTTTCACATTCCAAAATAGATCAATAAATAAAACCTAAGACTGCAATATTAAGGAATGGCAAAAAATTATTTTACTTAGAAATACAAAGATAATCTGTAAGGTGGCTAAAAGATTTGAGTGGTTACCTCTCAGTAGCAAGAGTTGGAACCAAAAAATAGGGGAGGACTATTTTTTGTTATAAGCCTTGGGAAAAATTTTTTTTTAATTTAAAACTATCTACATATTATTTTGAAATAAAATAAAGCAGTAAGTTAAAGATAGCAACCTAAGTTTATAGGCCAAAGTGAAAAATTCTAGACAGTATACTTACCAAGTGACCCTGACAATAAAGCCTAGGTAAAAGGAAAAAACACTTGATTATTGCTCATATCTAGCAACTATATGGGACAGTTTAGATTGCTTCATTTTGAAAAGGGGAAAGGGGAAGGGAAGCCCTAAGAAATACTTGAACTCAAAATACTTGGTGCTGTGATGTGCTAAGTCGCTTCAGTCGTGTCCAACTCTTTGCGACCCTATGGACCATAGCCTGCCAGGCTTCTCTGTCCACAGAATTCTCCAGACTGGAGTGGGTTGCCGTGCCCTCCTCCTCGGGATCTTCCTGATCCAGGGATTGAACCTATGTCTCCAAAGTCTCCTGCATTGGCAGGCAAGCGCTTTACCACTAGAGCCACCTGGAAAGCAAAAATACTTGGTAACTTTTACAAATTTTATGGCATTTTCTATTGTAATCAGGATGTTATAGCAGAAAGGAAAGTGAAATTGCTGTCATGTCCGACTCTTTGTGACCCCATAGACTGCAGCCTAACCAGGCTCCTCCATCCATGGGATTTTCCAGGCAAGGGTACTGTAGTGGGTTGCCATTTCCTTCTCCAGGGGAATCTTCCCGACCCAGGGATCAAACCCGGGTCTCCCACATTGCAGGCAGACGCTTTATCATCTGAGCCACCTGGGAAGCCCAATTATAGCAGAAAGAATCTTACATATCAGTGAATGATTCATCTCTCCTGTTAATAGATACTTATCCCAAGTTACACAGCTGGTTGGGGCAGATTCAGAACCCTGTTTTTAACTCTCATACCCTTTTCATTTTATCACAAAAAAATGATAAAATAATGACTAAATATAATTTTAAAATAATTTAATATCAAGGAAACTGAGTCTCAGCACTTTTTTGGATTTTTTTTTCAAGGGAGTCTACTTGAAGATAAAAATATATAAAAATATCTATTGTTTTAAGGTAAAGCATGTTGGCCTTTTAAACAATTAAACAGACACAACAAAAGGAAAGTATCTATAACCAAACTCTTTTCCTACTTTTTATGACATAAAACTGATAGTTTTTAAAACCTTCAAGCTGCCATCTATATTTTGCCTAAATTGTGGGTTAACTCCTGTTTTATCTATCTTGAAATGGCATTGAAAAATGTATTTTATTGCAATTTGTATTACTGTCCAAATGATTCTTTTATTCAGATAGCTAATCATGCCCTAGGATCTAATGATTTGCTGAAAGTAGGTTTTGGCAACAAGATTTATAAGGAAAACATATACTGCCCTATAGTTTCAAGGAATTTATGGTGTTCAACAAAAGGATTTGGGAGGCTTAGGTGATTTTTCATAATTAGTATATTACACTGGTCATCCAGTGATAGGTTATCAGGATATATCTTGAGCATGAGGATTAGTAGGAACATCAAAAAGTGGGCCAAGGCTTACTGCAAAGGACCCATTATACCAGATACCATCAATCACTCAAGATTTAGGTAAAGTTCCTAGTCAAATATCAGTATTACCTGACTTGGGATGAAAAATTCGACTGCCATTTTTTTTCCTCTTAGTCACTAATTAAACATGAACTAAATTTTTTTTTTTTTACATTGGCAAAATGGAAGATTAGGCATAAAATGAAATAGCACTCATATGTTTATTAATCAGTCTATTCTGTGCTAAAATCTACACCATAACATTCCTACACCATAACAGTTTAAGATTCTGAACAAGACTAAACACCTTAAATGTAGTCAATAAATACCTGTGAGCTGATGATTAAATGACAGCATCAGATCAATATATGGTATTTTCTCATTACTTAGGCATTTCTAAAATAACCTTATTCCTATTCTCTAAAGCCACTCATTTGCAAAAACCTCTCATGTCTTTTAACATTACAAAAAAAAAAGAGTTGATTTTCCAAGGTAGTAATCTAAGTAGCCTAATGTGTTCAACTCATTCTTCCTCACATACACCCAACTCTAGTCAAATGTACTTTAAAGCATTCTGCACAGTGAATACAGCAGGCACACAATGCTTCATGAAGGTGGTGACTTGAATCAGCTACAAGGCACTCAGACCTCTTTCTCCTCCTCTGTGTTCGATCACACAAAAGTCATCTCCTGCATCTCATAATTAGTAAGTAGCAATAAAGTTTATTCTGCACTACTTTGTTATCATTTTAACTTTTAGTATAAGTAGAAATAGAAACTGATTTTTTTCATCTTGAAGCAGTAACTATGAGAACTATTTAAATCATACCCGTGTTTATCAGCCTAAGAGAAGCATTTCAAATGATACAGGCCTCTGTGCCTTATTATAAAAATTCAGCAAGAAAAAAGAAATGACAGGATTATTTAAAGGCATGTTCAGGAACAACAAAAATGAATTTGTAACTGCTACTCCAGTGTTTCATATATATTATTTCGATAAGTGAAAAAGAAAGTGAAAGTCATTCAGTCATGTCTGCCTGTGACCCCATGGACTATACAATCCATGGAATCCTCTGGGCCAGAATACCGGAATGGGTAGCCTTTCCCTACTCTAGCGGATCTTCCCAACCCAGGGACTGAACCCAGGTTTTTCACATTGCAGGCAGATTCTTTAGCAGCTGAATCACAACGGAAGTCCAAGAATACTGGAGTGGGTAGCCTACCCCTTCTCCAGCGGATCTTCCCAACCCAGGAATCGAACTGGGGTCTCCTCCACTGTAGGCAGATTACCAACTGAGCTATCAGGGAGGCCCAAGTACTATTTCCATAAGAGATTCTCTAAAATTTATATATAATTAAGCCAGCTAAAAAGACACAATCCCTCTAAGTTCTTTTGTGTGTAAGGAAAATCCTCCAACACTAACAGAACATGCCTTATAAATATATTTGTTAGCAAATATAAAAACAACAGTTTCAGATTTATATTTTACAAAAAAAATTTATTTTAAGTTAAGAGTCTCTACCTAAATTTATTTTGGTATCAAACAACTACAATTAGTGATGGGACAAAAAGCATTCATAATTGTGGCAGCATGTTAATCTATTTACAAAAACTATACAAAATTAGATTAATTATTACATCCACTTATCAAAACTTCCTGAAATTAAATTCATTTTTGGAAATCTATCAAAAGTCCTCAGATCCAGAATGATAGTCTTAATGATTTTTAATTCATGGAATTATAGCACGTAAGATTTTCAAGCAAAAACATCATATGAAAGCCTGTACAATGAAATAGTCTCCTTCTCCTAACTGCCTGGAATGTAAATGGGAATGTGTGCCCTTTTTATTGAAGGAAAAAAACTGAACTAAGAGTTCGACAGTATCAAATACCTGTTAGAATGGTTTGTCTGCTGGAATTAAAGTTGGACAATTAATTCGACATTGTTAAAAAATGCTTTAAACTAAGTCCTTTTTTTCCCCTTTTTTATAAAAAAGCTTTGCTCAGCCATTTTGAATCTCTGCCTTGTAACAAAAATGTTGTTCAGTTTTTACTAAGTCCATACCCATAAAAGCCATCTTCAAAATGGTACATATTTTAAAAGTGCATATAAATATAACTCAACTTAAATTGTTAATATACCTAGGAGCAATAATTTAATATTCTATTGCAAAATATAGATAGCCTGAAGGCAACATGCTTGGTCAATCTTTCATAAACTTTTTGGTTTGATGCCAAAATATTTCAAAATAAAGGAAAAAATATCATGACTTTTTAGCTAATGGGTTTTCAGATATTAATTTGCAGAAATACTAAATACTCATCTAACAAAGTATCTAGAGTCCCCAATGATATGTGTCATGAGTTCAAAAGACAACTACATAATACAAAAGTAACAACAACAATAACATGTATTTTAGACCTAAGATGAGTTTATCTAGTAAGAGTTATATGAGAAATATCAGGTAAGACCCCCAAATAAACATTAGATACAAAATGATACAGTGTGGCATTGTTCAAACACATCCAATATTCAGACACAACTTAAATAAACTAGGCTGGCTTTTTTATATCACCAGCTTTCATCAGGGCTTTAATAGCTCTGGCCCTCATTTCAAGTTCGAGCAGCTCCAGCTGCTGTGCGGAAGGCTGAACATCTTCCGGCGGAGGAACAGTCAGGGTGGCAGCTTTGGGCTCCTTTGGACTGGACTCTGCAAGTCCCAGAATCTCGTTCACGCTTTTCTCAATGTCTTTCTCCAGGTCATCTATCTGACCAGCTTCACTCTGGACTGTATTTTCTGGGACTTCAGGAGCAGCTGCTTCTTCATTACAGGGGCCTTCTATGTCGCTGTCATATGCGTCTGCATTTATACTGAGTACATCGCTATCTTCCCCTTTGCCTGTAACACACACACAAAAAGGGAAAGAATCATGTGACCTAAAGGTTCTGATCAAAATTTTCCTTCCATTTATAAAGTAAGGGCTGCTTTGACCTCCCCCACCTCCCACATTTCATAAGCCTCATTCCAAACCCTTTTCCCCTGACTCCTCAACCTTTTTTTTTTTTTTTACCTGAAGAATCTTAATTTTCTGACCAGGGATCAAATTCAGGCCCTGGCAGTGAAACCACTGAGTCCTAACCTCTGGATTGCCAGGGAATTCCCCCATCAACTTTGAAAACACCTAATTTAATGTAAATCTTAATGTATTTTTCATCCCAATTTAGTAGAACATGGAAGCATTGGGAAATGTATACCATCATATGGATGTCCCTGACCAACTTTCCAAATTAAAATGTACCACTTTAGACCACAATGAAGCCTTGACATTACAAAATGCTGACACCCTCTGGACAGAATACTGCTTATTACCGAAGTAAAATTCCACTCAAAAAGAAGTTTAAAGTACTCTGCCTTATAAACTGTATAAACAGAAAAATATCACCAGTAAGCTGGACACCATGTGCACTGCAGGTATTCCAAAGCTTTTCATATGCTTTTTCAAACACTTTGTTCTAAATCAATAAATTAAAGGAGAATGCCTAAGGCTACTTTATAAGATAAAATAACTTTCATCAATAGGACTTTAATTAATGAAGTTAGTAAGCCATAATTTTTAAAAAATGCATTTGTTATAAGGCTTCTGTAACTGATGCTAGGAACGTGCATATAAACACAGATTGTAGCCCTCAACCACTATGGTCTTGGACCATTACTCAAGTCCACAAGTTAGTTACAACTTTGAGTGCCCCTCTATACCTCCAATCTATTTATATTTTAAATTCCTGATATGTCTTTTAAAAAGAAAGTAATGATCCCCCAATTGTTAGCTTTCCCTGTGGTAGGGAAAACATTTACAAAACAGACTAACAGATGGACAATTCTGATAATATAACGTATAAAAATTCTACTCCACGGATTTTAAAGTAAATTATTTACTGACCTTAACTGATTCTCCTACATCCTAATTATTAAAAAACTACTTCCATTCCAAAATTAAAGTAGAAAATGAGCTAACAAATTATGTGTCCACAAATAGAACTTGTAAAAATAAAGTTCCAATTTTAATCATTTAATGCCAAAGAATATTTTATATATCTATCCAGAGCAAAAAAATTTCCAAATAGTGACAGAAAAAAATGAATATAGCCTTTTGTATAAATAAATAATGCTTTACATCTAAGTATTCTAATGTGAGACAAAACAAATTTAAGAAAAAAAGTGCTGCTAAGTTGTTCATAGTCTCAAAGTTAATTTTCAGGCCTAACAGGCTTTACTCCAGAATTCTAAACCTGTAGTCACTGATTCTGAGTGAAAATATGCGCCTGTTTAAAAGATTTTAAAATACAAGCTTTTAGAAAAATGTGATTTGTTTTTTCAGGCTAGAAGTTGTTGCCTGATAATGAATGAGGAGCAGAATGTAATGGATGACTGGGGAGAAAGGGAGAGTCTCAAAGTTGGAATACCTGAATTCTAACCCTTACTCTGCTTTTAATCACATAATTAAGGGAAAATCCCTTACCTTCTCAGAGGTTCTCTCCTGTAAAAATTAAGGTAGATTGTCTTAGGATGTCCCAAAAGCCTAATTTTACACAGTAAGCTGTATATACAAAAATATATAAAATGACAATATTTTAAACTGTTTTCCTTTTTACTCCCCATAAGATTCAGGTATCACTTATATTTCACTTAATATATTTGTCAGCTGGATAATAATCCAAAAGAATTTCCTACAAGCCAATGAAAGTAGCAAATGAAAAATAAGTAACAAGTCAGTAAATCCTGCTCTACTAAAAATTTTTGACCAAAAACTCTTTATTGGCAACAGCTTTCTAGTGAAAAGAAGTACATTTACAAAGTTCAGGCATTATAACTGAAGTTCACATATTACCTTAGGGATCAACGTATAATTAATCAACAACTATGGAATCTCTTATACGTTAAATCACAAATGTTGAAGCAGCTGCATTTTTATGAAATCAGTTTGCTTTCAATCTAAATAAATGAATGAGTGAAACTTAGATATTTTCATTAAATAAGTGGAGAATCTATTTTAGTAGATCCTGTAGATGTTTACATGGCAAATCATCAGCCTATATTTGCTCTCAAAAGAGATTACAGAGATATATGTGAGTATGTAAAAATATTTCTAAGTGAAGGTCCATTATGTTCATCCTTTTCTCCCCCTGTTTCAAACACTTCTGAAATGGCTAAGATCTACTAAGCTACATACTCTCACTTAATTCAGATCACTCTTTAAGCCTATTTATATAAACTACTCAAAACGCAGCCACAGCTAAGGAGCTCCTCTGCCATAAACTTAAGATCCCCAAAAGGAGGAAATGGCAACCCACTCCAGTCTTCTCGCCTGGGAAATCCCATGGACAGAGGAGCCTTAGTGGGCTATAGTCCATGGGGTCACAAAAGAGACATGACTTAATGGACTAAAAAACAAGTTCATAAAGTTATCAGCACTAGAGATTCAGGATCAAAATGTTTATATACATGCTCCCAATGTTTCAAAGGAGAAAAATCTTGATGAAAAACTTTTTTCATTTATATTTTCTATGGGTTTGTTTCAAATGTTTTTAGAGAGCAGAGTCGGAACTTGCTTTACATTTTTTTTTTTTAATCAGAAACAGTAGTATACATAGTACTTGAAGAAGAAACAGTTCTCTAGGAATTTGCTGTTCTCTTTTACATTTAAAATTATCAAAATCCAAGTGACTGAGTTCTCTGTAGCACAGTATAGGTAAAAGCATTCATTACGTCCTATCTGCCCATTACACCTGCACTGTAGAGGCCAAAGCGTTGTAGAATCTGTACTTGAAATAATTCAGCAAAAGTACTTCACTTCACAACTGTGACAACAAGATAAGTGACTTGTGCAATGTAACCTGACAAACTATTTAAAGGTCTAAGATCATACTGTTGTTGTTTCACTAGTTCTTAATTTTCTTCATTCTACTGACTCATTTTTAAGATATAATCTGCAAACATAAGAATACATTTTCAAAGATAAATTACTCTCATCGTCAGTGTCAGAAAACTGTATGGTCTTTTGTTACCAATCATGATCCTCCAATCAGAAGGGGAAAACTTGTACACTCTTTCTAAAACAGTAACCTTAACCTGCTGCTGCTGCTGCTAAGTCGCTTCAGTCATGTCCGACTCTGTGCGACCCCACAGACAGCAGCCCACCAGGCTCCCCCGTCCCTGGGATCCTCCAGGCAAGAACACTGTGGGTTGCCATTTCCTTCTCCAATGCATGAAAGTGAAACGTGAAAGTGAAGTCGCTCAGTCGTGTCCGACTCTTAGCGACCCCAAGGACTGCAGCCCACCAGGCTCCTCCGTCCATGGGATTTTCCAGTCAACAGTACTGGAGTGGGCTGCCATTGCCTTCTCCGAACCTTAACCTAATATGCCTTATTCCAAGTCCTCAAAATATCAGTGCAATCATGGTTCTGTCCTTCTGCACCCCCACTCTGCATCTGTGAAAGTGAGTGTGTGAGTGTGCATGCACATACATGCACATCTGTGCACAAGTGTGTTCAGGGGAGTGAGTACCCATTTAAATTTTAAGAGAATTCTACAAAGGAGCATTTTCAAGCTTTTATACACACTTAGGAGTCTGACAGTAACAAAACAATCTCAGGGAAATTATTTGTACTCCTCTAAGAGAAATAAAAATAGTTTCAATGTATTCATGATGCTAAAGTAAGGTCATTGAAATCCACCAAGAAAAATAAAAGACATAGGGGTTTGAGGTAAAATAATACAAATCTAATTTAAAATATTAAGAATTCATACTATTGCTGTTAAAAACATTACTACAAAAAATGGCTGGGGGAAGAGAGCAAGCATAAAATTAGACCAATTACTGAAGTCATAAAGCAGAAAAATAACTAACTTAGACATGGTACATATACACAACATAATACTGCTCAGCCATAACAAAGAGTGAAACAACATTATTTGCAGCAACATGGATAACACCAAAAAAAGATGTCCTTTTCATTACAGGGGGCTGGAATGCAAAAGTAGGAACTCAAGAAATACCTGGAGTAACAAGCAAATCTGGCCTTGGAGTACAATACAAAGAAGGGAAAAGGCTTATATGAGTTTTGCCTAGAGAATGCATTGGTCATAGCAAACACCCTCTTCCAACAACACAAGAGAAGACTCTATACATGGACATCACCAGATGGTCAATACCAAAATCAGACTGATTATATTCTTTGCAGCCAAAGATGGAGAAGCTCTATACAGTCAGCAAAAACAAGACCAGGAGCTGACTGTGGCTCAGATCCTGAACTCCTTATTGCCAAATTCAGACTTAAATTGAAGAAAATAGGGAAAACCATTAGACCATTCAGGTACGACCTAAATCAAATCCCTTAAATTACACAGTGGAAGTGACAAATAGATTCAACGGATTATATCTGATAGACACAGTGCCTGAAGAACTATGGATGAAGGTTCATGACAGTGTACAGGAGGCAGGGATCAAGACCATCCCCAAGGAAAAGAACTGCAAAAAGGCAAAATGGCTGTCTGAGAAGGCCTGACAAATAGCTGTGAATAGAACAGAAGTAAAAGGCAAAGGAGAAAAGAAAAGATATAAGCATCTGAATGCAGAGTTCCAAAGAATAGCAAGGAGAGACAAGAAAGCCTTCCTCAGTGATCAGTGCAAAGAAATAGAGGAAAACAACAGAATGGAAAAGTCTAGAGATCTCTCCAACAAAATTAAAGATACCAAGGGAACATTTCATACAAAGATGGGCACAATAAAGGACAGAAATAGTATAGACCTAACAGAAGCAGAAGATATTAAGAAGAGGTGGTAAGAATACACAGAAGAACTATACAAAAAAGAATTTCACGACCTAGATAATCATGAAGGTGTGATCATCAACCTAGAGCCAGACATCCTGGAATGTGAAGTCAAGTGGGCCTTAGAAAGCATCACTATGAACAAAGCTAGTGGAGGCGATGGATTCCAGTGGAGCTATTTCAAGTCCTAAAAGATGATGCTGTGAAAGTGCTGCACTCATTATGACAGCAAATTTGGAAAACTCAGCACTGGCCACAGGACTGGAAAAGGTCAGTTTTCATTCCAATTCCAAAGAAAGGCAATGCCAAAGAATGCTCAAACTACTGCACAATTGCACTCATCTCACACGCTAGTAGAGTAATGCTCAAAATTCTCCAAGCCAGGTTTCAACAGTACATGAACCATGAACTTCCAGATGTTCATGCTGGATTTAGAAAAGGCAGAAGAACCAGAGATCAAATTGCCAGCATCTGTTGGATCATCAAAAAAGCAAGAGTTTCAGAAAAACATCTACTTCTGCTTTACTGACTACACCAAAGCCTTTGACTGTGCGAACCACAACAACCTCTGGAAAATTCTTCAAGAGATGGGAATACCAGACCACCTGACCTGCCTCTTGAGAAATCTGTATGCCGGTCAGGAAGCAACAGTTAGAACTGGACATGGAACAACAGACTGGTTCCAAATCACAAAGGAGTACATCAAGGCTGTATATTGTCACCCTGCTTATTTAACTTATATGAAGAATACATCATGAGAAAAGCTGGGCTGGAGGAAGCACAAGCTGGAATCAAGATTGCCAGGAGAAATATCAATAACCTCAGATATGCAGATGATACCACCCTTATGGCAGGAAGTGAGAAAGAACTAAAGAGCCTCTTGATGAAAGTGAAAGAAGACAGTTAAAAAGTTGGCTTAAAACTCAACATTCAGAAAACTAAGATCATGGCATCTGGTCCCATCACTTCATGGCAAATAGATGGGGAAACAGTGGAAACAGTGACAGATTTTATTTTGCGGGGCTCCAAAGTCATTGCACATGGTGACTGCAGCCATGAAATTAAAAGATGCTCCTTGGAAGAAAAGTTATGACCAACCTAGATAGCATATTAAAAAGCAGAGACATTACTTTGTCAACAAAGGTCCATCTAGTCAAAGTATGGTTTTCCAGTAGTCATATATGGATGGACTATAAAGAAAGTTGAACTATAGCTGGACTATAAGGAAAGCTGCATGCCAAAGAATTGATGCTTTTGAACTGTGGTGCTGGAGAAGACTCTTGAGAGTCCCTTGGACTGCAAGGAGATCCAACCAGTCCATCCTAAAGGAAATCAGTCCTGAATATTCACTGATGCTGAAGGTCCAATACTTTGGCCACCTGATGCGAAGAACTGAATCATTTGAAAAGACCCCGATGCTGGGAAAGACTGAGGGCAGAAGGAGAAGGGGATGAAAGAGGATGAGATGGTTGGATGGCATCACAGACTAATGGACATGAATTTGAGTAAACTCCAGGAGTTGGGGATAGACAGGGAGGCCTGATGTGCTGTAGTCCGTGGGGTAGCAGAGTCAGACACGACTGAACAAATGAACTGAACTGACTGGATGGAACTAGAGATTATCATACTAAGTGAAGTAAGTCAGAGAGAGAAAGATAAATATCATACAGTATCACTCATGTGTGGACTCTAATTCTTAGAAAAAGATACAAATGAACTGACTTACAACACAGAAAAAGACTTACATACATCAAAACAAGCAGATGGTTACCAAAGGGAAAACTTGGAGGGGAGAGATAAATGAGGAGCTTGGAATGAACATACATACACTACCATATATAAGACAGATAACCAACAAGGACCTACTGTATAGCAGAGGAAACTCTACTCAACATTCTGCGATAACCTAAATTAAAAAGAATCTAAAAAGGAATGAACATATGTAAATACATATATGCGTCACTGAGTCCATTTGCTGTACACCTGAAACTAAAACAACTATAAATCCACTACACTCCAATAAAATTAAAAACTTTTTAAGTAAAACAAAGTAACTTTAAAATATACACAAAGAGGGACTTCCCTGGTGGTCCAGTGGCTAAAACCCCTCATTCTCAATGCAGAGAACTAGGTTCGATCCCTGCTCAGGGAACTAGATCCTGCGTTCTGCATCTTAAGACACAGCATGGTCAAATAAATAAACACTAAGATTTGGTGCAGCCAAATAAATAAAAATACTTTAAAAAATATATATATAAAATAAAAATATTTTAAATATATAAAAATTAAAATACTTTAAATAAGTATATATAAAGAAACAAGAGACATTACAGAATTACCTACATTAATTCTGCTCCTTTATATAATCTAGTAACATAGGTGGCCCCTAAAATAATATTATTTAGAGAATTTTAGAGAAAAGCAATATAATTGAAGAAATGAACCAAATAACCTAAGGGAAAAGACAAACAAGTTTAAGAACTTGGCTAAGCAAAAGTTATAGGAAGACAAAGAGTTAAAATATTGATATTTTTCAAGGAAAAAGCAATAAAGAGTTCAAGGACTTATTGAGCATTCATCTCTTATGGTTAATCCCCTAGCCAACTACTCACAAATATAAATTCTATTCCATTTTCTTTTTTTTTTTCTTTATTATTTTTTAATGATTTTTTTTTAGTTTTTTATTTTTTTAATTTTAAAATCTTTAATTCTTACATGCGTTCCATTTTCTTCCAATCTGTGTATGTTCAACTTTTCTTTTGTTTTCCTGCTATCTTCTTTGCTACCAACTTGATTCATACTCTAGTCAAACTCTGGACCAACTCTTTTTGACCCCATGAACTATATAGTCCATGGAATTCTCCAGGCCAGGAAACTGGAGTGGGTAGCCTTTCCCTTCTCCAGGGGATCTTCCCAACCCAGGGATTGCACCCAGGTCTCCCACATTGCAGGTGGATTCTTTACCAACTGAGCTATCAGGGACGCCCTCAATGGACATGAGTTTAAGCAAACTCTGGGAGATAGTGAAGGATGGGGAAGCCCGGCGTGCCACAGTCCACAGGGTCACAAAGAGTCAGGCAGGACTTTGCAATTGAACAACAACAACAATACAAACATGGGATAAAACCATAAAGGGAAAAATATGTGGCAACTAAATAAAACACCTACCACTCTAAATATTTTACTGACAAGGAGAAAAATCACAACTATGAAAGACCCATCCATTTAAAATGTCAGTATTTTAAAAAGGGAACATACTACATAATAAAAAAAGCTAAAATACAATACTTGTATTTTTATTATCATCTGTGACAATTCTCAATACTTGAGCGCTACAGAGATCCCCTAAGCTAGATAAAGGAAAATATTTTATGTTTTAGATTTGCTTTCTATTGTAATAAAAGTTTTAATTACCCAATGAAAGTAAACAAACATAGAAGAGTTTTTAAACATTTTGAGTAATAAAAATTAAAAAACACTTTAAAGTTATGCTGCTGCTAAGTCACTTCAGTCATGTCCGACTCTGTGCAACCCCACAGACGGCAGCCCACCAGGCTCCCCGATCCCTGGGATTCTCCTGACAAGAACACTGGAGTGGGTTGCCATTTCCTTCTCCAATGCGTGAAAGTGAAGTTACTCAGTCGTGTCAGACTCTTAGCGACCCCATGGACTGCAGCCTACCAGGCTCCTCCGTCCATGGGATTTTCCAGGCAAGAGTACTGTAGTGGGGTGCCATTGCCTTCTCTGTTAAGCTATGCTAGCATGTTTACACCTTGATCAGTTCAGTTCAGTCGCTCAGTCGTGTCTATTTGCGACCCCATGAATTGCAGCACGCCAGGCCTCCCTGTCCATCACCAATTCCTGGAGTTCACTCAGACTGGCATCCATCGAGTCAGTGACGCCATCCAGCCATCTCATCCTCTGTCGTCCCCTTCTCCTCCTGTCCCTAATCCCTCCCAGCATCAGAGTCTTTTCCAATGAGTCAACTCTTTGCATGAGATGGCCAAAGTACTGGAGTTTCAGCTTTAGCATCATTCCTTCCAAAGAAATCCCAGGGCTGATCTCCTATAGAATGGACTGGTTGGATCTCCTTGCAGTCCAAGGGACTCTCAAGAGTCTTCTCCAACTCCACAGTTCAAAGGCATCAATTCTTCAGCACTCAGCTTTCTTCACAGTCCAACTCTCACATCCACACATGACCACTGGAAAAACCATAGCCTTGACTAGACAGATCTTTGTTGACAAAGTAATGTCTCTGCTTTTCAATATGCTATCTAGGTTGGTCATAAGTTTCCTTCCAAGGAATAAGCATCTTTTAATTTCATGGGTGCAGTCACCATCTGCAGTGATTCTGGAGCCCCAAAAAATAAAGTCTGTCACTGTTTCTACTATTTCCCCATCTATTTCCCATGAAGTGATGGGACCAGATGCCATGATCTTCGTTTTCTGAATGTTGAGCTTTAAGCCAACTTTTTCACTCTCCTCTTTCACTTTCATCAAGAGGCTCTTTAGCTCCTCTTCACTTCCTGCCATAAGGGTAGTGTCATCTGCATATCTGAGGTTATTGATATTTCTCCTGGCAATCTTGATTCCAGCTTGTGCTTCTTCCAGCCCTGCCTTTCTCATGATGTACTCTGCATGTAGGTTAAATAAGCAGGGCGACAATATACAGCCTTGATGTACTCCTTTTCCTATTTGGAACCAGTCTGTTGTTCCATGTCCAGTTCTAACTGTTGCTTCCTGACTTGTATACAGGTTCCTCAAGAGGCAGGTCAGGTGGTCTGGTATTCCCACCTCTTGAAGAATTTTCCACAGTGTATTGTGATCCACACAGTCAAAGGCTTTGGCATAGTCAAGAAAGCAGAAATAGATGTTTTTCTGGATCTCTCTTGCTTTTCCATGATCCAGCGGATGTCGGCAATTTGATCTCTGGTTCCTCTGCCTTTTCCAAAACCAGCTTGAACATCTGGAAGTTCACGGTTCACATATTGCTGAAGCCTGGCTTGGAGAATTTTAAGCATTACTTTACTAGCATGTGAGATGAGTGCAATTGTGTGGTAGTTTGAGCATTCTTTGGGATTGGAATGAAAACTGATCTTTTCCAGTCTTGTGGCCACTGCTGAGTTTTCCAAATTTGCTGGCATAATGAGTGCAGCACTTTCACAGCATCATCTTGTAGGATTTGAAATAGCTCAACTGGAATCCCATCGCCTCCACTAGCTTTGTTCATAGTGATACTTTCTAAGGCCCACTTGACTTCATGTTCTAGGATGTCTGGCTCTAGGTGAGTGATCACACCATCGTGATTATCTTGGTCTTCAAGATCTTTTTTTGTACAGTTCTTCCGTGTATTCTTGCCACCTCTTCTTAATAGCTTCTGCTTCTGTTAGGTCCATACCATTTCTGACCTTTATCGATCCCATCTTTGTGTGAAATGTTCCCTTGGTATCTCTAATTTTCTTGAAGAGATCTCTAGTCTTTCCCATTCTGTTGTTTTCCTCTATTTCTTTTCATTGATCGCTGAGGAAGGCTTTCTTATCTCTTATTTCTTCTTATATCTATTTCTTCTTTTCCTTTTCTGCATCTCTTCATTCAGATGCTTTTATCTCCTTTTTTCCTTTGCTTTACATCTTGATAGGGCCCATAATATTCCATGTGCAAATAATTCAACTTACCAGAATACTTTTAATGCATAAAATGAAACTGTATCTAATGTTATGAGTGACTACATGCCTGTGTAACTTTTTGATAATGAGTTATTAAATTAAGCCAAGAGACAAACCCTAGTACATGGAATAATTAAATATCTGTCTGAATTTCTGCTAAAGATGGCAAATTGAGCACACATATCTAATCCCCTTCCCTATCAAGAATCCACTTAAGTGACAGAAGAGAGGATATTTAAAAATAATAGCTAAAAATTGTAAATTAACTGAGGGTGAAACTAACAAACATCAGTCCTTCCTAAGTAAAGCACAAGACAGAGACTCCACAAAGGGAAAAAAATGTGAGAAAATGTGAGACCTCTGAGAAAGAAAATATAGACTACAGATAAAATTATAAGACCGGGCAAACTTATAGGAAAATATTAGCAAAATACATTTTTTAAGAAAACAAATGTAAGAATGTATACAATGTATGGGTATTGTTAGAAACAAGTTAAAACACAAGTAAAGGATAGAAATGGGTCTAGGATTTCACACAATATGAAATACAAAAATGCAGTAAATATATGAAAAATACTCAACATAATTTCTAATCAGGGAAATACAAATTAAAACATTAAGATACTTCTTTTGACTCATTAGATTTTAAAAAAGGACTTTCACCCATCTGCAGAAAAAAATAATAAATTGGCAAGGTGCAAAAATGATCAAGACATACTGTTAAGTCAAGAAAGTAACTTAAAGAGTTGTTAATAATGGCTTCCTTCCAGAGAGGGGAATACAAGTAGAAGAGGATGAGAAGAAAATGAGTTTTCCAATTCCCCTCTATGAACATAATGTATTTCTTCAACCAAGAAATTATAATATTAGATAACAAGAAAGGGTATCATCTAGAAAGAAATTTTGCTGGATTTTTATAAAACGTAAGTAAGTGGTATGAAAATGACACAAAAATAAAAGCAAAGCAAAACCACAGCCAAAGACATACAGGGAGGTGTAATTCTTTCTTAGAGTCTTGGAAGCAAGGAAGAGATGGCTTTGGAACAAAGAGTGAGAAAACTAAACTCACTCTGAATAGCTGAGCCAAATGAACCTTTCTTTCTTATCCTCCCCTTCCTTGCCACAGGCCCAAGCACTCTACATTGGGAGGCCTACCCCATGCACTTACATTAGAGAGATCTGGTAGCGAAATATAACTAAACAGTTACTGAAGCCCAAACCAGCTACCAGAAAAACTAAAATAAATGAAGGACCAAGATGAACAAAGGAAGACAAAGAAAATGTGGAGATCAGAAGATACTCTACTGGAGGAGAATGAGGGGTTGGAAAGTCTAGTCAGTATCCTTATGGAGCCTGACGTAGATCTGCAACTATAAAACAAGTACAGGATGCAATGAAAAAGGGCCAGAGAAAAGAAATACTAAAATTTAAAATTACAATTATCAAGAGCAAACATTCAATGAGTATTGGAAGATAATGTTTAAAAAAAAAAAAAAAAAACTTTCAGGGACTTCCCTGGTGGTCCAGTAATTGGGACTTCACCTTCCAACGCAGAGGGTGTGGCTTCAATCCTGGGTCAGGGAACTAAGATCCCACATGCTTCCTGCCCCCTTCCCCGCAAAAAAACCACATAAAACAGAAACAACATTGTAACAAAATCAATATAGACTTAAAAAACCTTTCAAGATGTAGAAAAGAAATAAAAAATTTATTAAAAAATGCAATAGAAGTCAAGAAATGGGGATGACTCACAAGTCCAACAACCTCATCTTTTCAACAACTACTGAGCACCTACTATGTATAAGACATTGTTTTAAACACTGAGAAAACAGCAGTGAATTTTAAAAAGTCCCTGCCTTACCATCAAGTCATTGGAAAGACATTATAAATCAACATCAGGTGCTATGAAAAGAATAAAGCAGCATACGCAGCTTGATATCTCACACACACACTCAATCAGAAAACAGGCAGAGGAGCTAAACGGACATTTCTCCGAAGAAGACAAGGATGGCCAAGAGGCACGTGAACAGATGCTCAACATCACTAATTATTAAAGAAATGCAAATCAAAACAGCCACTATAAAGAACAGCATGGCGGCTCCTTTTAAAACTGAATATAGAACTACATACAATCCAGCAATCTTATTATTGGGCATATACCCTGAGAAAACCGTAATTCAAAAAGACACACACACCCCAAAATTCACTGCAGCACACTCTACAACAGCTAGGACATGGAAGCAACCTAAATGTCCATCGACAGATGACTGGATAAAGAAGACGTGGTACATATATACAATGGAATATTACTCAGCCACGAAAAGGAACGAAACTGAGTCATTTGTAGGGATATGGAAGGACCTAGAGCCTGTCATACAAAGGGAACTAAGGCATAAAGAGAGACGTAAATATCGTTATTAACACATATGCGGAATCTAAAAAAAAACAGTTCAGATGAATCTACTTGCAGGGCAGGAACAGAGACACAGACATAGAGAATGGACGTGTGCACAGAGCAGATAAGGGGAGGGTAGGCAAATCAGATCAGAACTCACATAGCACCGGGGTCTCAGTTCAGTGCTCTCTGCTGACCTAGAGGAGTGGGACAAGGGTGGGAGCAGGAGTGAAAGGCAGGTCAGGAGGGAGGGGATATATGTATACTTATAACTGATTCATTTCATTGTACAGCAGAAACTAACACAACACTGTAAAGCAATTATACTCCAACTAAAAAATAAAGACAGCAGCAGAATGCTTTCATACAGTCAGTATTTTGATTTGGTACAGTAACAGCTGAGCAGACTTAGAGCAACAGCAAGTCAGAAAGCAAGAAGAGAGGGAATGAAGAAGGAAAATGAAGAAATAAGAGAAGAAAATTGCTATGAAATGAAAAAGGCTTTCCCACTGAAAGGGTCTCCCAGGAGCATAACACCTGAGACACATCCTGTAAAATATCAGAAGTCAAGGGTTAAAAAAAATCTTAAAAATTCCCAGAGGCAGGAAAGAAATAGATTTCCAAGAAAAGATAGGTTCAAGAAATCAAGCACATTCTTAACAGCCATTGTGGACAACAGATTCCCAAGGCTACAATATGCTCACAAAAAATGGAAGAACTATATACTGTCTCCCTTAAGGATACAACATTGCTTCTAAATATTGCTGTTAAAAAAACTGAACATGAATCTGATTCAAGACTCTAATTACCTATTTACAGAAAAACAATGTTAAAAGAAACACTGAGATGCAATCAGCAAATTCAAATGGAGAAACTCTAACAATCCCGATTCTTCAAGAAATAAACTGCAGAGAGAGGGAGAAAAGGGGGAGCATACAGATTAAAAAGAGGCTGAATATTATCCAACTGCAATGTAGAGACCTTATTTGGATACTGATTCTTACATAGTTTATGTACCTATGGCTGATTCATGTTGATGTTTGGCAGAAACCAACAAAATTCTGTAAAGCAATTAACCTTCAATTAAAAAATTAATAAATTTTAAAAAGAATAAGGATAAAATAAAGACAACTTCAAATTATTTAAAAAATAAATTTAAAATTAAAAATACTATAAGACAATTAGAGAAATTTGAACATTGGCTATCTCAAGATTAAAATTACATTATTACTGTTCTGTAACCCCTAATGAAATAATGGAAAAAGACAATACTAAATAGCTACTAAAACCATTAATGGCGCTTTCCTCGTAGCTCAGCTGGTTAAGAACCTGCATTGCAGGAGACCTCGGTTCAATTCCCGGGTTGGGAAGACCCCTGGAGGAGGGCATGGCAATTCACTCCAGTATTCTTGCCTGGAGAATCCCCATGGACAGAGGAGCCTGGCAGGCTACAGTCCAAGGAGCTGCAAAGAGTCAGACACGACTGAGTGAGTAAGTACAGCACAAAACCATTAATGCAAGGCTGATAACACCTGACCCAACAGGTTGATCTTAATATCACAATATCCACCAACGAACAACTAGGTTCAATTTGAACACTATCTGAATATCATCTGATATTTAAGAAATGCTACTTTTTAAGGTATTCTGATTATGTTTAAAAACTGAGCTCTTATCTTTAAGAGATACACTGTTACTAAAATATTTACAAATGAACTGAAAAAATATAGGATTTGCTTTAAAATAATATAGCAGGTAAGAAGCAGGTAGGACTATGGATGAAAAAAGATAAGACACTGCAGATAATTCCTGAAGATGCAGCTGAGTATATGGAAGTTAAAATTCCTACTTTATTTTCTATTTATGCTTGAAAATTTCTAAAAAAGGTTTTTAAGTTAATTCTTATTTAGGAACCAAACATCAGGTTTAAAATATGTTTATTTTTTTTTCAGTCACAAAGTCCTTTGTGTGTGTGTGTATATATATATATATATATCAGAGAAGAAAATGAGAGTATTGAAATCCAATATTCCTACCAAGCAAACAGAGTTGGTTATTAGAAGGGTTAAACTATTTTACTTTGTTTTGTCTTTTAATAAGTTTTTCTCATCTAAGTTTAAGTTATTCATGTTTAGTGGTTATGCCATTTAGAACAACGCATTTTACAAGCCTTCCCTCTAGAATCTTAACTCTCCAAGGCCTCTGGCATTATCAATCTGCTGGAATCTCATTAGTAACAAAGCCAATGATATATTGGACAGCAGTGCTGTGCCTCCATGGATTTCCTTCTTTTCTTAGACTACAGATAACTTTGGTTTTAAAACATTTTAAGTTATAAAGAACACATTTTTAATATATTCTAAATGTAGAAAGTCAGTTTGATAACTTTTAACATTTTTAGTGAGCTTCAGCCTTTTCAAGAAGCCAAAATGTTTCTTTCCGAAAAAGAAACCAAACTGTTCTTTTAATATGTAAGAATAATCTTTTCAGAGAAGCTTTCAATCCTTCTCTTAGCAAAACCAACAAACTTTCATGCAGTGTTTTAAACTACTGAATTAAGTTTAACTGTATCATGTTAACCATGATATTCAAAATTAATCAATTATTTTCATAAAAAATAAAATGCAAACAATTTAGTACAGAAAAACTGTCTAGTATTCTACCGAACCCCTTGAACCATCCATTGAACTTCTGGATAAGTGACTGTCTAATAGCCTGGAAACCTAACTTCTAAGAACCACAAATCCAGTCTTCAAAAAAGAAAGGATATACGTATACTTACAGTTGATTTACCCTGTTGTACAGCAAATACCAACATTGTAAACAATTATCCTCCAATTAAAAATAAATTAAAAAGATAATAGAACCACAAATCCAGAGATTACTCCAAGAATCAATAAACATCCATTCAGTATCTATCACATATGAGCTGTAAAGGCCACAGAAGCAGGCTTTACAAAATGCCACAGGTAGTGTGTGTGTGGCAGGATTTAAGACACAAGTTTTGCCTTCATGGTGCTTGTATATGCTTAAAATATGAATATCACACTTTAAAGTGATAAACTGTGCAAAATGAAGTATAACAGAATTTCAGAGTATATAAGGCAATGGGGAAAAGTCAAGGAGATCTTACAGACATGTATTATGAAGTAGGTCTTAAAACCTAACAAGTGATATGGACAGGGGAGGAACTCCAAGTGTGAGGGACAGGGTGGACAAAGATATAAAGTATTAGATCTAAACTCAGTACATGCTGAGTCTAACAGAATAAAATGCACATATGAGAATACACAAAAGGGTAGTATTCAAAATTATTGCCTCTGAAGACATCACCAATCCAGGACAAAATGCACAATAGGACCTCCTGCCAGCCTTTTACAACGGATCAGGTAGTGGTTATTTCGGGGTTGCACTGGAGTACAATAACAGGCTAATGGAAGAGATGCCTATCTTTCCTCTAGTTATCTAAAGGAGGTAGGAAGAACATATTTTTAAATATGATTCATCATCTCTCCTACCATTTGATTAAATAGACTTGAACTAAAAGTCTACTGAATAAAAAGTTTGATCTCAAAATCTAGGAAATTATGAAAACATACAAAAGGGTTAAAAATGAAGACAGAATAGCATATTTCCAAGCACTGATGCTTAAAATCAGGCAACTGTTCACCCCCAAAATTCGTTGGAACTTACTAATTTAAAAGGGCATCACACTCCAATATTCTCTGCTAGTAACAAACATCTCAATGCTTTACAAGCTGCCTATCCAAGGAAGGTATGCTCAAACGCATCATCTATTCATCTGCTGTTTCCGCAGCACTGCTTCAGTATGTTTAAATTGTTTAGTTTGTTAAAGTTTAGAAAGAGACACTAAAAACTTGATTCTAATTTTAGATAACATAAAGTTATCTTTTATACGTGCTTCCCTGGTGGCTCATCTGGTAAAGAATCTGCCTGCAATGCTGGGAGACCTGGATTCAATCCCTGGGTTCGGAAGATCCCCTGGAGAAGGGAACAGCTAGTGTTCCGGCCTGGAGAATTCCATGGACTGTATAGTCCATGGGGCCTCAAAGAGTTAGACACAACTAAGCAAATTATTGATTCTAATTTTATATAATGTAAAGGCATCTATTATATATATAGTCATGTAGAAAGCAGCCAATCACTAGCAGTATGGCAAAAAAAGTGGTAGTGTATTACATAAAAAAAAAAAAAGAAAGAAAGAAATCCTACCCTAAAACTGAAAACACTTTCATTAAAGAAGTACGAAAAATAAACAAACCTGTCAGTTTTGTTATTTTTCTTATTCTTTCCATAAAGTAAGTAGTGAGAGTCTTTGGGAAAGTAACTCTGGTACCGAAGGTGGAAAATGTAGTAAAAAGTGCCCTGTATGTTTTCAGAATGGTTGGAGAAAAGGTATAATCTCATGGGGAAGGATAGTTAAAGAGTTTAAAAGATGCTAAAAAATAAACTTTATCCAAACATTAATTATCCAAATGAGGAAATATCAAAAGCAATACAAGCTACAGAAGAATTCCCACTGTTCTCATTGCCTGAAAAAGTTTCCTGGAGGAGGCTCAGAAAAGCAGGGGAAAGTAGAGCTGAGGTTTCTGCAGAGAAGGAACTCTCTAAAATATGGGATTCCAGCCCACATTTAAAAATTTTTAAGGGAAACAAGATGGAGGAGTAGGTGGACATGGAGTACATCTCTCCCTATGGATACATCAGGAATACACCTTCAGACTCAGAAGTGCATGCAGAACACCAGCTGAGAACAGACAGGAGTACCTGACCAGTGGAAAAGAATATACAGAACCACACAAAAACTCAGTAGGACAAAGGAACCAGAGGGAAAAATAGGAGTGTTAGTAGGACTGGACCTGCCCTTGGCAGGTGGGGGAACTGAAGCAGGGGTCCAATCCCACATTGGGGCAACTGTCTGAGCTAAAGGAGAAAATTTAAGGCTGAGACTGAAACAGCTGATCTGTAGCAGCCTAAATGGAATGAGAATCAGACAGTCTATGCCGCAGACATACATACCCCGGACAGGGACACAGGTCCCCTGGAAGGCGCAGCAGCTGGTAGCTGGAGTTTAGAGACTGTGGAGCAATCCCAGGGCAAGGGCTGCTGCTGACTGTTTAGAGACGGATAGAGGGGATGTGAGGGAGGAGGCTATGGTGGGAAATGACTGTGGAGGAAAGTCAGGCAGCCATGGAAGCAAGGTGATACTGCAGAGTCACACGTAGGGGGTGGAGCCATCACCAAAGGCTCTCCCTCCCCACACTCCAGCATCGGCAGCTGAAGGAGAGAAAGGCTGGCCCATCAAACACCTGAGGCACTGAACTGTAGAGTAGGACCCCACCTAGGGTGCCCCTTCAAGGGGTGTCTGACACGCCGTTCTACAGAGCAGGACCTCAGCCAAGGGGGTCCCTCCATGTGCCTGACACACCAAACAACAGAGAAGGACTCCAGGCAAGGGAGCCCTCTAAGTGCCTGAATGGGTGGAGCAATGGGAAAAGACCGGCCAAACAGGCCTTCTGATCACCAGCTACAAAAGCCTTGAAAAAAGACTCTGATAGGGCCATAACTCCTGCGGTGGATGCAGTCCATGTCCCTGCCAACTTGGCGCGACCAGGGTCCCCACAAGCCAAGCAGCTGCGCCACCTTCACGCTCAACTCTCACTGGGACAGAGCTGCCACAGGCAAAAGAAAGTCTTGCATCTAGGTGCACAATGTCGCTTCGGTCATGTCCAACACTTTGTGACCCTGTCGACTGTGTCCTGCCAGGCTTCTCTGTCGGGAGGTTCTCCAGGCAAGAATACTGGAGTGTATTGGCCAATACTGGTTGCCATACCCTTCAAGAGCACTGTATTTCCTGCTGCCCTAGTTGACAACTCCCCTGAGTACCTGCTGCTGCCAGGACCCCTGTGAGCCAAGCAGCTGCACCACCTCCACACCTGGCCCTCAAAGGAGCAAACCCAAGTCCTCCAGGGCAGCCTCAGGAGCAAACCCCAGTGGACAACCCACATGCAGAGATGGAAATAAAACCACAATTGAAACCCTGGGGCAGTGTGTCTAAAGAAGAAGACCCAAAACCTTCCCACCAGCTGTATAAGCTGCAGATTAAATCCACATGATCAACTAGGCAGACTCTCTTTGAAACATATAAAAGGACATTGAGAACTCCCACAAAAGAAAATGCACTAGTTCTGATAGCTGTGGACACTGGAGACAAGAACACACAGGAATAGGACCAGATTAGAATCTGAGCTGCCTCCACAGCAGGTCCAGAGATAGCACAGTGTTGGAGGGCATCCTAGGGGGGTGAGGTGGACTGTGACTCCCAGCGAGGGAAAGGACTCTGACAGCAGTGACCCAAGAAAAACATTTACTATTATTATGTTTTGACTTGTTCTGTAGATTCTTCTGGATTTTTTTCTTTTATTTTTTCCCCTCTGTTGCAGCTGTTGATTTTATTGGCACTATGAAATCTAATTAAGCTTTTTGATCTTTTTTTCCTCTCACACTTTTTATAGTTCTAATAAACCTCTTCCTCTACGTTGGGATTTTGCAGTTCTGTAGAGGTTTTTTGTTTTCTTTTCCTTTTCTCTGTTTTTTAATTTTAATTTTTTAAACCTATTTTTTCTACATTTATTCCTTTGTTTGCTTTTCCTACTGTTCTTTTTCCCTTGCAGTTAATCTTTAATGGATATAAATCTTCTTTATCTACCTCTATTTAATTCTGCATATCTATTCCTTCTTTCCTTCCTTTCCTCACAACGTATTTGTTAGTTTTATTTTCATTGCTCTACTCTCCAATTAGCACCTTGCTTTGTTTTCCAATTTGTGTTGTAGTTTTTGTTCTTTTTATTTATTTATTTTAATTGGAGGCTAATTACTTTACAATAGTGGTTTTTGCTGGAGAAGGAAATGGCAACCCACTCCAGTACTCTTGCCTGGAGAATCCCAGGGAGGGGGGAGCCTGATGGGCTGCTGTCTCTGGGGTCACACAGAGTCGGACACGACTGAAGCGACTTAGCAGCAGCAGCAGCAGCAGCGGTTTTTGCCATACACTGACATGAATCAGCCATGGGTATACATGTGCCCCCATCCTGAGTGCCCTGTCTCATGCTTCGAACCTGGACTGGTGATCTATTTCACATATGGTAATATACATGTTTCAATGCTATTCTCTCAAATCACCCCACCCTCGCCTTCTCCCACAGAGTCCAAAAGTCTGTTCCTTATATCTGTGTCTCTTTTGCTGTCTCGCATATAGGGTCATCATTACCATCTTTGTAAATTCCATATATATGCGTTAATATACTGTATTGGTGGTTTTCTTTCTGACTTACCTCACGCCATTTAATAGACTCCAGTTTCATCTACCTCATTAGAACTGACTCAAATGCATTCTTTTTAATAGCTGAGTAATAATCCACTGTGCATATGTACCACAGCTTTGTTATCCATTTGTCTGCCAATGGACATCTAATTTGCTTCTATGACCTAGCTATTGTAAACAGTGCCACAGTCAACACTGGGGTACCCGTCTCTTTCAATTCTGGTTTCCTCGGTGTGTATGCCCAGCAGTGGGATTGCTGGGTCATATGGCAGTTCTATCTCCAGTTTTATAAGGAATCTCTATGCTGTACTCCATAGTGGTTGTACTAGTTTGCATTCCCATCAACAGTGTAAGAGGGTTCCCTTTTCTCCACACCCTCTCCAGCATATACTGTTTATAGACTTTTTGATAGCAGCCATTCTGACTGACGTGAGATGGTAACTCATTGTGGTTCTGATTTGCATTTCTCTGATAATGAGTGATGCTGAGCATCTTTTCATGTGTTTGTTAGCCATCTGTATGTCTTTGGAGAAATGTCTGTTTAGTTCTTTGGCCCATTTTTTGATTGGGCCATTTCTTTTTCTGGCATTGAGCTGTGTGAGCTGAGATCAATTCTTTGTCAGTTGCTTCTTTTGCTATTATTTTCTCCCATTCTGAAGGCTGTCTTTTCACCTTGCTTTTAGTTTCCTTTGTTGTGCAGAAGCTTTTAAGTTTAATTAGGTCCCATTTGTTTATTTTTGCTTTTATTTCCATTACTCTGGGAGGTGTGTCAAAGAGGATCCTCCTGTGATTTATGTTAGAGAGTGTCTTGCCTATAAAACATAAAACTCCTAAAACTCCTGGAGTTTTAGTTTCTGGTCTTACGTTTAGATCTTTAACCCATTTCGAGTTTACCTTTGTGTATGGTTAGAAAGTGTTCTAGTTTCATTCTTTTACAAGCGGTTGACCAGAGGACCATTATATCTACTACTGCAGGCAGGAATCCCTCAGAAGAAATGGAGAAGCCATCATGGTCAACAAAAGAGTCCAAAATGCAGTACTTGGATGCAATCTCAAAAACGACAGAATGATCTCTGTTCATCTCCAAGGCAAACCATTCAATATCACAGTTATCGAAATCTATGCTCCAACCAGTAATGCTGAAGAAACTGAAGTTGAATGGTTTTATGAAGACCTACAAGACCTTTTAGAACTAACACCCAAAAAAGATGTCCTTTTCATTATAGGGGACTGGAATGCAAAACTAGGAAGTCAAGAAACACCTGGAGTAACAGGCAAATTTGGCCTTGGAATGCGGAATGAAGCAGGGCAAAGACTAATCGAGTTTTGCCAAGAAAATGCACTGGTCATAGCAAACACCCTCTTCCAACAACACAAGAGAACACTCTACACATGGACATTACCAGATGGTCAACACCGAAATCAGATTGATTATATTCTTTGCAGCTAAAGATGGAGAAGCTCTATATAGTCAACAAAAACAAGACCGGGAGATGACTGTGGCTCAGATCATGAACTCCTTATTACCAAATTCAGACTCAAATTGAAGAAAGTAGGGAAAACCGCTAGACCATTCAGGTATGACCTAAATCAAATCCCTTACAATTATACAGTGGAAGTGACAAATAGATTTAGGGGCCTAGATCTGATAGACAGAGTGCCTGATGAACTATGGAAGAGGTTCGTGACAGTGTACAGGAGACAGGGATCAAGAACATCTCCATGGAAAAGAAATGCAAAAAAGCAAAATGGCTGTCTGGGGAGGCCTTACAAATAGCTGTGAAAAGAAGAGAGGCAAAAAGCAAAGGAGAAAAGAAAAGATATAAGCATCTGAATGCAGAGTTCCAGAGAATAGCAAGAAGAAATAAGAAAGTCTTCTTCAGCGATCAATGCAAAGAAATAGAGGAAGAGAACAGAATGGGAAAGACTAGAGATCTCTTCAAGAAAATTAGAGATACCAAGGGAACATTTCATGCAACGATGGGCTTGATAAAGGACAGAAATGGTATGGACCTAACAGAAGCAGAAGATATTAAGAAGAGGTGACAAGAATACACGGAAGAATTGTACAAAAAGATCTTCACAACCCAGATAATCATGATGATGTGATCACTCATCTAGAGCCAGACATCTTGGAATGTGAAGTCAAGTGGGCCTTAGAAAGCATCACTATGAACAAAGCCAGTGGAGGTGATGGAATTCCAGTTACGCTGCTTCAAATCCTAAAAGATGATGCTGTGAAAGTGCTGCACTCAACATGGCAGCAAATTTGGAAAACTCAGCAGTGGCCACAAGACTGGAAAAGATCAGTTTTCATTCCAATCCCAAAGAATGCTCAAACTACCACACAATTCCACTCATCTCACATGCTAGTAAAGTAATACTCAAAATTCTCCAAGCCATGCTTCAGCAATATGTGAACCGTGAACTCCCTGATGTTCAAGCTGGTTTTAGAAAAGGCAGAGGAACCAGAGATCAAATTGCCAACAGCCGCTGGATCATGGAAAAAGCAAAAGAGTTCTCTATTTCTGCTTTATTGACTATGCCAAAGCCTTTGACTGTGTGGATCACAATAAACTGTGGAAAATTCTTCAAGAGATGGGAATATCAGACCACCTAACCTGCCTCTTGAGAAATCTGTATGCAGGCCAGGAAGCAACAGTTAGAACTGGACATGGAACAACAGACTGGTTCCAAACAGGAAAAGGAGTACGCTAAGGCTCTATATTGTCACCCTGCTTATTTAACTTATATGCAGAGTACATCATGAGAAATGCTGGACTGGAAGAACACAAGCTGGAATCAAGACTGCTGGGAGAAATACCAATAACCTCAGATATGCAGATGACACTACCCTTATGGCAGAAAGTGAAGAGGAGCTAAAAAACCTCTTGATGAAAGTGAAAGAGGAGAGTGAAAAAGTTGGCTTAAAGCTCAACATTCAGAAAACGAAGATCATGGCATCTGGTCCCATCATTTCATGGGAAATAGATGGGGAAAGAGTGGAAACAGTGTCAGACTTTATTTGTTTGGGCTCCAAAATCACTGCAAATGGTGACTGCAGCCATGAAATTAAAAGACGCTTACTCCTTGGAAGAAAAGTTATGACCAACCTAGATAGCATATTCAAAAGCAGAGACATTACTTTGCCGACAAAGGTCCGTCTAGTCAAGGCTATGGTTTTTCCAGTGGTCATGTATGGATGTGAGAGTTGGACTGTGAAGAAGGCTGAGCGCCGAAGAATTGATGCCTTTGAACTGTGGTGTTGGAGAAGACTCTTGAGAGTCCCTTGGACTGCAAGGAGATCCAACCAGTCCATTCTGAGGGAGATCAGCCCTGGGATTTCTTTGGAAGGAATGATGCTAAAGCTGAAACTCCAGTACTTCGGCCACCTCATGCGAAGAGTTGACTCACTGGAAAAGACTCTGATGCTGGGAGGGATTGGGGGCAGGAGGAGAAGGGGACTCAATGGACGTGAGTCTGAGTGAACTCTGGGAGATGGTGATGGACAGGGAGGCCTGGCATGCTGCGATTCATGGGGTCGCAAGGAGTCAGACACAACTGAGTGACTGAACTGACCCGTTTTCCCAGCACCACTTGTTAAAGAGATTGTTTTTTCTCCATTGTATATTCTTACCTCCTTTTCGAAGATAAGGTGGCCATAGGTGCGTAGATTTACCTCTGGGCTTTTTATTTTGTTCCACTGTTCTATATTTCTATCTTTGTGCCAGTACCATACTGTCTTGATGACTTTAGCTTTGTAGTATAGCCTGAAGTCAGGCAGGTTGATTCCTCCAGTTCCATTCTTCTTTCTCAAGGCCGCTTTGGTTATTCCAGGTTTTCGTATTTCCATACAAATTGTGAAATTATTTCTTCTAGTTCTCTGAAAAGATCACGTTGGTAGCTTGATAGGGATTGCAGTGAATCTATAGATCGCTTTGGGTAGTATACTCATTTTCACTATATTGATTCTACCGCTCCATGAACATTGTATATTTCTCCATCTATTTGTGTCATCTTTGAGTTCTTTCATCAGTGTTTTATAGTTTTCTATATATAGGTCTTTTGTTTCTTTGGTAGATTTATTCCCAAGTATTTTATTCTTTTCATTGCAATTGTGAATGGAACTGTTTCCTTAATTTCTCTTTCTGTTTTCTCATTGTTAGTGTACAGGAATGCAAGGAACTTCTGTGTGTTAATTTTATATCCTGCACCTTTGCTATATTCATTGATTAGCTCTAGTAATTTTCTGGTGGTGTCCTTAGGGTTTTCTATATATAGGATCATGTCAACTGCAAACAGGGAGAGTTTTACTTCTTTTCAATCTGGATATCTTTTATTTTTCTTCTCTGATTGCTGTGGCTAAAACTTCCAAAACTATGCTGAATAGTAGTGGTGAGAGTGGGCACCCTTGTCTTCTTCCTGACTTTAGGGGAAAGGCTTTCAATTTTTTACCATTAAGGATAATGTTTGCTGGGAGTTTATTATATATGGCTTTTATTGTGTTGAGGTACATCCCTTCTATGCCTGCTTTCTGGGGGGGGGGGGAGTTTAACATAATTGGATGTTGAATTTGTCAAAGGCTTTCTCTGCATCTATTGAGATAACCATATGGTTTTTATCTTTCAATTTGTTCATGTGGTGAACACATTGATTGACTTGCAAATACTGAAGAATCCTTGTATCCCTGGGATAAAGCCCATTTGGTCATGATGTATGGGATAAAGCCCATTTGGTCATGATGTATGATCTTTTTAATATGTTGCTAGATTCTGTTTGCTAGAATTTTGTTGAGGATTTTCGCATCTATGTTCATCAGTGATACTGGCCTATAGTTTTTTTTCTGTGGCATCTTTGTCTGGTTCTGGTATTAGGGTGATGTTGGCCTCATAGAATGAGTTTGGCAGTTTACTTTCCTCTACAATTTTCTGGAAGAGTTTGAGTAGGATATGTGTTAGCTCTTCTCTGAATTTTTGGTAGAATTCACCTGTGAAGCCATCTGGTCCTGGGCTTTTGTTTGTTGGAAGATTTTTGATAAAAGTTTTGATTTCTGTGCTTGTGATGGGTCTGTTTACATTTTCTATTTCTTCTTCAGTTTTGGAAGATTATACTTTTCTAAGAATTTGTCCATTTCTTCCAAGTTGTCCATTTAACTGTCATACAGTTGCTGATAGTAGTCTCTTATGATCCTTTGTATTTCTGTGTTGTCTGTTGTGATTTCTCCATTTTCATTTCTAATTTCGTTGACTTGATTCTTCTCCCTTTTTTCCTTGATGAGTCTGGCTAAAGGTTCGTCAATTTTATTTATCTTCTCAAAGAAACAACTTTTAGTTTTGTTGATTTTTGCTATAGTCTCCTTTGTTTTTATTTCTGCCCTAATTTTTATGATTTATTTCTTTCTACTAACCCTGAGGTTCTTCATTTATTCTTTCTCTGGTTACTTTAGGTTTAAAGTTAGGTTGTTTATTTGATTTTTCTCTTGTTTCTTGAGGTAGGCTTGTATTGCTATGAACCGTCCCCTAGCATAGGGGGGGTTTAGGGTTGTAGTGTTTTTATTTTCTATGCATATTTTGATTTCTTTTTTTATTTCTTCTGTGATTTGCTGGTTATTCAGAAGTGTGCTGTTTAGCCTCTTGTTTGTATTTTTAATACTTTTCTTCCTGTAGTTGGCATCTAGTCTTACCAGATTTTGATCAGAAAAGATGCTTAAAATGATTTCAATTTTTTTGAATTTACCAAAGCTAGATTTATGGCCACGGATGGGATCTATCCTGGAGAATGTCTGTGTACACTTGAGAAAATGGTGAAATTCATTGTTTTGGGGTGAAATGTCCTATAGATATCTATTAGGTCTAACTTGTCCATTGTATCAATTAAAGTTTGTATTTCCTTGCTAGTTTTCCATTTAGTCAATCTATCCACAGGTGTGAGTGGAGTATTAACGTCTCTCAATATTACTGTGTTACTGTTAATTTCCCTTTTCATACTTGTTAGGATTTGCCTTACATATTGTGGTCCTATGCTGGGTGCATATATATTTATAATTGCTCTATCTTCTTCTTGGATTGATCCTTTGATCATTATGTAGTGTCCTTCTTTGTCTCTTTTCACGGTCTTTATTTCAAAGTCTGTCTTATCTGATATGAGTATTGCTACTTCTTTTGGTCTCCATTTGCATGAAATATCTTTTCCAGCCCTTCACTTTCAGTCTGTATGTGTCCCTTGTTTTGAGAGGGGTCTCTTCTAGACAGTATAATAGGGGTCTTTCTTGTTTTTGTATCCACTCGGCCAGTCTTTTCTTTTGGTTGGGGCATTCAACTCATTTACATTTAAGATAACTATTGATAAGTATGATCCCATTGCCATTTACTTTGTTGTTTTGGGCTCAAGTTTATAAACCTTTTATGCGTTTCCTGTCTAGAGAAGATCCTTTAGCATTTGTTGAAGAGTTGGATTGGTGGTGCTGAATTCTCTCAGGTTTTATTTGTCTGTAAAGCTTTTGATTTCTCCTTCATATTTGAATGAGATCCTTGCTGGGTACAGTAGTCTGGGTTGTAGGTTTTTCTCTTTCCTCCTGCCATTTCCTTCTGGCCTGAAGAGTTTCTATTGAAAGATCAGCTGTTATCCTTATGGGGATCCCCTTGTGTGTTATTTGTTCATTTTCCCTTGCTGCTTTTAATATTTGCTCTGTTTGACCTTCATTAATTTGATTAATATGTGTTTTGGGGTGTTTCACCTTGGGTTTATGCTGTTTGCGACTCTCTGGGTTTCTTGGACTTGGGTGGCTATTTCCTTCCCCATTTTAGGGAAGTTTTCAACTGTTATGCCATCAAGTATTTTCTTATGCCCTTTCTGTCTTCTTCTTGTGGGACTCCTATGATTCAAATGTTGAGGTGTTTAACATTGTCCCAGAGGCCTCTGAGGTTGTCCTCATTTAATTCCTTTTTCCCTCTGCTTCATTTCTTTCCAGCGTTCTATCTTCCACCTCACTTATCCTGTCTTCTGCCTCAGTTATTTTACTGTTGGTTCCCTTCAGAGTGCTTTTGATCTCAGTTATTGCATTACTCATTATTGACTGACTCTTTTTTATTTCTTCTAGGCCCTTTCTTGCATCTTCTCAATCCTTGTCTCTAGTCTATTTATCTGTAACTCAATTTTGTTTTCAAGATTTTGGGTCATCCTTACTATCATTATTCTGAATTCTTTTCCAGGTAGACTCCCTATCTCCTCCTCTTGTTTGGTTTGGTGGGCATTTATCATGTTCCTTTACCTGCTGAATATTTCTCTGCCTTTTCATTTTGTTTAGATTGCTGTGTTTGGGGGTGACCTTTCTGTAGGCTGGAAATTTGTGGTTCCTCTTTATTGTGGAGGTTGTTCCTTCTGGGTGGGGTTGGACAAGTGGCTTGTCAAAGTTTCCTGGTTCGGGAAGCTTGTGTCTGTGTTCTGGTGGGTGGAGCTGGATCTCTTCTCTCTGCGGTGCAATGAAGTGTCCAGTAGTGAGTTTTGGGGTGTCTATGGGTTTGGCATGGCTTTGGGAAGCCTGTATTTTAATGCTCAGGGCTGTGTTCCTACGTTGCTGGAGAATTAGCATGGTATGTCTTGCTGTGGAACTTATTGGCTCTTGGGTGGAGCTTGGTTTCAGTGTAGGTATGGAGGCTTTTGGATGAGCTCTTGTCGATTAATGTTCCCTGGTATCAGGAGTTTTCTGGTGTTCTCAAGTTTTGAATTTAAGCCTCCTGCCTCTGGCTTTCAGTCTTATTCTTACAGTAGCCTCAAGAGGTCTCCATCTATACAGCAGAGATGATAAAACATCTAGGTCAATGGTGAAAAGATTCTCCACAGTGAGGGACACCTAGAGAGGTTCACAGAGTTACATGGAGAAAAGAAGAGGGAAGAGGGAGATAGAGGTGATCAGGAGGACAAGAGAGGGAGTCAAGAGGGGAGAGAGCAATCTAGCCAGTTATCAGCTCCCTAAGTGTCCTCCACAGCCCAGAACACCCACAGAGATTCACAGAGTTAAGCAGAGAAGGGGGAAGGAGGAGATAGAGGTAACCTGAGGGAGAAAAGGGAGAGTCAAAAGGGGAGAGAGCAATCAAGCCAGTCATCACACCCCTAAGTAAAAATGGGAACTGAAGACTAGATTCTTAAAGGTACAAAATTGATAATACCAAAAAGCAAAGACTGAAAATCTAGAGTAAAGGTTAGACTCTCAAAAATACAATATTAAAAATACAAAACAAAATAAATAACAAAAGTTATAAATAATATATATATATATATATGAAATTTCCTTTAAAAACAGGGTCTTTTTTTTTTCAAGGTAAATAATAGGTTATAAAAATGAAAGTTAAAGGAGTAATAAAGAACTTAAAAATCTTTTAAATTAAAAAGTGATAATACTAAAAATATATCTAGTAATTTCTCTGGAGCTGTTGAGGGCAGTGTGGGTTCAGTTTACTTTCAGATAGTTCCTTGTTCCAGCTTATACTTCTTCTCAAGGTCTATAGGCCCTTCTAATGCTTACTCAACGCTAACTACAGGATTTTAATCTGTTGCACCTGTCACTTCCAGAGCGGTTCCCCCTTGTTTATTTTGGCTTCCTGTTTGCTAGTCTCTTCACTGTCTAATTTCTGCCCTGACACAAGGGGGCAAAGGTGGTAACTTATTCAGGCTAACTTGTTCAGTTGTGTTGTGGGGAGGGAGGAACACTGCAAACAAATATCACTGGCGTGTGTGGGGAGTGCTCACAGTGTATGGACCACATGGTTTGCCCTAGCTCACAGCAGTGTATGCTTTCCTGGTCTACTCTGCTCAGGTTCCAGGTTGCTCTACAGTGGTACTGTCCAAAGCGGGCCCTGTGTTTTGAGTACTTCCCAGGTCTAAGATGCTCAGGTTCAGGTTCTTGGGTACTCCACAAGGGCACAGACTCAGTTGGGCATTCATTTTGTGCCATTCCCAGGTCCGAGCAGCTCAGGCGGCCAGGTGCTTGGTGAGCACACTGTCCCAGGTGGGCTGTGCATCTTAATTACCTCCCTGATCCCAGCCACTCAGTTTCCCGGGTGGACTGCAAGAGCGCCATCTCAGATATGCCATGTGTGTCCTCCTCTTGGGAGCTGATCTCTGGCTGTGACCCTCCTGGCAGATGTCAACCATCCAGGATCCCAGGAAGACTTGGCTAGCAACTGGGAGCCTGCTCACAGTTTGGTGGAGGAAGCCCATCTCTGGGGCTGAAATTACCCCTTGCCTTCCGGCTCTGGCTGTTGCACACCTGCCTCTCTGCCTCTGGCAGGGGGAAGGGCTTGTCCTCAGCAGGCTAGCTCTCCTTTGGTATTCACTCAATCCTTTGTTCTGTGAGCAGGCCAGGCTGGGCCTTAGAGCTTTTCACGGGAAAGTTCGGTTTGTTCATTTGTTTTTTCCTCTCTCTGGCTATCCCACAGTCTGGGTGGCTATCCCACAGTCTGGGTTGCTATCCCACGTTAGCTCCCTCAGATTGTCCTCAGGGGGATTCAGGCCCAGTCCTTACCCTAAGCATGCAATCCATGCCTCCCTGTCCGGCCCCCGCTTGCTGGTGGTGGACGCAAGTGTCTGGGCTACTTCGCTGGGAGTTGCGATTAGGCATGTATTCTGTGGGGGTTTTTTTTCCTCCAGGTTATGTTGCCCTCTGAGATTCTAAAACTCCCCACGTACCCGCTAGTGAGAGGGTTTCCTAGTGTTTTTGGAAACTTCTCCTCCTTCACGACTCCCTCCCATGGACAGGTATCCATCCTTAATTCTTTTCTCGCTTTTTGTCTTTTATATTTTGTTGTACCTCATTTTGAAGAGAATAGGCTGCCTTGCTGGGTGCCTGGTGTCCTCTGCCAGCAATCAGAAGTTGTTTTGTGGAAGTTGCTCAGCATTCAAATGATTTTTTGATGAATTTGTAGGGGAGAAAGTGGTCTCCCCATCCTATTCCTCAGCCATCTTAGGACCACCCGTTAGTTTTATTCTTAACTGGTAGATATAATTTTTGGTTTGTTTGCTAGGTGAATCTACTGTACTTTATTTTTGTTGGATTATTTTGATTTTGCTTATGAGTATGTATATACATATTCAGTTACACTTTTTATTGTTGTTATAAACCTCTGCCTCTAGGTTGGGCTTTTATAGTTCTGTGGAGTTTTCCCTTTTTTTTTTTCCTCTTCTCTTTTTTATAATTTTAACTTTTCATTTTTTTAATGCTATTATATTTCTTCTACACTTTTTCCTTTGTTTGCCTTTCCTATTGTTCTTTTCCCCTTGCAGTTACTCTTTAATGTACATAAATCTTCCGTACCTACCTTTATTTAACTTTGCTTATCTATTCTTTCTTTCTTTTCTTTCCTCTCAACATATTTGTTAGTTTTGCTTTCATTGCTTTACTCTCCCCTTGGCACCTTGCTTCAGTTTCGTTTTCCAGTTTGTGCTTTAGTTAGTTTTGTTCTTTACTGGTAAATAGAATTTTTTATTTCCTTTGTTCACTGGGTCAATCTATTGTACTTTATTTTGTTGGACTGTTTTGACTTTGCTTATGGGTATATATGTATACGTGTACATTCCATTATTTTAATTATTGTTTGCCTGATTTTGTAACTGCCACTTGTCTGGGGGGTCATCTTTGGTTTCTTGTTTTGGGGTATTTGTTTCAATCTCACTTAACGCCATAACAAATCACTTGCGTAATCTTCGTTCCTGACCAGAGATCAAGCTCTGAGCCTTTGGTGTGACAGCACTGACTCCAAGACCCTATACTACCAGAGAACTAAACCTAGGGAGTATCAAATAGTGAAAATTCACACAACGGAAACCACCTGAATACAAGATCCAACCACCCAACCACCAGTAGCACCCTGTGCAGGACACCTCATTTAAACAATAAATAAAACAAAAATAAAAAACCCAATCATCAGCAGACAGGATTACCACTTGACTCAGCCTAGCCCATCAGAGGAAAAACAAACAAAAAACTCAGCAAAAATCTCAGGCTATACAAAGCTTACACAAACCACTGGACCAACCACAGTAGGGCAGAAGCCAAAAGGAAGAAAGAATTCAACCTTCAAGCCTGGGAAAAGGAGACCTCAAACACAATTAAGTTAAAAAAAAAAATAATGAAAAGGCAGAGAAATACTACCCAAATGAAGGAACAAACTAGAAACACAGAAATTCAAACAAATGAAGAGAAAATAGGCAAACTAACTGAAAAAGAATTCAGAATAATGCTGGTAAAGATGATCAAACACCTTGAAAACAAAATAGAGAAAATGCAAGAATCAATTAACAAAGACCTAGAATAATTACAGAATAAACATACAAACAATACAATTACTGAAATTAAAAATACTCTAAAAGGAATCAATAGCAGAATATCTGAAGAAGAAGAATGAATCAGTGAGCTGCCAGATAAAATGGTGGAAATAACTTCTGAAGAGCAGAATAAAGTACAGGAATGAAAAGAATTGAGGATAGTCTCAGAGACCTAAGGACAATATCAAACGCACCAACATTCTAATTCTAGGGGGTCCCAGAAGAAGAGAAAAAGAAAGGGTATGAGAAAATTTTTGAAGAGGTTATAGTTGAAAATTTCCCCAACATGGAAATGGAAATAGTCAATCAGGTCCAAGAGGCACAAAGAGCCCCATACAGGATAAACCCAAGGAGAAACACACTAAGACACATACTAATCAAACTAGCAAAGACTAAACACAAAGAAAGAATATTAAAAGTAGCAAGGGAAAAGCAACAAGTAACATACAAGGGAAATCCCATATGTTTAACAGCTGATCTTTCAGCAGAAACTCCGCCTGCCAGAAAGGAATGGCAGCATATAATTAAAGTACTGAAAGTGAAAAATCTACAACCAAGATTACTATACCCAGCAAGAATCTCATTCAAAATTGATGGAGAAATAAAAAGCTTTTCAGACAAGCAAAAGTTAAGAAAATTCAGTACTACCAAACCAGCTTTACAACAAATGTTAAAGGGACTTATATACTCAAGAAATACGAGAAAAAAAACATCTACAAAATCAACCCCCCAAAATTAAGAAAATGGCAATAGGAACATATATATCAATAATTACTTTAAATGTGAATGGATTAAATGCTCCAACCAAAAGACACAGACTGGCTGAATGGATACAAAAACAAGACCCATATACATGCTGTCTACAAGAAACAAACTTCAGACCTAAAGACACATACAGAATTAAAGTGAGAGGATGGAAAAATATACTCCACGCAAATGGGAAGCAAAAGAAAGCTGACAAAATAGACAGCTTTAGTCCTCATATCAGGCAAAATAGACCTTAAAATAAAGAAGATTACAAGAGATAAGGAAGGACACTACATAATGATCAAGGGATCAATCCAAGAGGAAGACATAACAATTGTAAATATCTATACACCCAACATAGGAGCACCTCAATATTTAAAACAATTACTAATAGACATAAAAGGAGAAATTGACAGTAACACAATATTAGGAGACTTTAATACCCTACTCACACCAATGGACAGATCATCAAAACAGAAAATAAGGAAACACAAGTCTTAAATAATACATTAGATGAGATGGATCTCATTCATAACTTCAGGATATTCCATCCAAATGCAGAAGAATACACCTTCTTCTCAAGTGCACATGGAACATTCTCCAGGATAGACGACATCTTGGATCAGAAGTCAAACCTCAGTAAATTTAAGAATATTAAAATCGTATCAAGCATCCTCTCCAACCACACTATGAGACTAGATATCAATTACAAGAAAAAAGCTGTAAGAAACACAAACACATGGAGAATAAACAATACCTTTCTAAATAACCAACAGGTTACTGAAGAAAT